>NW_022196897.1:19411130-19446161 GCF_008632895.1 Mastomys coucha
GAGAGAGAGAGAGAGAGAGAGAGAATGGAAACAGTACAGAGCCTAAGCAGCCCAGGCCAGTCTACTTGCACAGCCAGCCAGCTCCATCCCAGGCCCAAAGCTGCACATAGCTCTGAGCAGCAGACCCCAGGGCCTTGATGCTGGAGTGGCCAGGCGCAGAGCTGATCTGCAGGCCTCTCAGGCTGGGGAAAGGGCTCGCCTGGGGTCAGTGCAATCGATATCTCATCTGCTGCTCTCCTAGCGGAAGTGATGGCTATTGGACCAGGGTAATGGGTGTTGTCTAGTGGAAGAGACTAATCTCCCCAGCTGTGGAGGGCTCTGCAGGTGGCCTGTGCGCCAGCAGGCTCGGCTCAGTGCCGTGTTACTGTTACTGGGGTGGTCCCGGCACTTTTAAAGCCACAGTGGCCTCTCTGCATGCTGGCATCCACCCAGGGTCTCCAGGTACAAAGCCTCAGAGATGATTCTGACTTTTCCTTCCAAGCACAATGAGGGAAACTGAGGCTAGCTTTTCCCCAGAGCCTGGCACTCAGCAGGATCAAAAAGCCCACACTTCTAATCCCAGCACTGGGGAGGCAGAGGCAGGCAGATCTTTGTGAGTTCAAATCCAACCTGGTCTACATAGCGGTGCACAGGAAAGCCAGGGCCATAGAAAGAGACCTATGTCTGAGAGATAGAGAGAGAGAAAGAGAGAGAGAGAGAAAGAGAGAGAAAGAGAGAAAGAGAGAGAGAGAGAGAGAGATCCACAGTCCCTACAACTTCCTAATGAACGCTCAGCCGTTCTCCTTCATCTAGTTACCTGCCTGACCCTTCTGTGTGGTGGGAACTGGAGGAAGGGTGTTGTCCCTCTAAAGAGCAGGGGTTGGAGCCAGGCAGTGGTGGCGCACGCCTTTAATCCCAGCACTTGGGAGGCAGAGGCAGGTGGATTTCTGAGTTCGAAGCCAGCCTGGTCTACAGAGTGAGTTCCAGGGACAGCCAGGGCTACACAGAGAAACCCTGTCTTTAAAACAAACAAACAAAGAGAATGAGTTTATCCAGATATGAAACAAAGTGCTAAGACTCAATTTGCCCTGAAACAGCCTTTTTTGCAGATCTTGCAAAAGCTCGTAAGTAAGTAACTGCAGAGTGAGAATCTGTAGGGCTCAGAGAGGACAAGCCATCGGGACTGCTGAGCTGGAGGCCAGAGAGCCTCAGGGAAGGTAGCAGCCTGGTGGGCAGGTTCCATGCTGTTCTGAGGACCAAAGCAGGCTCACAACTTGCAGGTGTAACCAGAATCCTGAGGGCAGCTGGGGTTCATAATGGTAGCTTCCCCAACCCTGCCCACACCCCCACCCCAGTCCATAAGCCCAGGATCAGAGCCTCAGATGTGTCTCTCTGAGGAGTCCCTGGTTAGAATCCAGGCAGAACTGGAGCAACTGAACACTTGCTGGCCCAAACTCACTGAAAACTCACTCATTTTTCCCATCTGAAAAATGGGCCCAATACAATGCTGATTCTACAAAGGGCTTAATAAAAGCAGGGGTAAACTCATGGGCCTGCCCCGTGAGAATGACTGACAAGTTATGCTGGTTTCTCCCCTTAGCCTGCATGACACACTGGTCTTCTCCCTCGCACCCAGATCCTAGGAAGAGATCAAGCATGAGCTGTGACTAATTGTGACATTAATGCACCTCCCCCTTCCACAGGAGAGCTCACAGGAACCCACAGGCCACTCAGTTAAGGAGTGAAAACTGGATATGAGGCTTTTGCAACTGGCCATGAGCCCAATCCTTGCAGAAGCTAGAGATGTTGAGGGACCAGCCAGCGGCCCCTTCCTTGGTGAGATTGTTTATTTATGTCCCTGTCACTCTTTGATGGTCCCACTCACATTCTTTTTATTTTTACTTCTCTTCCACAGCACTCTGCCAACCTGCTAGATCCCACTCATAAGACAGATAGCCTGGGACACCACACTACATGAGATACCCCTACAGAGATTGTGACTTTCCAAGAGACCAGCATTAGGGGATTAGGGTCCCCTTTACTGTATGGAAGTGGCCTGAGGGTGGCAAGCTATAGCTGTGCACAAGAGATTCTAAGGTCTGGGAAATTCTTGAATATAGCTCCGAGGGCCCCAGGGCCGGCTGTTCCTTCCACTGGCTGTCTTGTCTACATATCAAGTTCCAGGCCAGGGCTACATAGTGAGGCCCTGTCTACCAGGGAGTGGGGGAGGTGATCAACTCCTTCAAAGACTAGACTCTCCACGAACTAAATTGAACAATGGCTTAGGAGAGAGACCATAAGCCTGAAAGGCAAGACTCTAGGCTCACTCCAAAGAGAAGGAAGCCAGGGATGCCTCTGGTGACTGAAGAAAGCCATTCCCAAACACTCTCACTCAGGAGCCTAAGAGTCCTGTGGTCAGGATCCCAGGCCCCTGAGCCCCACCCGCTCTGCCCTGGTGTGCCCTGGGCTCAGGGCTCAGGGAGGCTAATGGCCTTGCTCCTGAAGCGGCTGGCCCTGTGCACCCTGGTGAGCCCCTAAGGGGAAAGGTCTCCCAGAGAGTGGGGTCCCTGCTTCTCCAGGCCCTCCCAACAAGGCAGCTTTGTCTGGGAGTTCTGAGGACCCCAGTGCTCCTGCTCAGCACCCCCTCCCCTGGGGCAGCCTACAAGGGGACTCTGAAAAGAGGGCTTTATGTGTGTGTCAGGTCAGATCACTGGGAAGCCAGGGGCTGGGGCTGGCTCACAGGATCGGTAGCAGGCAAGGCCCTGACTGCTGGGGCAGCAGACAGAGAAAAGCTAGGACAAAGCCGTACCCTGGGGGTTGTCGGGGAGCAGTCCAGGCCCCATCAGGAGGAAGACAAGAGACACTACACAGGTGCCCCGTGTCTGGCCACTTGATCGAAATGGTCAGTGACATGCCTCTTTGTGTAGCCTCTGCCCCGTGGGAACGGCAGTCAGGTGAAGCCGGGATTCCTGTAACAGGATCTCCTGAGCTACCTTCTGTGTCTGCCCTGGGACGGATCAGGAGGAGGTTGTCTGTGGAGGAGGGCTCACCTTGCCAATGGAAGAGATGATCTGAAGGGAGCAGAGAGAAAGAAAAGCAAGGAGAAATGTCCTAAGGACTCACCATACCTCTTTCTGGGGTCGTGGGAAGTTGGGTCTCCTGGTCACCCAGCTTAACCCCATTAATGTGGACAATGGCCACAATGGTGTCCCTATTGGATCATCTGAGGTCCCTGTGGACCCTCTGAGGCAGAGTATTGCTCTCTTGCACAGGTGTAGTCATAGAGGCACAGAGAGGCTAAACCACCAGCCCAGCCAAGAGGCAGAAGCAGGACACAGCCCAGGATTGCCAAGCCCAGGCCCTAAACTCGGGCCCATCAGGACTTCTGAGCACACCAGAAGCTGCTGTGTGCAGAACCCCACACCTGCTCCATCTCTACTCCAGGTGGTAGGGTTAGGAGAAAAAGACATGGTAGTGAATAGCTGTAGTGCCTTGAGGTTGGAGAGATGGCTCAGCAGTTTAGAACGCTAATTTCTCTTCCAGAGACCCCGACACCCATATAGCCACTCACAACCACCCACCCACAACTTCAGTCCTAGGGAGTCTGATGCCCTCTTCTGATTTCTGCATGCAGCTTGCAGACATAGATGTAGGCAAAGCACCCATACACACAAAACAAAATGATTTTAAAAATGTATCTGTAGTCCCAGGACTTGGGAGGATGTGGCAAGGGGATTGGGAGTTCAAAGTCAGCCTTAGCTATACATAAAGTTTCAGACCAGCCTAGGGGGCATGAGACCCTTTTTCAAAGAAAAAGCTTTTTTTTGATATGATGATAAATTTTATATCAACAGAAATTTACTTGGCTGGCCTTGAACTGACCCTGTAGGTAGCATGACTTTGAACTGTTTTAAATTTTTCATTCTATTTTCTTTCTTTCTTTATATATTTATTATTGGGTTTGAGAGAGCAGGGGTGTATTTATATGCAGGTCTGAGGACAATTCTCTCCTTTCATCTGGATTCTGAGGTAAAAAACTCAGGTCCTCAGAGCCAGGCAGTGGTGGCGCACGCCTTTAATCCAGCACTTGGGAGGCAGAGGCAGGCAGATCTCTGAGTTTGAGGCCAGCCTGGTCTACAGAGGGAGTGCCAGGACAGCCAGGTATATATAGAGAAATGCTATCTCAAAAACAAAAAGCAAAACAAAACAACTAAGATCCTCAGGCTTTGGAGACTAACATATTTACCTGCTAAGCCGTAAAACTTCTTCTTTTTCTTCTTCTTCTTCTTCTTCTCCTTCTTCTTCTTCTTCTTCTTCTTCTTTTGTTTTATTTTCTGAGTTTGAGGCCAGCCTGGTCTACAGAGTGAGTTCTAGGACAGCCAGGGCTACACAGAGAAACCCTGTCTTGAAAAAAAAATGTACCCAGATAACTCCTGTCCAGCACCTTTGGTTTTATCTATAAATGATGTATGCACACATGCATCCTTCCCATAGGAGGTTCCATGCACTAATTGACTCCCAGGATCTTGTTGGAGCACAGATTGTAGTCAACAAGTCTGGGGTGGGTGGCAAAGGTCCCATGTTCTACCTCTCTGTGAGGCTCCTGGTGATCCTGTTCCTCCACGTACTTTGCTTGGTGTCTAGAAACCATAAAGGCAGCTGCTTTTCCTGCTGGCTAGGTCTGGGAATAGGGTCATGAAAGATTTACTTGGCCAAGTTAGGAAGATGGGGAAGACAGGGGCTTGGGATTCTTCTGCCTGCCTCTGCTTCCCAAGTGCTGGGATTAAAGGCATGTGCCACCACGGCCCAGCTGACCTTAAACCTTCTAATCTTCCTGCCTCTACTTCCCATCTGCTGAGACCACAGGCATGACTGCCGTGCCAGTTTCTGACACAGTGCTGGGGATGCAGCCTCATGCATGCCCACAATCCCCTAACACTGAAGGGAGAGGAGATGGGGGGATTCAAAGTGTCTGTTCATCAGGGCAGGGTGCACTCCAGCTTATAACTCATCTTTGGGGGCCATTGGACATGCCTGGTGCATGCTGGGGAATGCTGGTCATGGTATACACAGGGAAAAACAAGGCTTAGAGAAAAGGCTAGAAAAGTTCCAGCCCAACCAAAGCAAAGTTGCAAGGCAAAGAGCCATCTGCTTCTTAATGTGCATCACCCCAGGGGCCAGCCAGGCCCTGTGAGGACAGTAGCTATCAGGAGAAGAAGAGAACATCCCCCCTTTAACCTTGTCCCACCCTAGGAAAGAACCAGAGTAGAGAATATCTTCTCTGGCATCCCCTGTCTGTCCTTAGTGCCACCAATGTCCCAGGGGAGGACGATCCATCCCAGATTTACTAGGCCACGTTAACCATGTGGTTTGAAGCCATCTCCAAGGTCAGGAGGTCATGGCAGTTTCCCATCGATCTATTTGTCCCTCCCTGGGCAGGAGCCCTTTGCCTCCCACTGGCCCCCAGAGCCATATCAAACTTCAGCAAGTTCTCCCTAGCCTAAAGGAGCCAAAACATGGGGCCCAGCTCTTAAACACAGACCCCAGGCAGTTTACCAGCTGGGTTTCAGGACCCCTGACCCCAGAGATGTAACACATCTCCTTGGGTTATCTGGATCGATGGTCCCATGAAAACAGCCCCATGTGGGCTGGGTGGGACAGCAGCGGTGACCCCCCTCCCCCACCAGAAATCTGCACAGCCATAAGCTGGGAGCCTTATGCACAGGCAGCTTCAGACGCCCCCAGGCTTGACCACTACTGCCCAGAATTATCTCAGGCACAGGCTGGAAAAAAACAGGGTTCAGAGGGGAACCCCAAGGCTGGTGGGGTACTTGGGTCACAGAGAAAGTTCAGGGAGTCTCTAGTTTTCCATAATGAGCTCCGTGATTTATGGCCTTTGTTTGTTTGTTTGTTTTCAAGACAGAGTTTCTCTGTGTAGCCCTGGCTGTCCTGGAACTCTGTAGACCAGGCTGACCTTGAATTCAGAAATCCGCCTGCCTCTGCCTCCCAAGTGCTGAGATTAAAGGCATGCGCCACCACTGCCCAGTCTTATGGACTTATTTTTAAGGGCGACGGTGAGGGTGATAAGCTTTACAAGCGCACTGTAATCCCACTGCAGTCTGGAAAAGTCATTTCGTCATTGACATCCTGGGGCACGACCACAGTGAGCCATCAGAGTAAATGAGAACCCTGCCTATGACACTCCATTCCACAGAAACCAGATCCTCATAGCAGTGCCCTGGCTCAGCAGCACCCTAAGCTCATAGCCTCTCTCATTACCAAAGAGACCATCAGTCACCTTTAGTTTAGGAAAGGGATTAACCAGAATGAAGAATCCCAAGCCCCTGTCTTCCCCATCTTCCTAACTTAGCCAAGTAAATCTTTTATTACCCTATTCCCAGACCTAGCCAGCAGGAAAAGCAGCTGCCTTTATGGTTTCTAGACACCAAGCAAAGTACGTGGAGGAACAGGATCACCAGGAGCCTCACAGAGAGGTAGAACATGGTGCCTTTGCCACCCACCCCAGACTTGTTGACTACAATCTGTGCTCCAACAAGATCCTGGGAGTCAATTAGTGCATGGAACCTCCTATGGGAAGGATGCATGTGTGCATATATCATTTATAGACAAAACCAAAGGTGCTGGACAGGAGTTATCTGGGTACATTTTTTTTTTTTTTTCAAGACAGTGTTTCTCTGTGTAGCCCTGGCTGTCCTGGAACTCACTCTGTAGACCAGGCTGGCCTTGAACTCAGAAATCTGCCTGCCTCTGCCTCCCAAGCGCTGGGATTAAAGGTGTGTGCCACCACTGTTGGGCTATCCCGGTACTTTTTTATCTTGCTACTTAACAACTTTATCCTAAAGACAAAGAGCCAGAGATAAACAAAGAAGAAAGGAAGGAGAGAAGAAAATTAGGGGAAGAAGGAAGGATAAAGGATACTAGCCAAAAATTAACATGAGGCTCAGCATGCAGGATGTTAAGAAAGGAGGATTAGGATTTCAAGGCCAGTTTGAGCTACACAGTGGTTTCAAGGTCAGCCTAGGCTATATGAGACCTCGTTTGAAAACACCAACAAACTGGTGGAAGAGTGCTTGTCTAACACAGACAAAGCCTTGGGTCTGATCCCCAGCACCATACACATTAGATTTGTACGCTGCCTTCCTTGCAGTGTTAAGAGGAGAATGGGGTACTAGCCCCCAAGCTCCTGTGCCTCTCTCACCTGAGTTCAGCTTCCGGTTCTGATCTCTCCTCCTGCACAACCTCAGGGAAGACCCTCAGAACTGTAGAGTCTCCAATTCTGATCTCTCATCCACAAATCTGGGATGAATTCATGTTGCCTGACAGACAGCTTAGACCTCAGCTTCTGGGTTGGGCTTGGCACAAAGAGAGGGCTGGAGGAGCATGCCTCCCTCCCATGTCCCCCCACCTCAGCTCTGCAAGCTCACTTATGATAAGTTAGGCAGTCTATAACTGTTAGCTACTGCTTGGAAGGGGTACAGATTCCTTGTGACACCCCTAAGTTATCCTTAGGCCTAGGTGTATGTAAGGAATCAGAGAATTCAGGAGAGAGAGGACCGGACCATGATGTCAGGAATCTCAAGGATTTTTGTTTGTTTTTGTTTGTACAGTCTCCTGCTGTGGCCCAGGCTAACCTGGAGTTTGTAATCCTCCTGCCTCAGTCCCCACTGAGTGCTGGGACTGCAGGTGTGAACTACCACCTCCAGTTGCAGTGCAAGGAACTTAATCTGAGTTAGGGTGCTGTGGGCCTCAGGATGTTCTGACACTGTGCCAGGTGGCCAGGGTGTCCCAGTACCTCCTGTCCTATGCTAGCTCTGCCACAGCTCTGTTTATCTCTGCAGAGTACTTGACAGGATCCATTCATGGAGCAGGAAGTGGGGACATCCCAGTGAGCACATGCAGCCCTTCCAGTGGGCAGAGATGGTGACTGGAGCTTCCACTGGCCCCTGTGGGGGTGGGAAAGTGAACCTCATCATTTAAGATTGTCAGTGGGACAAGGCCACTGGGGCTATCCAGAGAACAGCAGTTGGGCAGTGGGGCTGATGACAGACTTTTGGATGTGGGACAAAAATAGAGAGAAAGGAAGCTGGCAGGGAAGACACTGGCAAATCAGGCAGCGCCTTAGGGGCAGAAAGGAGGACTGGGGCCAGAAGGGCCAGAAGATCAGAGCTGGCATGCCATGTCACTATAGACCCGGCTGTCTACTAAACAGAAACGAGCCCAAGTATCCAGGAGAGATATTCGAGACCAGAAGGAATCCTGGACCAGGCCTGAGAACTAAGATGGATTCCCAAAGGGGAGCCTAGTGGGATGGGAGTAATCCAAGATCTAGCTGACTTCTGCGTATGTCACCTGTGTGTGTGCATGTTTGTGTGTGTATATATGCTTGAGGAGGCCAAAGGCTGACACCAGATAAGTCCTATAGTCTTTCCACCTTAAGTGTTTGAGACAGAGTCTCTCACTTATCCTAGAGCTCATTAATTCAACCAGGGTAGTCAGTCAATGAGTTCTAGGTGTCTGCCTGTCTTTATTCACTGTACCAGTGCTGGAATTACAAACCTTGCCTGGCTTTTGTGTAGGTACTGGAGACCCAAACTCAGGTCCTCATGCTGGCTCAGAAGGCACTTAAGTGACCACCCCCACAACCTTCCTGTTGGGAGCACAGCATGAAAGTCCTTGTGCCTACAGATCTTCAGAGAAACCAAGAATGTTAAAAACTCAGGATTGAGGGCTGACGAGATGGCTTAGCGGGTAAGAGCACTGACTGCTCTTCCAAAGGTCCTGAGTTCGGATCCCAGCAACCACATGGTGGCTCACAACCACCCGTAATGAGATCGGACGCACTCTTCTGGTGTGTCTGAAGACAGGTACAGTGTATTACGCTGGAGCGAGTGGGGCCGGCAGAGGTCCTGAGTTCAATTCCCAGCAGCCACACACATGATAGCTCACAGCCATCTGTACAGCTACAGTGTACTCATACACATAAAATAAATAAAAAATAAAAAATCTTTAAAAACAAAAACAAAAAACTCAGGATTGTCTTTCCAATGGAAAAAAATTAAAACAACAACAACAAAACAAAGAAGGAGAAAAAGAAGAGAAAAAGAGAGAGAGAGAAAGAAAGAGAGGGAGGGAGAGAGAAGGAGAGAGAGAGAGAGAAAGAGAGAGAGAGACTGTTCTTTCACTTGATACCTGGAGATGATTAATAGCCTGGTGATCTTCATTAACTGTTGGGTCAGGCCATATCAAGCTCCTACAACCAGGACTGGAGGTGGCCAGTAATCTAAATGACCCTTACAACCAGGGACTCCTAGGCTTCCACAACCAGGAGCAGAGGTAGTGAATGGCCCAAATGACCTCTATGCGATCTAGGTGACTGGGACTAGTTCAGGGCTTTCCCTAGGCCCTTAAACACAGGTAGCCTATCTCTAGGGCCCATCTTCTTGGAGAAGATGACATGTACCCTGAGTCACATTTCAATGTAATTATGCTTTCCTTGTGCACCAGGATCAGGTCGCAGCAGGAAATTTCCTTTCCCAAATTGGACCAGGCTTAAACATGTTGAAAATAAACTGCCTGAGGTCAGACTCTTTAGAAGTCTTGATCCAGGCTGATGAAATCAGAATGAACCAAGCTTTCATCCCCATCTCTTCCAGGTTAGCTTCTCTGCCTGACACCTGCACAGACCTCCTCACCCGCAAATGGGGCGGGGGAGGGGGTTGCTTTTCCTCACACTAAGTACTACTGTGTGCACTGAGGAGAAACCAAGACAACTCTTGTCCTGGGGGTGAAAGCCTTCTGCTGCAAAGGTCCTGACAGTGAAGTAAGGAGACACACACTCTCTCTCTCCTAGCTCACTCACACTGCACCCCCTGCTGTCACACATCGCTGGGCTCGAGGCTTCTCCTGCACCACTTCCACACTTCCCTTAGGGCTTCCAGAGCTTCTGGTCATAACTAAGAGAACAGGGTCCTCCCTGGGCTCAGCCTTGGGATGCCTTAGACATCTCGTTCCCTCCATCTGCCTATCAGAACCTCAGCCCCCTTCACAACTCTGTGTCCCCAATATCCTGGTTACCTTTAACTTGACACAGCCTAGAGTCATCTGAAAGGGGTACGTCAACTGAGGGATTGCCTAAATAAGGTGGGCCTGTAGGCATACTATGGGATATTGTCTTATTATTAATGTAGAAGGATCCAGTCCACTATGGGTGGCACCATCCCTAGGCAGATGGTCCTATAAGTAAGCATAAGGAAGCTAGCTGAGTACAAGCCAGCTGGGAAGCAGTGTCCTCCAAGGATCCTGCTGTACTTCTTTGTCTGTGAAGTGAGTTCCTTGATCAGAGGTACTGCTGTGTGGAATGGTAAGCAGGCCTGCCTTCAAATTTCTGCCTCAGCTTCCCTCAGTGGATGGACAGTGAGCTGTAAGTCAACTCAACTCTTTTCTACTCTACATTGTTTGGTGTTTTGTCACAGCAACAGAAATCAATCTAGAAGACCAGGGCACCTTGTCCCTGCCCACCCCCACAGCATCTGCACCTACAGTGGCTTCCCCTCCAACTCCCTTAGGGGATGTGACAGGGTTAGGTGTCTTTGCATGAGTGCGTGTTACCACCACTTTCCTGATTCTTTCTGGGAGTTTTTGTTATTGTTTGTTGTCTGCTCTCTGAGCAACCTGGTCACCTCAGAATTCCCCAGGGTAATGCTTAGCTCATAACTAGAGCTCAAAAGATGTGTATTAAATTGAATGCACAGGAAGTGATGCAACCACATGAGCTAGTATGCAGGAAGAGCCTTGAGTGTTGGAGAAATGACTTGGTAGTTAAGAGAGCTTGCTGCTCTTGCAGAAGACCCAAGTTTGGTTCCCTGTACTCACATTAGGTGGCTCACAATTGACTGTAACTCCAGGTCCAGGGAGTCAACACCCTCTGCCTTTGTCAACAGTCAACATCTGCACACACACATCTCTCTCTCTCTCTTTCTCTCTTTCTCTCTCTCTCTCCCTCTCTCTCTCTCACTCCCTCTTTTTCTCTCTCATCACACACACACACACACACACACACACACACACACACACACACACTCTTAAGATAGGGGCTAAAAAGATGGTTCAGCAGCTAAGTGCACTCATTGCTCTTGCAGAGGAGCAGGGTTTAACTCCCAGCATTTACATGGAGACTCACAACAGCCCATAACTCCAATCCCCTCTTCTGACCTCTGAGGACATAAGGCATGCACAGTGTATATACATACACACAGGCAAAACATTCATACACATAAAATAAACTTAAAATTTTTAAGATTTTTAGTAAAGTAAAATTAACATATATTGTTAAAGAGGGGCTTTTAAAGTAGTTCAAATTCTACCAGCAAAGATGGGAAATGAAAACATCCAGAAAGATAACTCATTATAAACCAAGGACAAGAGATGGGTGAATAAATAGAAAGAGGAGGAAATGGAGGAGTGAATAGGATGGAGGTTGGTAGATGAGGGAATGGATGGATAGATAGATAGAGGAATGGATGGGTGGGTGGGTGGGTAGGTGAGCAGGTGGGTGGATGGATGGATGGGTTGGGTGGATTGGTGGATGGGCAGATGGGTGGATGGATGGATTAGAGAGATGGGTGGGTGGATAGATGGGTGGGTGGATGGATGGATGGGTTGGGTGGATTGGTGGATGGGTAGATGGGTGGGTGGATGGATGGAGAGATGGGTGGGTAGATAGATTGGAAACATGGATACATGAGTGGGTATATATAGGAATATGAATGGATGAATAGGTGGGCTAGGGGTCAAGATCAAGGGGTGAGATATACAAGAACCTTTTCTTTTTTATTTATGGACTTTTTGTTTTGTTTGTTTTCGAGACAGGGTCTCCCTCTGTAGCCTTGGCTGGCCTGGAGCTCACTATGTAAACTCTCCTGAGTGTGTGGGCCCAGCACCCAACCTTGACTTTCTTTGAGACAGGATAACATGAGCTCCCTATGTAGCCCAGGCTGACCTCCAAACGTGTATCAATCCTTCTGCCTCTGCCTCCTGTGTGCTGGAACCAAGCATATGCCCCACACCCTCAAATTAAATTTCTTTTTGAATAAGCAGCAACAGAAGCCTGGAGAGAAGGAGAGGAGTCTGAAAAGGGAGGCTGGGAAGATGGGAAGCTCATGGCAAAGCTATCTTACATCCCATCCTGACCATCCACCTCATGTCACATCTGTCTGCTGCTGTCTCCCTCCTCTGGGACACCTCTCCACAGGCAGATACTTCACGATCACTCTTTTTGCCAAACCTGCAGCAGGACCCTGGAGATCTAAGGGATGAGAAGACAGAGCTCTTTGTCCAAGCCCAGGGTGGAAGACTCCCCTCTGTCATTTCTCCCGGTGACTTTTGTCCTTGGATGTCTGTACCATCGGAGTGGTTTCGTTCTCCAGTAACTGGGCAGCCATTAGGAAGAGGCAGACGCATTACCCTCTCACCACACAATGGTTGGCTAATTCAGGCATTCTATTTCACCTGAAGACTTTCATCTGTAGCCGGAACCTCCTGTTGAAGCAGGGCTGGCCCCATCTGTTGGACAGTTTGCTCCAGTGTCTCTGGCCATTATGTCTCCACTCTAGACTGGATGGTGTGTGTGTGTGTGTGTGTGTGTGTGTGTGTGTGTGTGTGTGTGTGCAAGCCATCAAAAGCACATGTCTGGCAGCTTGCATTCTCTCTCTCTTGTACCTTTATCCTCCTCCAGGGCCAAACAGAACTTATTTAAAACAGTGATGTCAGCCATGTGCAGAGCGATAAAGCCTAATGCACTCATGCTGTTTTGTCTGCTGGCCTCTCCTACCCCCCATTTCCCACTCAGAGAGCCACTCCAAACACATCAGCAGCAACTCCACAAAACAGCCACTTGTTGGCTAATTGTGCTCAGCAGCTGCTTGGAGCTGGGGACAGAGTGGATTAGGAGGAGCCTGGGAGCCAGCCTTGAGTGCTTCTGGAAGGAGCCTTCTGTCCTAGCCAATCCCGGCTGAGCCACTGTACCACCAAGAACGGGCTTTCACAGGGAGAAACAGCTCACCGGAAGAAGCCAATCCCAGCTGAACAGGTTTTCACAGGGAAAAATGTCTGTACTCACGAGAGGGAGGCAGGGACAAGCACTGGCCTACGGGACAGCCCAGTTGCCTCAGTTTCCCCCTCTGCCTCATGAGGCTGCCGGGGTCTCCTCCATCTCTCAGAGGCTGTCTGGTACCCATGAACTTCAGACAGACTAGATTCAAATTCTGTTTCTACAGCAAACTGCCCTTGGGACTTGAAAAATCGGTGCCTCGGGGTTGGTTTCCTCCTCTCTAGAGTTTGGGCAGCACATGCAGCTACTGGAGGATACTGTGAGAATTCACCAAGGTAGGGTCTGTAGGTATCTGACCCCTCACCCTGCCTTAGGGAAGTCTGGTATGAAGGGTAGAAGCGTTGCTTGAGTCTAAGGCAGGATGCCTGGATTCCATTTTGCAGATTAGGGATAGGTTAAGCACAGCTCTGAAAGATAAGAGCCTCATAGCCCAGGGTAGATGGAGAAAACCCAGATATGAAAAGTCCTGAGGTAAGGCCAGTTAGAGGGCCAAGGAAATGAGAGCAGTGGGACAAACCCAGATGGAAGACTCTAGGCAGCTAAAGGCCCTGTCAGAAGACTCCTGCAGGTAGAGGTCATGACTTCAGCTTTATCCTGAGGCCAATAGGGAGCCAAAAGAAGACCAAGACTAACAAGATACGTCACTAGACTTCTTTGTCAAATGACTCTCCTGGCTAGACATGGTGGTGTCTATCTGGGATCTTAGCGTTTGGGGAGATGCCACAAATATTTCAAGGGTTGAAGGTCATCTTAAGTTTAAGGCTACTATGGATACATAAGACCCCATGTCACTCATCATCGGCATTGTTATTATTGGCGGTATTAATGACCCCTTCTGGTCTCCAGGGAAAGAAATTGAGGTAGGGTTGGGGCCAAAAGCAGAAGCAGGGACCCAGAGAGATGGCTCAGTGAGTAAAGGCACTTGCCACCAAACATGATGACTTAGTTCTAGACCCAGGGCCAAGATGGTAGAAAGGGAAAGCCAACCCCCATAAGTTGCCCTCTGACCTTCACACATGCACCATGGTGCAAACCGATGGTGCAAATGCCAACACACCTATGTGCATACTAAATAAATAAGTAAAGTGCAGGGTTTTTGTTTTGTTTTGTTTTAATCAGAAGCAGATAGCTCTCAGACTTCCATAGTTCAACGTGGTAGCTATTCCTTCCTTGAATGGACAGGGACCCCACCAACATAACTCAGCTTGGGGAAGCAGGAGTTAAATGCTATAGTCACAAAGAAATCAGAGGATTACAGGTTTGTTGGTGGCTTGTCCCTTCTGTCACACTGGAGCCCGACGCACCCTGCTATCTCCGGGCTCAACTGTCACTACTGCATACTCTCTCAGGACTCCATTAGAGAAGCCCTGGTGGCTGCTCACAGCTGTCAGGCTGGCAGTCCTCACCCCTGCAACTGCACTTGCCACCAGCCAGTGCCTCAGAGGACAAGCTGCCCTTCCATCAGAGGTAGTACAGCTGTGGACACGGTCAAATGCTGACTTTTGTGGGTTCAGGAGCCTGAGTTATCTGGGTGTGAAACCCACTCTGCCACTTCTCACATCCAGACATCAGACACAAGGCAAGAAAACTCTAGTGGCTCGATGGATAAAGAGCTTGCTGAGCAACCATGGTAGCCTGAGCTTGGTTCCCTAACATGCAAGCACTAGCGCCTGGCAGGCTGTGGCAGCCTGTCCCAGAACCAGCACTTAGGAGGCTAAAGCAGGACATGCTGTGGCTAGCTTAGAGTAGCCAAATTGGTGAGCTCCGAGTTTAAGAGAAAGAGCCTGCCTCATTACTGGGTAGAGAACAACTGAGAAAGACAAAAGTCACCAACTTCTGGCCTCCACACAGGAACATATACACACACCACACAGAAAGAGAGGCAGACAGACATACTACACAGAGAGAAAGACAGACAAGTACACATACACACATCACACAGAGAAAGACACACACATATACACATACCACACAAAGACAGACAGACATCCATACACACACCACATAGAGACAGACAGACACACACACGCCACACAAAGACAGACACACATACACACAGCACATAGAGACAGACATACAGACACATACATACCACACAAAGGCAGACAGACACACATACACACACACTACACAAAGACAAACAGACATACATACACACACCATACAGAGACAGACATATAGACACACACCACACAAAGGCAGACAGACACACACACACACACACACACCACACAGAGACAGACTGACACACACCACACACAGAGAGACAAACACACAGACAGACAGACACACATACATACACTCACACTCACACAGATGTAGAGGAAAGACAATGATGCTGTCCTCGTAGCTAACTGTGCTGAAGCTTCAGCAGATGCCAGAGTGAAGGGGCACTTAGCAAGCCATGCCTATTCCCTTTGCTCCCCTTTCCTGGCTCCTCCCTCCCACCTATAAGGCACGTCTGCACTTTGTTGGTATAGTGGTTTTGGTTTCATGTGTTGTTTTATTTTTGTTTTTTTAGACCGATTTTCTCTATGTAGTCCTGGCTGTGCTAGAATCATGTTTGCTTTTTTGGGACAGGATCTCAGCAGCTCAAGCCTGTCTTCGAATTCAGCGTAGCTGAGGACACCCTCGAACTCCTAACCTTCCCTCCTCTGTCTCCTGAGTGTTGAGAGCTACCACACTTGTGTTTTTATGACTCCATCTCCCACTCTGGGTGCTTTCCCTTTGGTCCTGAGTCTGAAACCTCCAGTTTGGGTGTACCACTCATCCAAATGACACTCCTCCTAGGTTCATTTATGATATTCTTCAAACTTTTAAGATGTGTTTTAATTTTATGTGCTTTGGTGTTTTGCCTGCATGTATGCCTGTGTGAGGGTGTCAGATCCCTTGGAACTGGAGTTACAGACAGTTGTGAGCTTCCATGTGAGTGCTGAGAATTGAACCCAGGACCTCTGGAAGAGCAGCCAGTGCTCTTAACCACGGAGCCATCTCTCCATTCCAGATGCTCTTCAGACTTAACAATCCTTTGTTGTTGTTGCTGTTGCTGTTTGTTTGTTTGGTTTTTGTTCATTTGCTTGTTTGGTTTTTCAAGACAGAGTCTCTCTGTGTCATAGAGTCCTGGCCTCACTTTGTAAACCAGGTTGGCCTTGAACTCACAGAGATCCAACTACCTCTGCCTCCTGAGTGCTGGGATTAAAAGCATGAGCCACCACACTCAGTTGTGTAGCTATTAAATTTTCTTTAAATTTTATGTACATTTGTATTTTGCCTGCATGAGAGTGTGAGATTCCATGAGACTAGAGTAACAGACAGTTGTGAGCTGTCACGTGGGTGCTGGGAATCGAACCCGGGTCCTCTAGAAGAGCAGTCAGTGCTCTTAATTGCTGAGCCATCTCTTCAACCCCCTTCCTTCTTTTCAATCTTTTTTTTTTTTTTTTTTTTTTTTTTTTTTTGGTTTTTTTGAGACAAGGTTTTTCTCTGTATAGTCCTAGCTGTCCTGGAACTCACTCTGTAGACCAGGCTGGCCTTGAACCACTTGCCTTGAACCAAGAAATCCACTTGTCTCTGCCTCCCAAATGCTGGGATTAAAGACATGCATCACCACTGCCTGGCTCTTTTTAAATCTTGCAAATGAAAATAACTTAATTGCTCCTTCTGATTTTCAGAGTAACACAGACTCATTACAAAAACCACTGAAATGGCACAGAGACTGAAAGAAGAGATGGGACCCGGTAAAGTGCCCTAAGCCGTAACAGAGCTGGGATACAGAGGCCCCTCTTTAGAAAGCTGGGGTAGTTTCTACCTGCCACCAGCCTAGCTTTTCCTTTTCTTTGGGAAACAAAGTCTCGTGTACCTAGGCTAGCCTCAGACTTGCAAAGATAACCTTGAGGTCATGCACTGCCTGCCCCCACCGAGTGCTGGGACTGCAGGCACACGTTACCACTTGGTGTTGGGATGGAATGTAGGGCTCCATGTACTCTACCAACTGAGCTCCGACCCTCGGGCTCTGGTTTCACTTCTGGTACTGTGACACATGGGAGGAAAAGGATTGATTTGGCTCACAGTTCCAGCTCTGGACAGTTCCAGATCACAGTCCAGCACTGAGGGGAAGTCAAAGCAGGAGGCAGAAGCAGGTATATCGCATCCACCATCAAGAGCAGTGAAAGGAAAGCGTACATGCTCACCTGCTTGCTTGCTCTCAGCTAGCTTTCTCCTCTCATGCTGTTCTGGACCATCTGCCTAGGAAATGATGCCACCATCAGTGGGCTGTGTCTTCCTATGTCAAATAAAACAGCCCTCCCAGACATGCCCACAAGCTAACCCAGCATTGGCAGTCCCTTATCACAACTCTTCCCAGGTGATTCCAGGTTGTGTCTAGTTGATACTTAAAGCACTGTCATCCTCTTTTTAATTTGTTATCTATTTATTTATGGAGACACTATGTAGTCCAGTTTGGCCTCAAACTCATTACATGGGCTAGCCTCGAACTTGCAGTGGTCTTCATGGCTCTGCCTCTCTAGCGCTGGATTTAGAAGTATGTGCCACCATTCCCAGATAATTCTTTTCTTCCTTACAAACATTATTGAATGTTTACCTCAGGCCAAAACACAGATCCAACCATCTGGGCTCATCTCTCCTTTTTGGGAGAGGACAGTGCCATCACCTGGGAGACCTGGGATGACTCCCGAGAGGAGACGTTGTTTCTCAAGGGATACATAGGGGTTAGTCCAGTACAAAGAGGCAGAAAGTGCCATAAAAGGCCCTAGCTGTGAATCACCCTGGGTGGGGCTCTGCAGGCTGCTCTGAGTGGGAGGAACATGTGGGACTGAGCTGGGAGGGCAGAGCAGCGGGTGGCCAGCTGACTGGCCTTGGATGGCCATCGCGGAGAGCCTTGTATCAGGCATTTGGACTTGAGCTTTTGTCTCCATGCAGACATCAGGGAAACCCGAAGGAGAGCAAAGCCAAGGGTCACTGCAGACCAGGTGCTGTGCTGGCCCCACCCCAGCTTTGTTCAGTTGGGTAGAAGAGGGAGCTGCTCCTTGTTGGCAGTTCTTATAGTTCGGGAGATCTCACCTGAAAGGTTTTGAAACAAGCATGTCTGAAATCGCCCCTGCAGGCTGGGGAAGCCCAGAGCCAGGAGAGGCATAGTGAAGCTCCTTTCTTCTAAAGCTTTGGCTGAGCCCCACCTGCCACATCCCTGCTCTGAGCTCTGAGGACAGTGTGTTCAACTGATCCCGCCTCCGGCCTTGTGTGTTCTAGGCCTAAGCTCCAGCCTCTTGTGTCCCAGCCCCAGCTCTCTCTGTGACTTGCTGGATGACACTGCATGAAGTCCCTGGGTCCTGGGATTCTGGTCCTTGACCCTGAACACGATCCAGGCCTGTGGCTCTAGACAACATACAATCTTAACCTCAGTTTGTTCTGTTCAGGATGAGCCCTAGCTCCTGGAGGGCTGAGTGGCTACAACAGAGCCTCTTCAAACAGCAACAACGTTACCATGACCACAACAGCCACCCCTTACTCACACAAAGTCCTTTCTTCTCATACCTAAGGCATACTGCCTTCATGCTTTAGGGAAGGGGAGATGGCTTGAGTGCCACCTGGGGAAACCGAGGCACTCCCATTGATTGATTGATTGATTGGTTGGTTGGTTGATTGATGTGCATAGATAACATCCACAGACACGCCATGATGTGCGTTTGATCAGAGGACAGCTTGTAGGGATCAGTTCTCTTTCCACCCTGTAGGTCCTAAAGATCAAACTCAGGTCAACAGGCTTGGGAGCAAACGCCTTTACCTGCTGAGCATCATGCCTGCCTTCTTTTTTATTCTTGAGACAGAGTTCCATTTCAGATGGACCTTGAACTTGAATATGTAGCCAAAGATGACTTTAATCCTCCTGTGTCTACTTCCCACATGGTAGGATGACAGACAAGTCCCACTGGCCCATCTGAAAGCAATGTTGCCAGGCAACCACTCTAATAACAGAAATACTTCCCCAGACCTTCCCACCAACACCACCTGGAAACGGTTCTAAGGAAAAGGAAGAGGTACTGGGCAGATGGTCAGAGTGGGGGATGGCCAGAGGCTGAGGTACCATCAGTCCTACTTGCCTGACAGGTGGAAAGCACCCTTCTAAAGAGGGGACCTCTTTATCCCAGCTTTGTTAGAGCTTAGGTATCTCAATGGGACCCCATCTCCTTCTTTCACTCTCCATGCTGTCTCATAATGAGTCTGTGTTATTCTGAAAATCAGAAGGAGCAACTCATTTATCTTCATTTGCAAGATTTAAAAAGAAAGGAGGGGACTGCAGAGATGGCTCAGCAGTTAAGAGCACTGACTGTTCTTCCAGAGGACCCAGGTTCGATTCCCAGCAACCACATGACAGCTCACACCTGTCTGTAATCCAAGGGCCTACAGAGAGATGATTATATATAGACAGTGATGCTCTGGTCACCACAGGACTAGGGTTCCACACTGAGCCCCTTTTTCCCTCCACCTCAACTCTCTACCCAATCTGACGGTATCCACAGGGAGCCTCTGTGCTGGGAGTAGTTACTCTCCTCCCTGGACATGGCTCTAAAAACTGCCAGGACACCTGAACTGAATCAGGGGGTAGGAAGACAGACTCTGGGACTTTTTCAGTCATGACCCCTGCTTCTTGCTTGTGCCCTTGCTTCACACTAGCAGTTCCAAAGGGAGTCCCACCCCTGCCTCAGGTAGTGCTCACTGGTGCACACTGGGCTTTGAGCTGAGGCTCCCCACCCAGTGCTCTTGCCCATGCTCTGGCTCCCGCTGCCACCTTGAGATGCTTAGTAGACACCAGGAGCCTCTATCCTCCACCCCTCAGAGCAGCCAGGGATCAATAGTGCTCTCTGGAGCAACCTTCACACAAGTGTCAGTCGCACTGTGGTCTGACTTGGGCTCTGGGGGGTGGTTCCTGGGGCACACATTTAATACAGAGGCTGCAGGTTTTCACACCCGGTGTTGGATGAACATGAGTAAAAAACACACAGGGAGCCATGGTCAGCCCTTGCTTCACAGTTCTGCCTTCTAGAATATTCTTTTGCACAGGGGAGGGGGGTGTTTCATTATTGTTCAGGGTCTTCTTCTTCTTCTTCTTCTTCTTCTTCTTCTTCTTCTTTTTCTTTTTCTTCTTCTTCCTCCTCCTCCTCCTCCTCCTCCTCTTCCTCCTCCTCCTCTTCCTTCTTGGTTTTTCAAAACAGGGTTTTTCTGTGAAGCCCTGGCTATCCTGGGACTTACTCTGTAGACTGAGCTAACCTTGAACTCAAAGATCTGCCTGCCTCTGCCTCCTGAGTACCCGGCCATACCTTTCTTTTTAAGAGGAAAAACATTTTTCAAACCCCTTTTTATCTTTGTAACTGTGGTACTAAAGATCGAACCCAGGGCCCTCACTTGTTTTGCCGGTTCCACCCCTTAGCTCCATGTGGCTAGAAGTTAGCACCAACCAAAGTGAAGGGGTTCAGAAGAAACAGGAGGGAAACAAGAAGATGAGGTGGGGGTGTGCTTTATAAGACCCCGTGGTGAAGAGCAGGAATCTGGGGGAGGGCCATGAAAAAAATAAGTAGCCTAGCCCAAATTGAGTATAGAAAAATCTCCCAGCAGAGGCAGGTGGATCTCTATAAGTTTGAGGCCAACCTGATATACAGAGCGAGTCCTAAGACAGCCAGGGCTACACAAAGAAACCTGTCTTTAAAAACAAAAAAAGAAAAAGACAAATCTCTCTTGAGTCTAGGAAGATGGCTCAATAAAGGACTTTCCTTACAAACATGAGGACTTGATTTCAGATCCCCAGAACTCAGGAAAAAATCCAGATGTGATGTGGCATGTGTCTAATCCCAACCCCAGGAAGACAGAGAAAAACGTATTCTGGGAGCTAGCTTTCTGGCTAGCCAGCCTCATCAAAACAATGGACTTCAGGTTCAGTGAGAGACTCTGCCTTGAAAAACAAAATGAAGAGTGAAAAAGACACCTGGTGTTGACCTCTGGCCTGCACACGAATGTGCACACACCATGCATCAGTGCACATGCCACAGAGACATGAGTGTGCACACACACAGTGCACACTGGTACACATGCCACAGAGACATGAGTGTGCACACGCCACAGAGACACGAGTGTGCACACACAGTGTTCAGTGGTACACACGCCATAGAGACATGAGTGTGCACACGCACAGTGCTCACTAGTGCACACACCACAGAGACATGAGTGTGCACATGCACAGTGCACACTGGTGCACACACCACAGAGACATGAGTGTGCACACGCATTGTGCACATTGGTGCACAGAGACAGACACTTTTTCAAAGAAGCGTTACATTACAGATGAGCTGTGGAAAGTTCTGGGGCTGGAATTAAAAAGCTCTAGATCTAGATTTACCTACACCTAAATGTCTGAAGTTTTCCAGCTTCTCAGAGAGCAGGTTCTCCAGTAGTTGGGTGGGGATGGGCCTGGAGTCTTCTGTTGAGAGGCAAATACATGTCCCCGAAGCAAGCACAGAAGTGCTTGCTGACTGGACCATGGTGGTAGCTGCTGGTGGTGGGTAAGAGGGGTTCCTGTGACTGGCAAGGCTGGAGGATGACAGAAAGGACTAATCTGGTAATTACAAAGAGGTAGCAATTTGCATGCATTAGTTCCATCCTGGCTGCCTTGTTCTCTCATTAAAAGACAAGGACACTGAGGCCCAGTCAATTGCCCAATGGCTGAAAGAGAATCTTAAATTAGCATCCAGATCCTTTGACCTTGTAGCCTCTGGGATCTACCACGATGCCCCATGCCCTGATAAATGCACATGGGTCCATTATAACTCCATGAAAAAAGGTGCCCAAAGGTGCAGGCACACCACTTATGGAGTTGGGGAGATAGCTCAGCTTATAAAAATGCTTGCACCCTTGCAAAAAGCTGAGCATGCACATGCCTATAACTGTTGTACTGGGGAGAAAGAAGAAGCACGAACAAGAGGTTCCCTGGAGCTCAATAGCTAGTAGCTGGCAAGCCAGGAATTGATAAACTCTGCATTTGGCAAAACACTCAGTCTCATAGCAACAGAAAACATTTGACATCAACCTTTGACCCACCAACAGGGTTCCAGGCTAACACCCAGGCCATTCCGGGGTCCATCACACACATACCTGGACACACACATGTGCATACAGGACCACATACACTGCACACACAAATTTAGTGGTCTCCTCAGAAGGGCTGGTCCCAGGGGCCTTCTGCTGCTCCGTGTCCCATGATGCATTGTCCTCAACTTACAGTATGTTATGGCTCCAACAGCCTACAGGCTAGTGGAAGTGATGGATCTCACAACACAAACAGTTAGTGGTAATGGTCCATGGCCACACTGGCAGCCATAGTGGTTAAAATAATGTTTCTGTGACCACTCCCATCACCAAGCATGTGAACAGATGTGGCCTCCAGGTCTCCACTGGACTAAGCCAAAATCTGTGCTGATGATAGCTGTGCAGTTTTCATGGGGTTCTCAGGATTTTGAAATCACTCCCATGGAAAGGATAGATGGGATGAACCTAGCCTGGTGCAGTGGGGCTGCGGGAAGGAAATTAGGTGTGGAAAGAGACAAAGACAAGACAGGGAGTGGAGACCACTGGAGCAGGCCAAGGCGAGAAGGAGATAGGAGCAGAGGGAAAGAACCCAGAATTCATGATGGGATAGGGAAGACGGGAAGCAGGACCCAGAAAGAGCTGAGGCCAGCAAATAGGACACAGTCTGAGAGTGGTGCAGAGATGGAGGCCCAGAAGGCAGAGAGATAGGTTGTGGAGTGGACACTGTGCCCCTGTTCCCCTGTACCACTCCTTCCACGACAAACAAGGAAAAGATGGACCCCAGATCAGAGCCAAGGAAGAACAACAAAGGGAAGCAGATACCATGGGGAGGGGACTGAGGCCCTATCCCACAGGCCCCACCAACAGGGCTCCAGGCTAATGCTCAGGCCACTCCAGGGCCCATCTCACACACGCGCACACACACACACACACACACACACACACACACAAACACATGTGCGTGCATGCGCACACACACTCTCTCACACACACTCTCTCACACACACACACATATACACACACATGCACACTCTCACACACACACTCTCACACTCTCTCTCTCACACACACGCACATGCAGACACACACTCACACCCACACCCACTCATACACACACACTCTCACACACACACACATACACACACACACACACACACACACATTTTATAGAGCTTGCCACTGACTGCACAGCTCACCACATGCCTGGCAGAATGGGCAAGTGCTGAGAGCAGCCACCGTCAGCCCTGGCTCCCTGGTGCGCCAATTCCGAAAATGACAAACGGAGACAGGAGGAAAAGGTTGGAAAATGGGTACCTCTGAGCCTCCCTGCGTCTATTGAAGGATTTAGAAATAGCTGAGCTCAGGGGAGAGCCATTGGGAGGTGTGCCCACTAGGCAGATGGAGACCTATGGGAGTACTGGGATCTGCTCTTGCAAGAAGCCAGGTGAGGGGTACCCCAGGAGAAAAGAGGGTCCATGGGAAAGCACAGATGTCAAAATGGACACCACAGAAAGGCCAATTATGGTCCAAGGCCCGGGGGCCTGACTGTGTGTGTGTGTATATATACATGCTCATGCATGCTCATGCACCTATGTGTGCCTGTGTCTACATGTATTTGTGTCTATGTGTATCTCTGTGTCTGTGTATGTCTGTATGTCTGCAGGTCTGTTTGTGTGTGTGTGTGTCCATGTATGACCATATAAGTCTGTGTGTTTGTATGTGCGCATGTGTACATGTATGACCGTGTAAGTCTGTGGGTGCTGTGAGTGCCTGTATGTATTTGTATGTGTTTCTATGTGTCTCTGTGTTTGTGTACATGCATGTCCACATAAAACTGTGTAAGTCTCTGTGTGTGTCTGCACAGTTCATGTGAATCTGCCTGATAGGAGCTCCGAGGAACGATTCCAAGGCCTCAAGGCCCTCAATCCATCTGAAACCCCCCCTTCTCTTCACCCCACCCCCATAAAAAAAAAGACCGAGAGAGAGCGAGAGAGAAAGAAGGAAAACAAAATATCTACAGTTGTCGAGACAAGAGAAGAAAAATAGAGGCAAACATCCGTAATTTTCTCTGTGGGGCTTTGCAGTAATTGAGCCATTTGGATAAAAATAAAGGCAGCGGGCCCCTTAGGTAAGAAGAGCTTTTGCAATCTAAGAAGCTTGAATTATGCGTCTTGTGTCACTTGAAATCCCCCGTCCTCCCCCTTCTCTGCGCGACCCAAACCACTTTCCTTTTTCTTATTATTTTTTTAAGTACCCTGTCAAATGTCCTCTGTAGAGGATTTCAGCTGTCACAACTAATTTCTATTTTCCCCGCGCTTCCCTCGTCTGTACACTGAGAAGGGACCTGGCTGGACCCCTTTCCCTTCCCTCTCGCACGCACCCACTCACTCTCCTTATTTCTCATTATGGTTATTATTTCAAAACCAAATTTACATCATTGGCCTGTTGGTGGGAACGTTTAAGGACCGGCCAGGGTTGGCTTCTGCGGAAGGCTGGAGGACCCTGTCCCTGTGAACCACTCCCACTCCCCAACCCCCAGTCTCCTGATTCCAACCATCCTCCTCCACTGACCACCCACAGGGGAAGGTTCTCAGTCAGACCCAACACAGAGTCTGAGGCTCCTTGGAGACTAGGCCTGGGCATAAAGGGGGCTGAGGGACCAGCTATACCTTTCTCTAGTCTTCTACCTTTCCCATCTATCTTTCTGCTATCATTTCTATCTTTAGCTCCCCAAAATCCTGTCTTTTGGGGGGAAGGGGCTTTTCCAGACAGGGTTTCTCTGAAATCCAGTCATAGAAACTTGATCCCCAATCCAAAGTTAGCTTCCGATTTCCAAGGCTGTACTGTGAACTCTATCTCTGTCCCTGAGGTGCTGGGATTACAGTATGCACCACCACACCTGGTTTTATGTGGTGCTGAGGATAGAACCAAGGGACCTGTGTGTCTTAGGCAAGTGTTCTACCAGCTAAGCCACACTGTCAGCCCCAAACTCCTTTATAAGATACCTGAGTAGGACTAGTCCCCCAAGCCTGTAACCCCAGCCACTAGGGAGGCTGAAGAGGAGGATCACAGATTTAAGGTCTGCCTGGCCAATTTAAGGAAACTTTGTCTCAAAATAAAGTTTAAAAAAGCCGGGCAACGGTGGGCATGCCTTTAATCCCAGCACTTGGGAGGCAGAGACAGGTGAATTTCTGAGTTCGAGGCCAGCCTGGTCTACAGAGTGAGTTCCAGGACAGCTAGGGCTATACAGAGAAACCCTGCCTCAAAAAACAAAAAACAAAAAACAAAACAAAACAAAAATTAAAAAAAAAATGAGTTGGGGGTGGGCTGGTGAGATGGCTCAGCAGTTAAGAGCACTAATTGCCCTTCTGAAGGTCCTGAGTTCAAATCCCAGCAACAACATGGTGCCTCACAAGCATCCGTAATGAAGTAACGCCCTCTTCTGATGTGTCTAAAGACAGCCACAGTGTATTTACATATAATAATAAATAAATCTTTAAAAAAAAAAATGAGTTGGGGCCAGGCAGTGCACCCACCTCACACAGCCTTAATCCCAGCACTCAGGAGGCAGAGGCAGGTGGATCTCTCTGAGTTTGAGGCCAGCATGGTCTACAGGTTCCAGGACAGGCAAGGTTATACAAAGAAACTCTGTCTCACAAGCACCACCCCCCAAAATGAGTTGGGGACAGAGATCAGTGATAGAGGGCTCACCTGGCATGCTGAATGTCCAAGGTCCTAGCTTCATTTCTCAGTACCCAAACAAATAAGAGGCACGTTCAATTGGTTCAGCACCTGATCTCTTCTAACTTGTTAGAGCAAGAAGATGGGCAAAGGTCAATGAGCTGGGTCAGTGAGTGAAAGTGTTTGCCACCAAGCCTGGTGACCTGAGGGTGGTCCCGAGGCTCCACAATGGAAAGAGTAAACTGACTGCAGTCAATGATCCTCTGAGCTTTGTGCTGCGGCATGAGCACCCACCCCCACATGCACACGGATAGCATACAGTCTTAGGTAGAGTTTCTGTTACAGTAAAACAGCATGACCAAAAGCAGCTGGGGAGGAAAGAGTTGATTTCATCTTTAAACCTTGTAATCCGTCATCCAGGGAAGTCAGGGCAGGAGCTCAAGGCAGGATTGAAGCAGAGGCCATGGAGGGATGCTGCTATTGGCTTGCTCCTCGTGGCTTGCTAAGCCTGAAGGGACTCTGGAGTGTGGCGAACATGGCTCTGGCAGGCCTTATTCTTCTCCCAGATTCCTTCTGTCTTAATGAAAATCATTAGGTTACACTCCTAAAGCTAGCAACCAAGGTTATTCCCTTATTTGGCCAATTCCTCCTCCAGAGGTTGACCACCAAAGTTCAGCTATCAAAGTATTGAAGTCAATCAAAAGCCCCCTTTGGCCGGGCGGTGGTGGAGCACGTCTTTAATCCCAGCACTTTTGAGGCAGAGGCAGGCAGATTTCTGAGTTTAAGACCAGCCAGGACAGCCAGGGCTACACAGAGAAATCCTGTCTCAAAAAAACCAAAAAAATAAAAAATAAAAAAGCCCCCTTTGGCTCACCTAATTAACATGCCCAATTAAACTTAAACATCTCATCCTAACACAGGATTTCCCATTTTACTTTTACCTTTATAAACTGCCATTTGCCCATGGGCCATGTCCTTCTCCTCTCTAACCAGAAACTGCCTTTTGTCTCACTCTAGGACAAATATTCCTTCCCCCTCCCCGTGCCCCTTTACTTCCCTCTCCCTTGTTCTCTTCCCCTTCTCCCTTGTCCTCTGTCTCCTGTCTTTGTCCCTTATCCCTGCCCTCTGTCCTCTGAGGCAAACATCCTTTGTGCTGAGAACATGGTCTTGGGGTATCTTGAACCAGTTTCGAGGTTCTCTGTGGTCTGCTTTTTTGGTGCGGGGGAGGGATAGGGTTTCTCTGTGTAGCCCTGGCTGTCCTGGAACTCACTCTGGAGACCAGGCTGGCCTCAAACTCAGAAATCCACCTGCCTCTGCCTCCCAAGTGCTGGGATTAAAGGCATGCGCCACCACTGCCTGGTCCAGTCTGCTTTCTTATAGCACCTAGGACCACCAGCCTAGGGATAGCACCACCCACAGTGAACTGGGGCTTCCCATATCAACCATCAGTCAAGAAAATAAACCAAGAAAACTCTTCACAGGCCAACCTGCAAGAGGCATTTTCTCTTTCCCTCTCTTTCTTCCTCCCCTCCCCCCACCAACCCTCTTCTCTTTCTCTCCAGGCAGGGTTTCTCTGTGTAATATCCCTGGTTGTCCTGGAACTCACTTTGTAAAATATACTGGCCTGAACTCAGAGAGATTTGCCTGCCTCTACCTCCTAAACACTGGGAATAAAGGGCTGCTACACTGACCACCACCTGGCAAGAGGCATTTTCTTTCTTTCCCTCTTTCTTTGTTTCTTTCTTTCTTTTTTAAAATATTTTATTTATTTTATGTATGTGAGTACACTAGTTGTCTTCAGATACACCAGAAGAGGGCATCAGATCTCATTATAGATGGTTGTGAGCCACCCTGTGGTTACTGGGAATTGAACTCAGGACCTCGGGAAGAGCAATCACTGAGCCAGCACTCCAGTCCCAAGAGGCATTTTCTTAATGAAAAGTTACTGTTGGACCGTGAAAAGCAGTCTGTGTTCTAGGTTGACTGAGGCTTACTCTGGAGACCCAGTAGAGAATTCTACAAGGGACAGAATAGTAAGCTACGCTCCCCAGACATAGGTGCCCCGCCCCCACGAGCCCTCACTCTAGTATCCTGTGGCTAGACAGTGCCCTAGCTCCCACCATTCTGGCTGGATTCTACCCCACAGTCACCTGACCACAGCCAGGTATGCCTCGCCCCTGGGAAACAGAAAGGTAACACAGCCCATTATAAAAGGAGCTACTTGACCTCTCCTTTCTCTCTCTCAACCTCTTAGCTTCTTGTCTTGACTCTCACCTCTTGTTCCCTCTCTCCCCTTCCCCTTCTCTCCATGTGGCCATGGCGCTCTCTCTCTCTCTCTCTCTCTCTCTCTCTCTCTCTCTCTCTCTCTCTCTCCTAAAATAAATGCCTTAAGACCATGAATTGCCTCCTTTCATCTAGACTTGCTGGGGGAAATGGATTAGGCCTTCCTCTACAGGAAAGTTTCCCAGCTCCAGCCATGAGACCGGACCAAGGTCTCTCACCCCACGCCCGCTCCTGCTAGAACCACCGGTGGCCGCTGCCCCTCCCCTCCCCCTTTCTCCTTTCAACCGGGGCCACTGTCACCCTGGAGACCCCGCCTCGTTCTCAGCTCTTCTGCGGTGTCCAGCGGTGTCTGCAATGCCCAGGAGCTAGAACCTGCCATCCTTGGCCATAACCACCAGGGTTGTTCCCTTTCCACTACTCCCACGGACTGGGATATGGCTCACGACGCCAGGCGCCCACCCGCGTGGTGTGGAGAGTGCGAGCAGCCTCCCGAGTCTGCCCAGCCAGAGTACTGGCGCCCTGGCTGAAGACAGGCTACCCACCCCTTTATTTTCCCGCCGCCCAGTGGAGGCGCCCGACTGGAGAAGTAACCGGCTTGGTCTGGCATCGCCACATAAGGACTCTCATGGCAGAGCCGGGGCTCGGTCCCTCTTTTCCAGTATTCCTCTTCTTCCTGAGCCCAGCCTCATTCTCAGAGAGCTGCTTGGTTGTTCGGGTGGTCCTATCTTCCTTCCCAAAGGTTCTAAGAGGGGACAGGGAAGAGCTTAGAAAAGTACATGACCCTTCTCCATGGAATCTGGATTCAGAGCCAGCAGCTCCCTTCAACCCACAATGGGATAAGCTGGGTAACTAATGTCCTCCCAGCATCCTGAGTGACATCATACAAAGAATGACTCCCCTGCCCTCTGCTAGCCTCCAGCTGTAAGTGCTTTACATGAACAACTCAATCCTACCAAAAAAGGTCTTAGGTGGCAGGCACTGAGATTGTCCCTATTTGACAGAAGGGAAAACTGAGACACAGAGCCTGATCTACCCTAAGTTGCACTGCTAAGAAGAGGCAGAGTCAGGAACCAAACCCAGGATGTTTGGATCAGAATGTTCATTCTTCTATGTATTTCTGCCCCTGCATGTTCAATATCATATTCCACTTCCCCAGGGGCAGCATAGCCTTGTGTTTAAGGGTACAGCTGCAAGCCTGAGTCCCAGTTCTCCCTGATCTCAACTTGACTGCTTCACAGTTGTTCCTTACCTGAGAAACTGGAAAGCTAACCTTTCCTATCAGTGAGAGGCCCAGTTTGTTATTCGACATTCTTCATTGTGGCCCCAAAACACTGATGAACTACATTTCCCAGATGGCCTTACAGGTGGGGTCATGTGATTCATCTTGACCAATGGAACACAAAGGGGAAGTGGTGTCACCAATTCTAGGCCTGCTTCTTAAGACTTCCTCCCTTCATCTCAGTCTCTGGACCCTGGGCTCAGGAATGACTGTGTGGGGCAGATCCCTTACCTGTAGAGTCCCTGCCTCCCACAGAATGTGGGCCGAGCAACAGATGAGCTGTACTGTTCATCTATGTGTTCATTAGCTTTTCTTCATTATGAAAAGACCCCTGATGAAGTGAAGGAGCCCGGGGGAGGAAGGTCCAGGGTTTGCTAGAGACATTACCTTTAGGCCTCTGGGAAGACACTGTTAATACCACCAGGCAAGAATAAGATCACTACCACATTTTTTGAACTAAATTTGAAGAATGCTTTATGGAAAACTGATCTATACCTAGAATCCCCAGAGAATGGCCATGAATTATGTTAGTCTGGTGCTTATAAGGGCACAACCCACAAGGCTGCACACTTCCCAGCTTTGTGCAATCAGGGGCAGGACTCCCTTCCTACCTCCGTACCTCTGGCAATGGACCTCCTGCCTATGTACGATCAAGCACATGCTCTGCAGTTGGAGCAACCAAACTTGTCTACAGAAGTGAGAACACCCGGCTTGCTGTCTTCTTCGAAAAACAGCCCCCAGCAATCCAGGAAGTTATCAGTCCTTGGGCAAGTGTGGCTTACAGGTTAGAGGCTAGTTCTCTTAAGGACAGTAATTAAAACTTAACACAACTTTAGCCCTCACACTGGGACCTCAGCCTAAGGAACAGTGTTGCCCATAGTGAGTTCATCTAATCCAGACAATTCCTCACTGATGTGCCCAAAGGCCTGGCTCTTTTGTGATCTAGATCCTGTCCAATCCACTTGATTGACACCTAAACACCCCCTTTTAAGGCTCTTTCCTTTCCATCTGCCTTCTTTCGAGTCTCCAGAAAAGCCTTGACCGCCCAGTGGCAAGGTGTGGGCACTGCAGAAAAGTCCTCAGTAGCTGGCTGTGCATTGCAGTAGGGAACTGTAGGATAGGCAGAAAGAACACTTCACAGGCCAGCAGATGAGTCAGCCAACTCTGGCTGAGCAGCAGTGAGCTCAGGAGCTGGCCCTGTCTATTCACCCTGCAGTTCCTCCTTGGTCACAGCCTTTCCAGCCACACTTACTCTTCCTCCTCTGTCTCTCCAGGATCTCTGCGGAAGTCAAAATCAAGTGTGACCTTTCAAGCATGATTCTGGGAGACAGTGCCACGTGTGCACAGAACCTCCTGAGCCGGCATCCATTCCAACAGACCCGCTGTGAGAACTCTCTTGTTGCCTGGAATGACAATGTCCGTGTGGCACAGAATAAAATCTGTTTTACCCAGAGTGATGGTAGGAAGGATGACATAAGATGCCTCTGTTATGGGCTGGTGGTCAGCCTCTGAGTTTAGTCATCACCAGAAGCCATGACTCCCAAAGGCTACTTGATTCCCATGAGGAAAGCAGCCAGCCACAGGAGTGGCTTCAGTGGCAGCAGCAAACTTCAGAACAGCTTGCTGGCCAGCGTCCCTGGAAGAGATGACACTGATGTCAGCAGCGTTCTCAAGGGCAACAATGGCTGGAGCTACCAGTAGCAGCTTCTTCTGGGCCCCCTTCTGACTTATGGTGCAGAAGCCATCGCTGTGCCTCTGTAGATGCTCCACCTGGAGGGCAGGCTTGGTGCTGCCTAACTGGGTTCCCAAAGCAAGAAATTCGAGGACAAGAACTTTATCTCCAGGACATGAAGGACTCTAGGCATTGTGTGTTTCCCTTCAAGTTATACACAAACTGCTTTAAAAACTACTGCCTCACACCGGAGAGACAGTTTAGCAATTAAGAGCACTGGTTGCTCTTTTAGAGGACCTGGATTCAATTCCCAGCACCCACATGATGGTTCACAACTTTCTATAACTCCAGCTCCAGAGGATCTTCCACCCTCACACAGACATACATGCAAGCAAAACACAATGCACATAAAATAAAAATAAACAAATAAGTAAATAAATAATATTTTAAAAGTTAAACATCTATTAAACAAAACAAACTACTGTCTCACCAGGTGTAGTGGCACATTTAACCCAAGGACTCTGGAGTTCCAGGCCAGACTGACCTACAGAGCAATTTCCAGGCCAGCCCAACCTAGGCTACTTATTGAGTTCTAGGCCAGTGAAAAACACTGCCTTAAAAAAAAAAAAAAAAAAAAGATGTCCAGGCATTGGTGGCTCATGCCTTTAATCCCAGCATTTGGGAGGCAGAGGCAGGTTTATCTCTGAGTTCGAGGCCAGCCTGGTCTACAGAGTGAGTTCCAGGACAGCCAGGGCTACAAAGAGAAACCCTGTCTTGAAACAAACAAACAAACAAATAAACAGAAAAAAAAAACAACAAAAAAAGAAGATGGCTGGCACCTGAAGAATTATGCCCAAGGTTGTTTTCTGGCCTCCACATAGATGCGCATGTACACCTGCACACACACACACACACACACACACACACACACACACACACACAAGGAGAAAAGCCCCCCTCAGCGCAGCCGTATACACCTGCATCTGCCTTTGCTCAGAGTTCCCACCCCAATCTCCAGGCTCCAAGCGCCGGGCTTCTGACGGTCTCCTGCTGGGGACACTCTACTTGCCTCTGGGACCTTCTATAGCTGCAGACTCAATCCGGCCTCCAGTCACAATGCAAGAAGACGTAGGATACATGCCACAGGGACTCCCTGAGTCACTCTGCTATCCCCTGCCTATACCTCGATGCAGAGTCTCGGCCACACAGCACCACACACCCTGGACAGCCATACCATCCTAACATCCATAGCTCCCTGGCAGGGTGAGAGCTGTGTGACTCTGAGCCCGTGTCCTGAGCATACAATGGATGCTGAGCTCATCTTTCTCAGGAGTCTCTAAGGAGTGGCCCAGGAGCCACTTTTAAGAAACCATCTCAGTGGCCAGCACAGGGGCAGAGGAAGCCAGTTCCCCTGAGCAGAACCCTGAGTTCTGCTCTGCATCCAAAATTTGTTCATCTGGGAAACAGCCAGTGGACAGGCTAAGCCTCCATGCAGAGGCGAGCTACCGTGAGGGAAATTGCCCTAAATGTGAATCGGCAGCTGAGCAGGGAAAAGTGATTTTGCCGCTCTCAGGCAGATTGCGGGAGCCCTTCCCTGCACAATGTTTCAGCCTGTCTGCCTCCAATCACTCCCAAATAATATGTTTTATTTGGTGTGACTGCTCACTGTGGTCCCGCTCCACCCAACATCGGTAGCCAAAGCCTGACATTGCAAATCATTTCTCAGCTGTTCATTCGAAAAGAATGAAATAGTCTTTGGACTTCGTGCCTTTGGGTCACTGAGTGAACCTGAGTGTGGGCTGCGGTTGTTTACTGTGTGGTGTCCTGAGGGAGAGACTTAGGCTCACTGGACCCCAGGGTTTCATGAAGCAGCCCACTGCTGGGCTGTGTGACTTCAGGTACACTGCTCATCCTCTCTGGGCTTTACCTCTTCGTCTATAGAGGATATGATAAGATTTTTACCAATTAGAGATTTTTCCCAACCTATTTTCCACAACAAGAAGCCTGTAATAGCTAGGCCTGGTGGCTCACACTTGGAATCTCAACCTTGTTGGGCGGTGGTGGCGCATGCCTTTAATCCCAGCACTTGGGAGGCAGAGACAGGCAGATTTCTGAATTCAAGGTTAGCCTGGTCTCCAGAGTGAATTCCAGGACAGCCAGGGCTATACAGAGAAACCTTGTCTCCAAAAACCAAAAAAAAAAAAAAAAAAAAAAAAAAGAAAGAAAGAAAAAAAGAAAGAAAGAAAGAAAGAAAGTGTTGAGAGTTCCAGACCAGTCTGCACTACATGAGACCCTGTCTCAAAAACAAGGAAGAGAGTCTCAGCACCCACATGGTGGCTCACAACTGTCTGCAACTCCAGTTCCAAGGAGTCTGATGCCCTCTGCTGGCCTCTGTGAGCACTACATGTATGCTGTGCACCAATATTCCTGGAGGAAGAACACTCATATGCATAAAATAAAAATCAATAAATCTTTTACAAATGGAGGGGGAGTTCTAACAGCTGGACCTTGAAGACATGAGTCCACGTGAAACAAAAAGGTCAAACAGTGAGTGTAGTGAGTCACCCCAAAATCTCAGCACCTGAGAAGCTGACACATAAAGGTCACAAAAGGTTGATCACTGGAGGCTACAGTTCAAGTGTGTGTGTGTGTGCGCGCGCACGTGCATGCGTGCGTGTGTGTATATGCGTGTGTGCGTGTGCGTGTGCGTGTGTGTGTGTGTGTGTGTGTGTGTGTATAGATAGATATATAGACAGACCGACAGACAGACAGACAGACAGACAGACAGACAGACAGACAATAGGTTTCCACTCCTAGGAGATCCCAAGAATAGTCAGAAAGGGAGTGGCACCTGATTCAGCAGGTAAGGAGTTTGCCAAAAAGACTAATGGTCTGAGTTCAGTACTGAGACATGGAAGGAGAGAACCAATGTCTACAGGTTATCCTACCTGTGTCTGTGTTTCTGTCTATGTCTGTGACTCTGTCTGTGTCTCTCTGTCTCTCTCTCTCCAGCTCCCATGTCTACCCTTAAGGTGGGGTGCTATAGGGATGGCTGGACTAATACATATGGGGTGACTAAGGGTCACAGTAAGGTGTCTAAGGGAGTTAAGAATGAGTTGAAAGGCTTTCTACCCATCCCATAAAGCCAAAATTTGCTACAGAGCTAATGCTTATGTCCCTTAAGGTGTCACTCTCAAGAGTGTTCAATACCAGTCAAGCTTACTTATGACCAGAGCTTTAATGGCCTTGAGCTTAACTGAGTTAACTCTCATCTGTAAATCCAAACACCCCTCACAAGATATCTTATGATTTCATCTTCAAAGAGAACTTCTTTACAAGACAATAAATCTCACTCATTTATTTTTGACTCAAAAATTTAAAATTTTTGAAATTACATGTTCAGGGCTGGAGAGATGGCACTGACTGTTGCTCTTCCAGAGGTCCTGAGTCTAACTCCTAGCAACCGCAAGTTGGCTCACTCATTACAGATCACATCTGTAATGTGATCTGATGCTCTCTTCTGGTGTGTCTGAAGACAGCTACAGTGTACTCACATACATAAAACAAGAAATAAAAAATTTTTAAAAAGGACGTACATGATGTGTGGTGGTTTAAATAGGAATGGTCGTGTGTTTGACCCATGGGAGTGGCACTATTAGGAGGTATGGCCCTGTTGGAGGAAGTGTGTCACTGCGGGAGTGGGTTTTGAGGTCTCATATGCTCAAGCTATGCCCATTGTGACATACAGTCTCCTTTTGATGCCTGTGGATCAAGATGCAGAACTCTCAGCTCCTTCTCCAGCATGATGTCTACCTGGATGCCACCATGTTTCCCACCATGATGATAATGAACTAAGCCTCTGAAACTGCAAGCCAGCACCAGCTCCAATGAAATGCTTTTTTTTTTTTTTTTTTTTTT
>NW_022196897.1:19446328-19457667 GCF_008632895.1 Mastomys coucha
CTGGGATCCGAACTCAGGACCTTTGGAAGAACAGTCAGTGCTCTTACCCGCTGAGCCATCTTGCCAGCCCGAAATGCTTTCTTTCTTTGCTGTGGTCATAGTGTCTCTTCAACAGCAATGGGAGCCCTAACTAAGACATGGTGGCACACACCTTTAATCCCAGCACTCAGGAGGCAGAGGTAGAGGCAGGCAGATCTCTGTGAGTTCAAAGCCAGCCTGGTCTATAGAGTGAGTTTCAGGAAAGTCACAGCTACACAGAGAAACCTTGTCTTGAAAAGTCAAACCAAAACAATATATATAAAAAAAAATTGCCTGACTCCCAAGTGCTGGGATTAAAGGCAAGTGGTATTGTTGGCCTTTCTCCTGGGGCTGGGGGTGGGGTGGAAAGCCAGGAACCACACAGCTCTGAGGTGGGACAGTGTCCCCATGAAAGGCATCCTCAGACATGGAAGCCTAGGAACAGCTGAGCGGAAGCCTCCTCAACAGGTCCCAGGCAGCGCAGGTCCAAGGCAGCACAGGTCCCAGGCAGCGCAGGTCCCAGGCAGCGCAGGTCCTAGGGGAGGCTGAGCTGAGGAGCTCCGGAGCCTCAGCCCCATACCTTCTCTTCCCTTCTTCTCTGTGGTGATTCTTTTCTTTCAATGAAAGAGTCACACCAGGCAGCAAATCTCATGAAAGAGATTGACTGGAGAGTCCAGGAAAGGAGTGGATCTGTGTTCCCAGGTGGGAGCAGGGAATTGGATAAAGCACAGTGCTTATATAGGGGTGCTTGGGGGTGGGGGTGGGGTGGAGATTTCCGGGGTGAGGATTGGTGGGATTTCTGTGGGAAGTTCAGAGATGGTGGGTTTCTCTATTCAGGGATTGGTGGCTTTTGTCCAGACTTTTCACCTAAAATTAGCATAATCTGGGGAGGGTCCTGTTGAGGGGGTGGAGACAGTTAACCTTTGTGACAGTTAAAACAGGGGGGTCTGGGAGAGGGGGCTGGCTGCTGGAGTCCTGGGCCCTGGCCACTTTCCTACCTTGAGGGTTTACAAAGTTTACAAAGTATCCAAAGTTCACAAATATACAAAATTTACAGTAGGAGGCCAAGGCAAGGAAAGCTTTTCCTGCCACTTGAGTGGCATGAGTATCTAACAACCACTCCCCAGATATGAAGTAACAATTTTTGAAAAGAAATTCTAATGCAACCCACAGGGAAAGACTTGTCTCTCTTTACCCTTGATGTCTACAACTCCACCTGGGAACATGCCAAAGGTCAGGAAATGTCAGAGGCGACTCTGATACCTAGGGACCAGGAGTCATATGTAGTCTAGAAGGCATGTCCTGTACTGAGCGGACAATGGTGGCCATCTCCCTGGAAAGATGTGCATTCTTTGCATCCTCATTTTAGACAATTCACATCCTACCATTTCTCTGCTGTGTAAGCAGAAACAGCCATATGACACCCAGATTCAAGGGAAGGGAAGCCACCACTTTGTGGAAATTTGTGGAGGTTTTTATAATGTGCCCAACTCAGAGGGTCCTACAACGCTTTGCTGTCATTCTGTGTCTGCTGCTTTCTCTCACCATAACATCCAGACACTTACTGAGAATTGAATCCAGGACCTTATGAATTCTAGCTGAGGGCTCTGCCAATGGGTACATCCCCAGCAGATCTTGAACTCACTCTGTAAACCAGGCTAGCCTTGAACTCAGAAATCTGCCGGCCTCTGCCTCCCAAGTGCTGGGATTAAAGGCATGCGCCACCACTGCCCGGCTCCAGCAGATCTCATGTGTCTTTCTGAGGTCTCAGCCATTCTAACCATGTAAGTTCCCTGATGTCTCCCAGCCTCACTCTTCTAACCAACAAAGTGTGCATATAAAGGGTCCTCTTCCTAGGAGCCTCTGTGTGCCATGCCCCATACCACCACCTTGCAAAACATAGTTCTTACCATGAAGAGAACAAGAGATGGTTTATTCTGGAATTAACATGAGCAACCACAGCCCAGTAGACATTGGTCAATGCCAAATATCATGTCCCAATGTGGTAACAGTTCTCATGAAGCTTTCATAGTTACAGAACAAAATATGTTGGTGGGAACACCCAGTAGGTGGGTTACAGCAGAGCTGGGAAGAGGGAAATTTCTGGTGCAGGATTCAGATCTGATCTGATGACAGGCTCAGCTTTGAGGCTGGTGAACATAGTAGTCTCTTAGTTAAAAGAGATTTTTCTATTCCAAGAGGATTTATACCATAATCACAGTGATGTGGGGGTCATGCACAGGGATGGTCAATGAATCGCTTGCTACTCAGGATCTATAGAGAGCCCTTTAAAATGTGGCTTTGGACCTTTGACATTCCAACTCCCCCTAATAACTAGTCAACCAGCCTTGTTAAATCTTTAACATGGCTGTGGCTTTTTCTGGAAACTTGGGTTTATACACATTCTCTCTTTTCCAGGTATTGGGCAATGAACCCTACAACTCACAAACACTATACAGTGCTCTACCATTGAACTATGACTCTACCCCAGACTTCTTTCTCTTTTTTAAACTTTGTTTTGAGAGAGGGTCTTACTAAGTTGTTTAGGCTGCCTTGGACCTAGCTCTGCAGTCCAGGCGGGCTTTAAACTGTGACCCTGTATCAGTTTCCTAAGTATCTTGGTAAGCATATTCTGCTTGGCTTGCTGCCTTTACCCTCATCCTCACTCCTTCTCCCTTCCTCCCTCTTCCTCTTCTTTGTGAGACAGGGTCTTACTCTGTAATAGCCCAACTGGTCACAAGCTTTCAGCAATCCTCCTGCCTCAGCCTCTCCTATGACGCAGAAATTACATCTGTTTCATGTTACTCACAAGAACAGTCCAGGTTCCAACCCTCTCCTGGACAGATCACCTACTTTCTGCAGGACACTGGCAGGTAGCCAGGGCCAGAGGGCTAGGCTACTGCTCAACAGCTCTTCAGTGTGTGAGCAGTGGGGCTTTGGTCTTACTCACCTGTATTCCTTCTTTGGAAGTCCTAATCCACTAGTTGAGCAGTGCAAATGTCCTGGGGCAGCTTCCTGACAATGAAGCCCAATCTCATCTGCCTAAGGTTACAGAAGAAAACAGGAAGATTGATAAGGAAAAGGAGTGGTCATGAATCCCCCAGTCATCCCAGACACAATCATCCTCTGCAGTTCTAGCTCCTATGCAGCTGCTCACTGCAGTCCTGGGCACAGACAACCCCATGCCCGAAATGCCCAGCTGAATTGTCCAGACAGACAGTCCTCTTGAGCACAGAGTTAGTAAAAGTAAATGTATAGAGTCTCTGAAGCTTGAGAGAATCTAACCAGAGCACCAGCTATGGCAGAGTAACTGTTATATCCCCATCCTGATGGAGGGCCTTTCTTACCTGGGTCAGTCACACCTACACAGGTCTCTCAGACGGGTCAGTCCTGGCCCCTAAGGGCTGTGTAGTCCCTAAGAGGCCAGACTTACAGTCTGAAGGGTGATTATGCATGGGCCCTTTGACCCATCCCATGTACTCTTGGCAGAGCCAGCCACCAGGGCTTAGCTTGCTGCACTCCTTGTGCCCTTGGCATCCTGGCATCTCAATGAGATCCTGGCTGCTGAACCAAGATACAAGCAGAATCTTCCTTGCCCCACTCCACCCCTCTCTCTGAAACAGGGTTTCTCTGTATAGCCCTGCCTGTCCTGGAACTCTGTAGACCAGGCTGGCCTTGAATTCACAGAGATCGGCCTGCCTCTGCCTCCTGAGTGCTGGGATAAAGGTGTGAGCCACCACCGCCCAGCATCACGATGTTATAATTTACTTAATATTGAGAAAACACAAGGAACTGTGGTTTTTCTTGGCAGTGGTTTGCCTAGGCTTCCTGATGCCTTGACAGCTAATTGAAGCCTTTTATTCTGATCTTAGTGATTAATATCAACTCAGATGACACATCACACGGAATGACTGCAAAAAGTCAAAAAGGGCATAGCAGAGCTCAAGGGATTTGATAAGGGGCCTGAGGAAGAAACCGATAGAGCTGGTGGGGTGGAAGTCAGCTAAGGAGAAGCTCTGTTGGAGATGCTGCTCTGGAATCAAGCCCTAGGGTCACAGATTTAAGCCAGCCTTGGGGCTGTAGAACTCAGGTGCAGGACTGTGAAGGCCACAGAGGTGAAGGGTCAGAACTTGACCAGGTGGATGGATACAGATGGATGAATGAGAGAGTGGATTGACAGCTCATGTGGGGACTGAGCAGAGTTGAAGCCCCTGGGGCAGTAAGAGGTTCTCTGCCTATGGGACCCTTGACATACCAGGTGGTCAGCTGACAGGCTGTCATCTCTACTGGCTGATTTTTATTATCAAATAACACAGTCTAGAGTCACCTGGGAAGAGAATAACTCAGCTGAGGAACTTCCCAGATAAGATTGGTCTGTGGTCATGTCCATAATAAGAAACTGGTCTGATTGATGTGAGAGGGCCCAGCCTACTGTGAGCAGCAGCATCCCTAGGCAGATGGGTCTAAGCCATATAAGAAAGCTAGCTGGCTAGGGAGTAGTGCCACATGCCTTTAAACCTAGCACTTGGGAGGCAAAGGCCTGGTCTACAGAACAAGGTTCAGGACAACCAGGACTACACAGATTAAATAAATAAATTAAATAAATAAATAAATAAGGACGTCAGCTAAACATAAATCAATGATTGAGACAGTAAGCAGCAGTCTTCCACAACCTCTGCTTCAGTTCCTGCTCTGAGAGCCCTAACGGAAATCAGCAATCACAGCAGGTTGGAGGGAATGAGACAGCCTGAGCCAAGCCTACTGTCTTCCAACAAAGTCCATGCCCCTCAGGGCACCTGGACCTGGTCACATTATCATCCCAAACTCTGTAATTCTACTATGCTATCTCCCAAAGATTCTCCACACATCCAGTTTTATGTTCATATCAGCCTGGACGTGCAAACCAATAAACCCTTTTCTACTCATGTTGGTTTGGGTCCAAGCAAGCTTTCACAGCAACAGGAGAGCACACGAGAACGTCACCACAGCACTAGGTGGTTGGTGTCCTCTTTATGGGGTCAAGGTGACAGGGTCACACCCTTTTTTCAGTTTACTTTGTCTAACAAATTCTTGGGTCTAGTTTTTCTTATTTTATTTTATTTCGACTTTATTACTGGGGGTGGGTACCTGCTTGTAGGGACACATAGGTATGACATCTTGTGTAGAGAGGTCAAAGAACAAGTTGTTGGGTTCTGTTCTCCCATTCCACTGTGTGAGTGAACCCCAGAATCAAACTCAGGTTGTCAGGCTTGGAGGCAAGTGTCTCTACCCACTGAACCATCTTACCAGCCCCTCTGCTCTCATTTTGCTGCATCTGGTTCTAGGGCTTCCTACTCATTTTAACATCCACCCAGTTGCCCCATGAAATGACCCCTGTGGTTGGTATGTGTACCCTTAGCTTGTTTCAGGGGGCAAATAGCAAATATCCTAAAACCTGCTGCTTAACTCAGTAACACATCTTCTCCCAGACACAACAATCCAAGTCAGAGATGGAGGCATGAGGGCTAGCACAAGCTCAAGACTGAACTAGTCTATGCAGCAAGGAGACTAGCCAGGGCTTATAGCGAGTTCCTCCTCTCTCAACAAAAATAACAGCAGGTCTCTGTGTAGCCCTGGCTGTAACTTTAACTTTAATTTTTATAATGCCTATTTAATGATGATTCTTTTTTTAAGATTTTATTTATTTATTTATTTTATGTGTATGAGTACACGGTAGCTGTACAGATGGCCATGAGCCATCATGTGGCTGCTGGGAATTGAACTCAGGACCTCTGCTTGCTCCCCACCACCTTTCTGCACTCCCCCAGCCCCTCCCCTTGAACCCCCACCCCGCTCCAGCCCTGCTTGCTCCTGCCCACTCGCTCTGGCAAAATACACTGTAGCTGTGGAGGGTGTCAGATCTCATCATGGATGGTTGTGAGCCACCATGTGGTGGCTGGGATCTAAAGTCAGGACCTGAAGAGCAGTCAGTGCTCTTACCCCCGAGCCATCTCGCCAGCCCTAATGATGGTTCTTAAACACTTTTACTTCCCTTTTAGCCCACCACCCACCAGAGGTAGTGGAAAAGAAAGGATACAGGGGAAGCAGACCTGTTTAGAAATGGTTTTCTGGAACAACTCCCATCTGTATTGTCTGGATATCGGCAGTTCAGTTCGCAGGTTAGCAGAGGCAGCTCAATCCACTTGCAAACACCTCATTGATACACCAACAGTCTAGTTCGGTAGAGTCGGGAGAGCAAACACGAATCAGCAGTGGTGGCACTATCTAGCAGAGACAGCCAGGCCTCAGCCTTGGCACGAGTCAGTAGGAGGGACCCGGAGGAACGCTAGGAAAAGTTCTCAGCTGTGCCTCTCTCAGGAAGATCAGCAAAGATGCAAGACCAACAAGCACTACAGCTAGCATTTTATAAGTCAAGCTCAGCCTCCCTCGCTGGCCATTGAATTCTATTTATACTGCCTCCAGACATCACATGATGTTCATCCTCCAAGTGTCTTGCCACAGCACGTGTCTGTCTCAGCTGATATCACTCTGCCAATCAGCCGAGTCTCAGAAAGCATCAAGAAACTGCAGCACACCACCAGAAGTTTTTTAGTGCGTTTCTCTCTATGGAGTCCCGACAAATGCAGCTCGACTATGCAATGTAATCTGAACCAATACATGCATGTCCTTAGCAAAGAATCTTTCACGTGTCCTTTCACGTGCTTCCTTTAGCAGGACACCCTTTCACCTGTGTCTGCTTCAGCTAAACATTCCTTCATGAGTCTGCCTTAGCCTTTAACCTGTGTCCACTTCAATGAAACGTTTCTTCATGTGGTTGCCCCCAGCAAAACACCATCCAACACAAACTGACTTTGCTAAGAACCCTTAAGTTTCCACTTCACCCTGCTGTCCTGGAACTTATCTGTATACCAGGCTGGCTTAAAACTCAGATCCACTTGACTCTGCTTCTTGAATGCTGGGATTAAAGGCATACACCACTATACCTGGCTTTAAAAATATGTATCTTAGCAGGGCAGTGGAGGCACATGCCTTTAGTCCCAGCACTTGGGAGGCAGAGGCAGGTGGATTTCTGAGTTTAAGGCCAGCCTGGTCTACAGAGTGAGTTCCAGGACAGCCAGGGCTACACAGAGAAGCCCTGTCTCAAAAAACAAACAAACAAACATATGTATCTTTTGGTAGACACATGTCAGAGCCAAAAGGAGAGGGTTGGTCCACTGGACTAAGTGCTTGGCAGATACATGTCAAGACAGAACATCCCTTATGCCCAGCACTTGGTATATGTGCTTGCCGAAGCGAACACATATGCCCAGCACTTGGAAAATAGAAGCAGGAGGATGAGTTTGAGGTCATCGCTGGCTGCATATGGAGTTCAAGGCAAAGCTGGGCTACATGAGACCCTGACTTGAAAAGAAAAGGTGGCAGGGAGGGGCTGGCAAAGCAGCTTACTGGTTAAGAGCACCTGCAGCTCTTGCAGAGACCTGAGGTCTCCTGTTCCCAGCATCCACATGTTTTCCACAGTTCAGTTCCTGGGAATCTGATGTCCTCTTCTGATCTCTTTGAACACAAAACGTGCTCATGATGCACATACTTACATGCAGACACTCATATACATAAAATAAAAATAATTTTTTTTCGAGACAGGGTTTCTCTGTGTAGCCCTGGCTGTCCTGGAACTCACCTTGTAGACCAGGCTGGCCTCGAACTCAGAAATCCGCCTGCCTCTGCCTCCCAAGTGCTGGGATTAAAGGCGTGCGCCACCACTGCCCAGCAAATGTTTTGTTTTTAAGAGACTGAGCAATTGTAGCCTAGTAGCTTCTTGTTGGTTGTTTGGGACTCTTGACATCTGGAAGTTCATCCTTGTTCTCTCAGTGCCTTTGCAAGCCAGCCAAACATAGTCCCTGGGATACCTAAGCCTCAGAGTCACAAACAGGAAGAAGTTGTGCTTCTCTCCCACCTATCCACTGACTTGTGCAGAATATGAAATAAATGGGCTATAAGGGGTGTGTTGCGCATCTGCAGTCTCTGCCCTCGGGAGGAGTTCCAGGCCAGCTGAGATACACAGTGAGACCCTGTCTCAAAAGCTTGGCATAGTGACACACGGTATGAATTCAGGCACATTTGTGCCAGTGTGTGTGGGTCAGGGAATCAGTTCTCTACTTCTACCGTAGGTTTCAGGGACTGAAGCAGGGCTGGTAGCTTTGCATGATGGGCCGTTAACTCACCCAGCCATCCTGCTGGCCCAATGTGGATGACTGAGGTTGAAGCTGGAAGTGTGAGTGAGGCCCATCATATGGGCCTCCTGAGAGTTTTTTGTGCTTCAGCCTGACTGTTATACTTGGCTTGGTCCTGGTTCTGGTGTCAGGGAGGGGAACAATGAACATTTCACCAGAACAAGGCTGCCATGAGACAGGAAAAATGCAAAGCTTCCAAAGAAAATTCCACCTCTGTGACAGCAGGAAGGAGGAAGACAGGAACAGATCCACTCCTGGTTGATTTAAGGCCTCCCCACCCCTCTGTCCATCTCTCTCCTGCCCCCCCACCTCGTCCCATCCTTGATCCCCACCCCACTCCCACCACGTCTTCCTCCTCCTCTTTTCCTTTGGTTGTTTGTCTGGATTTTGTTATTGAGACATTTTGTACTCTGTCAAGTTGTGGGTCTCTGTTAATCCCACCTAGACAGGAAGAAGCTTCTCTGCTGTGGGCTGAACAAAGAAGTGATCTGGTTCCCAGCTATGCGTAGCAGCTGTGGGATCCCATTCAAAGAGCAGGTCAGTGGGTCAGTGGGGAGTCAGAAAAGAATGGAGGTGTCCTAGGAGTAATGGCTAAGGGGACAAAGAGAATGAACTAGTGTTAGGGGACTTCTTGAGACAGGGTCTCACACCATATAGCCCAGGAAGAACAGGAACTCACTATGAACTCACAGAGATCCTCCGGCCTCAGTTTCTCCAGTGGCAGGATTATAAATCATCTTTCTAGAGATTAGCATGTCTGTGAGAGAATATAAATCAAAATCCAGTTTTATACAAAGCGAAGCCTCCAGCAGGTGTCCGTAATCTGTGTCCATTGCAGTAAGATTCACAGCAGCCCAAGGTGAAAGCTACCTAGCCCACCAGTCAGTGATGGAAACATAGGTGTTAAGTGCTTATAGACAGATTATTATTTAGTCTTAACAGGAAAATAAAGAGGTTGTGTAGAGAGCTCAGTAAAGAAAGTCCAAAAGCCTGAAGAATTGAGGTCGATGCCCAGTATCCACATAAAGACCCAGTCGGCTTGACTGCCCGCTTGTCATCCCTCCACTCAGAAAATGGTGTGCGGGGTGTCCCCGGGGAAGCTGGTAGCTAAACTTGTAGGAATTATAAATTCTGAGTTCAGTAAGAGACTCTGCCTTAGTAAATAAAATGGTGTCCTTTCAGTTTTGGTTCTGGTTTTGGGTTTTGGAGTCAGAGTTTCTCTGTGTAGCTGTGGTTGTCCCAGAACTTGATCTGTAGACCAGGCTGGCCCTCAAACTCACTGAGATCTGTCTGCCTCCCAAGTGCAGGTGTTAAAGGTGTGTAGCACAGACACCATCACCCGGCACTGTGAATGTTCTTAATATCCCTGAACCGTAACAGAAAAAAAAAAATGATTAAAACAGCAAATTATATGCCATGTATATTTAGCCATAACATAAAAACAAAATTGAAAACATATGTTCATTAATTTTGAAAAAAAATTTAAATTCTGATAATAGTAAGTACTGAGTCTGGGGACATAGCTCTTAGTCAGATAAGTTCATGGCTAGCAAGCATAGCACCCATACATATGCCTAGAACTGCATAAACTACCTGTGATCCTAACCATGGGAAGGCAGAGGCAGAAGGATCAGAAGTTCAAGGTCATCCTTGCTACACAGGGAATTCATGGTCAGCTTAGGTTATAGGAGACCCTGCCCATCTTTTTTTTAGGCTGGCTGTGAGAGTTATTAGTGAACCATGATGGCTGGGGTGTGGGACACAGAACAGAGGGAAGCCCCTGGGGCTTCAGGGCTTACTATATGTTGAGGAGACTTCAACCAGAAATAGATTTGCACCCAGTCCTCAGGAGTGACCTGCTCCCCAGACTTCATGTCTTCAAGTCTATCCCTATTAAACTAGGTGAAGCCCCTCTGCTTTGACATATGGATCTTCTGGTGACCAGGGAATTTGAACTTGAGTACACAGGGCCTCAGTCACATGTTCCCTATTCTGCAGCTTGGTCAGATGACCTGGCCAATGTGAACCATGGTCACTGTGTCCTGGAGCTTCCTGAAAGCACCACGCGTACTTGCCTGAAGTCTTGGTAGGGGACAGAACTGAGATCAATGACATGAGTATCCACTAGACAACTATCTCCAGGTGAGAGGCTCTGTCACTTAAAGACAGAGTGGGAGAAATGCTGAGGATATGGCTCGGTGATTATGAGCACTTACCACCTTTGCACAGGACACGGGTTCTGTTCCCAGCACCCACAAGGTTGCTCACAACCATCCTTGATTTCAATTCCAAAGATTTTGACACTCGCCTCTGACCTCCTTAGGGTGAACCTGGTGCACATATATACATGCAAGCAAAGCACTCCAACATACAGAATAAAATAAATATAAAAAACATTAAAAAGAAGAAAAAAGTACAATACCAAATGTCACAAGGATGAGAAGTTAGAAGTCTTTTTTTGTTGTTGTTTTTTGTTTTTGTTTTTGTTTTTGGTTTCGGTTTTTTTGAGACAGGGTTTCTCTGTGCAGCCCTGGCTGTCCTGGAACTCACTCTGTAGACCAGGCTGGCCTTGAACTCAGAAATCTGCCTGTCTCTGCCTCCTAAAATAAGACTTCTGCTAGAAGTCTTATTTTGAAATGGTGTGCCATCAGTCTGTGTGAGCGGGGATGTGTACCTGCCTTTGTGTGACTGTGTGGTGTAAGGGCAGCTTGTGGAAGCCAGCTCTCTCCTTCAACTATTGCTTCCAGAGATTGGACTTGGATCATCAAGCTTGCTCAGCCCCTCACCCCCTGACACCATCTCTTTGGTCCTGCAGTAACAACTCTTGCCACAAGTGAGAGAAACTGTCCAATATGAAGAGCAATTTGACTCTGTCAAGCAAAGTCAAGGTGGCACACTAATTTAACAAGTTTAACTATCCAGCTATTTCCTGTATGTTTCCAGTGAGTTGGGATTGCAGGTGAGCTGTCGTGCCTACCTGGCATTTATGAGGGCATTAGGGTTCTGGTTCTAACATTTCCATAATAAGTATTTTACCCTCTGAGCCCCAGTTCTCTCTCTCTCTCTCTCTCTCTCTCTCTCTCTCTCTCT
>NW_022196897.1:19457677-19461652 GCF_008632895.1 Mastomys coucha
TCTCTCTCTCTCTCTCTCTCTCTCTCTCTGTGTGTGTGTGTGTGTGTGTGTTTGTGTGTGTGCCTGTGTTCACATGCATGGGTGTTGCTTCTCACTTTTTCACATTCTTACTTCCGGGAATTAAACCTAGGTTATAAGCCTTTGTGGCAACTTCCCTTACCAATTAAGCCACCTGGCTGACTCCTGGATTGAATTACTTATTTACATACATACTTAGTTAGTTGGCAGAGGGCATGCACATACAACATCAGTGCATGTGTAGAAAACTTTTAGAAGTCAGTTCTTTTTTCTACTACATGGGTTCTGAGGATCAAATGCAGGCCATGTGGAACTCTCAGCTACTGCTGGTGCTCCATGCCCGTCCTCATGCTACCATGCTCCCCATGATAATGGGCCAACTCTCCAAAACTAGAAGCAAGGTCCTCTGTCAGGGTTTGAATATGCTTGGCCCAGGGAGTGGCACTATTAGGGGGTATGGCCTTCTTGGAGTAAGTGTGTCACTGTGGGTGTGGGCTTTAAGACCCTCACCTAGCTGCCTGAAAGTCAGTCTTCCACTAGCAGCCTTCAGATGAAGATGTAGAACTCTCAGCTCTGCCTGAACCATGCCTGCCTGGATGCTGTCATGCTTCTGTTTTGATGATAATGGACTGAACCTCTGAACCTGTAAGCCAGCCCCAAATTAAATATTGTCCTTATAAGAGCTGCCTTGGTCATGCTGTCTGTTCATAGCAATAAAACCCTAACTAAGCCAGACCCCAATTAAATGTTGCCCTTATAATCTTGCCAGTCCCTGAACTGAAGCAAACAATAATAACCATAAGGTGGGAATAGCTACATTCATGTCAAATAGTTGTCTCTAAAACAGTATTACTGAGAACAAAGTGAGGTGGTATGAAATTATGAAAGGGTCGATCTGTCAACAAGACACAGCCATTTTCTCCGTCCTTTGACTCCTAACTACTCAGAGTCCTTCCTCGTCTCAAACAAAACAAGGGTGGACATAGATGGCTCAGTGGCTAAGAATGGTATAACTTTAATTTTTTTAAAACCTATTTTTAATGATGGTTTTAAAACATTTTAACCTCCCTTTTAGCCCACCACCTACCAGAAGTAGTGGAAAAGAAAGTATACAGGGGAAGAGGACCTGTTTAGAAAAGTTCTTTGGAACAACTCTTGTCTGACTTGTTTGGAAATCAGCAGTTTAGTTTATAGATTAGCAGAGGCAGCTTGGATCCTTGCAAACACATTATGGATACCTCAGTAGTCCTGCTCAGTAGAGTCGGGATAGCAAACATGAATCAGCAGTGGTGGCACTACTTAGCAAACAGCCAGGCCTCAGCCTTGGCACAAGACCATGGCCAACAGGAACACCAGGAAAGTTCTCTGCTCTGTCTCTCTCAGCAAAGACATGAGACTGACAAACATTGTACAGCCAGCACTCTAAGCAAGCCAAGTTCAGCCTCTGTAACAGTCCGGTGGGCCTACTGATACACATCACATATTCTCCACAGGCCTTGCCTCAGTGTGTGTGCCTGTCTCAGCTGGCTTCATCCTACCAATAGGCCTGAATTTGAGGAAGCAGCAACAAACTGCAGCACACCACCAGAAGTTTCTTGGTGTGTTTCTCTCTATGGAGTCCTGACAAATGTAGCTCAACTATGCAATGTAAGGGAGACCAATACATGCATATTGTTACCAAAGGGTCCATCATGTGTTCTTTCATTTGCTTGCTTTAGTAGAACATTCTTTTTTACTTGTGTCTGCCTCAGCTAAACATTCCTTCATGAGTCTGTCTTAGTCTTTCACCTGTGTGACTTCAGGAAAACACTCCTTCATGTGTTTGCCCCAGTAAAATACCACCCAACACAAATGGCTTTCCAAAGAACCCTTAAGTTTTCACTTCAGAATGTTTCTTGTTCTTGGAAAGGACCTGTACTTCATCAATGCTCTTAACTGCTCAGCCACTCTACAGCTCCACCCCTCTTCTTAATAGAGGATCTAACTATGGAACCCTGGCTAGCCTAGAACTCACTGTGTAGAGAAGGCTAGCCTGGAACTCATGGGTATCTGCTTGCTTTTGCCTTCAGAGTGCTGGGATTAGAGTTGTATGCCATCATCTCTAGAAAGAGGAAGCATTTCAGTGCCATCAGTTAAAATATTCCCAAATCTCAAACTGGGCAGTGGTGGTGCACATCTTTAATCTCAGCACTTGGGAGGCAGAGGCAAGCAGATTTCTGAGTTCGAGGCCAGCCTGGTCTACAGAGTGAGTTCCAGGACAGCCAGGGCTACACAGAGAAACCCTGTCTCGAAAAATCAAAAATCAAAAATCAAAAATAAATCCCAAATCTCAGAGAGAAAACCGACAGGTTTACTTATGTATGTTGTTTGTATGAGTGCATGGGTGTATGTTTTCACACAGGTGAAAATCAAAGGTCTATGTTGCATGTCTTCCTTCCATTGCTGTCCTATTTCTTAGAACTTGCTGTGTAGACCAGGCTGCCTTCACACTCACAGATACCCACTTCCCTTTGCCTTCTTCATGTTGGGAGTTTTGCCACCACAGCTCAGCCTGCTGACTATCTAATTTCTTGAGATAGGCACTCCCCAATTTGGCTAGACAAATCTTCCTGTCTCCATGTCTTAGTTCACTGTTCTGTTGCTGTGAAAAGACATTAGGACCAAAGCAACTCTTATAAAAGAAAACATTTAGTTGGGGGTTTGCTTGTGGTTTCAGAGCATTAGTCTGTTATCATGGTGGGGAGCATGGTGACATGTAGGCAGGCACGATGCTGCAGCAGTAGCTAAGAGTTGTCTATCTTGATTTTCAGACAGAGAGAGACACACACACACTGGGCCTGGCTTGGGCTTTTGAAATCTTAAATTCTAGCCCTACAACACACTTTTCCCAACAAGAACACACCACTAATCCTTCCTAAACAGCCTACCAACTGGGAACCAAATATTCCAAGATAGGAGCCTATGATGGCAGGGCATTCTTGTTCAAACCAAATTCTAGCCTCCCCTCCCCAGCCACACCCATCCTCCAGTTCTGGGATTACAGGCATGGACCAGCAGATCCAGTTTTTTTTGGTTTTGTGTTTTGGTTTTTCCAGACAGGGTTTCTCTGTGTAGCCTAGCTGTCCTGGAACTCACTGTACAGACTAGGATGGCCTCGAACTCAGAGATCTGTTTGTCTCTGCCTCCCAGGCACTGAGATTAAAGGCATGTGCCACCAGTACCTGGCTAAGAATTTTAAAAAATAATTTTTTTGTGTGCGTACTACACTTGTGTTCAAGTAGGACAGAAGAGAGTGTTATATCCTTTGGAGTTGGACTTTAAGAAAGTCCTGAGCCATCTGAGGTAGGTACTGGGGATCAACAGCAACAAGATCTCTTAGTGGATGAGCCATCTTCCCAGCTCCAGAACCATGTGGTTTCTGGAGACTGACCTCACATCTGTGCAGTAAAGCCCTTCCTTTCCTGGCTGAGCTGTCTCTTCAGCCCGAGGAATAGTCTCATGGTCTCAGAGGCAAAGCTACTCACAACCAGTGTGTATGCAGTTTGTTTGGGTTTTAGTTGTTTTGAGACAGGGTCTATAACAGGCTAACCCTTATTGTATAGCTCAGAATGACCTCACCTCCTTCTCCTCCCACTGAGTCTCTGCCGTCAGTCCTTTGTTTCAGCCAATCCCAGCTAGGCATTCATTTCCCAAGTTGGAATCCCTTTTGAGTGAGTATGCATCGCCAAAGTTATCTATTGAAAAGGGCAGAAGGGAAAACAAAAACCCTGTGTTCCCTGTACCATCTTGAAGGCTTAAAATTATCCTTAATACTTTATTAAACAAATTAGATAGGTCTCCTGCCTGTGGGCCACTTGGGCAGTGGCAGCAATGCTTTTCCTGTCCTTGTTGGACAAAATTCTTTATATGTATTCACTGAACAAATACCAAGCGCCAACCAAATCAACAGGGGGGTTG
>NW_022196897.1:19461852-19483845 GCF_008632895.1 Mastomys coucha
TAGTTGACCAGACAGTTTACTCAACCAGAGAAAGGGTGAACCAGAACCTTGCCATCCTTGTTAGGTCAGTGACATTTGCAGGGCAATACTCCTGGCAATTAATGCCTTCACCCCATTTCTACTCAATGGGGGAGCCAGCTGGAGTATGGAAGAGTGGGCAGTATTTCCTCAAAGGTGTAACAGTAAAAAAAGGCATCCCTGGTAGGACAAACGTCAAGAAGGACCATGTCTGTCCTTAAGGTTGAAACTCTGTGTTTGATTTTTCAAGCATAGACAGTGAAGTAAAAACTCTTCACCTTCCAGAGTGCCAGCTCAGGGTTTTGAAATGATCTACAGGTGATCAACTTCAATTGAACAATTTGGTCAGATTCTTTGATTTTGCCATCATCTAGGAATCATGACCTAACAAGGATGGCAAGGTTCTGGTTCACCCTTTCTCTGGTTGAGTAAACTGTCTGGTCAACTATCTCTAGGGGGACCACAAAGAGAATATGACTCCATCCTGGTCAGGTCACTGTGGAATGTTCTTCTATCCAGGGCCTCATTATCTAACACTTATTACAACCCCCCTGTTGATTTGGTTGGCGCTTGGTATTTGTTCAGTGAATACATATAAAGAATTTTGTCCAGAGTCAGTGTTATTCAACTCAGAATTAGAATAAGCATCTGCTATGTGTCAAACTCTAGGAATACAAGTCAAAACGAGAGCCCCAGGGTTGATGAGGTGGTTCAACGGTGGAAGTGCTTGCTGCCAGGCCTGATAACCTGTGTTTGATTCCAGGACCCCCACATGGTGGAAGGATATAACCAACTCTAGGGAGTTGTCCTCTGACATATATGTGGTGACACATTCTACATACATAGAGAAACAAAGGATGGAAGGAAAGAAGGGTAAATTGAGTCTCAAGTAGCTAGCCCTGGGTAGCCTAGAACTAAGCCACCATGACCTTGAACTTCTTTTCATCTTCCTGTGCAACCACTTCCCAAACATATTGGCACAGTGGGGTGTTAGCTTTTTGTTCTAACAGTAGCAGCATATTCTGAAGTAAGACTCCCTGATTTGAGAAATCACTAACTGTTCCCGTTTTTTCTTTTCCCCAAGCATTCAAACATTCCTAAAGATCTCTTGCCTAGGCAGGCCCGGAAGCAATGATGGTCCTATGGTATTTCCTGTTACCCTAGTGAAAGAATGTGAAAGAGGACACCAGGCTTCTTGAGCGGTGTCATCAAACCCATCCTTGGCAAACTGATGGCCCACCCTGGGGCCTGGGACTCCCTGCAAAGGCGGAACACTGCCCTACTGACGGCCTTAGTACCACGTAAGGGTGCTCAATCTCAGCTAATGCAGCACACCACGACTACTTCGAGAGGCAGGGGGCTGCCAGTGCACCTCGACGGCTTGGGCGAGGTGTTGGAAGAGCCACGTCCATGTTTCTCCTCCGTCACCTCTGGTTGCAAAAACAGACAGCAGGGACTACACAGCGGCACCTGTCCCTCGGTGGCTATCCCACGGTCGTTGGAAGACCTGGCCCACGCCTTTGGAGGGCGGGGTCGCAACCTGGTCTTTTTGACGGACAGCTGGCCGTGCCCACGGCAGTCCCCACTTCGCGTGCGGCCACGCCCCCACTTCCGGCCGGACAGCGGTCACGTGCTTTGAGACCCCGCCTCACAGACGCTACTTTTCCCCAACCTCTCTCTCTCTCTCTCTCTGAGCGGGCAGTGCCTTCCCTTCGCTTCCCTTCCGCCGGAAGTGGGGCGACTTTCCCTTTCCGGCTACGGGTCCCGGAGCGGAGTGGGAGGCCGGACCGGGGAAGCCGAGCGACGGCGGTGGCGGTGGGCTTGGCCATGGCGGAGCTGGTGCAGGGGCAGAGCGCTCCGGTGGGCATGAAGGCTGAGGGCTTCGTGGATGCCCTGCACCGGGTCCGGCAGGTACGGGCGCGGGAGGCCGGGGGCGGGAGGCCGTCGCGCCGACGCCTCCGGTGGGCGCCTAGGGCCGCGAGTCGCGGGAGGCCCGGGCGGTTCCCTCAGGCGCCCCGGGGCCGGAGGAAGCCTTAGCCGAGCGCTCCTGGCGCCTGCGCGCCCGGCTGTACCCACAGGCCCACTATCCGGGTTCACATCCCAGCAGCTCCTGGTGTAGACCCCAGGCATCCATCTCACGCCCTGGACGTGGCTTCTGCTGCCTTGGGAAATCTCATCTTCCACTTGCTGCATTTCAAGCGGATTGGAAGAAATTCGAGGATATTTTATATTTGAAATTATCTTTTTTTGCAGAGAGAAGGGGCGGTGTTAAGTGGGTGGTCCTCGAGAATTCCTTCTGGTGACTAGTCTTACTCTACTGGGAAGAGTGTGGGATGGACTCGTTCCGACAGTGAAACTACCATCTGGCAATATTATGCGTCTTGTCAGTGAAACTGGCTTTTTAGAGGACTTAAGCTTCTCTGGAGAATGACTATGGGACCTCTCTGGCTCCTGGCATGGTGCCTAGAACAGAATTGTTCTTGTATTTTGGCTGAAACTTAGTGACAAGTTACTCCCGACGCTCGAACTTTCCTCTATCCAGTGATGTTTATCTTCTCTGACTTTGTCAACTCGCTGGTTCTTTGGAAGTCTGTAACTAATGACAGTTTGGTTCCTAGCAGAATGCCTGCTGCAGGACTCACTGTTGGGAGATAAATTTCACCAGGCACGTAAAAGTGGGATCTTTTCATCACTTTCCAGTAGTCTTTCGAGGAAACTTTACCTGTCTCCCATATACTTTGCATGTTAATGCTGATGGTTCGGTAGACATTGTTTTGGAACCTAACACTTCAAATGTTGGACTCATCCAAAAGTTTCTTTGATGGGTTGTTACTGTCTAGTCGAGCAGTTCAATAGTGAGTATCCATTCGTGTGACATTTCATTTACTCGATGATTGTAATGGATGACCCATTCCTCCAGCTCCCCATCCACTACTCTGCACATGGGCATTTGTTTTCTTCTGCTGGACAGGATCTTGAATCCTGTTTTTCACTGGTTGGTGTCAGAGCCATCTTGTTGGCTTTCAGTGACCACTAACAGTTACCGTCGCTGCTTTAGAAAGGTCAGGGCCTCCATAGTTGAATGTAAAGATACATTTTTTGTCTTTGTTTTTTTTTTTTGAGGTCTTTCTGTGTAATCCTGGCTGTTCTAGAACTCACTCTGTAGACCAGGTTGTCCTCAAACTCGGACATCTGTCTCTGCCTTCTGAATATTGGGGTTGAAGGCTTTTTGCACCGCCACCTGGCCTATGAGAATTATTTATTTATTTGTTTGTTTGTTTGTTTTCCAAGCAGAGTTTCTTTTTGTAACCCTAGCTGTCTTGAAACTAGCTCTGTAGATCAGGCTAGCCTTGAACTCACAGGGATCCACCTACCTCTGCCATCCTAGTGGTAAAATGAAATTTTAAGGATTGCTGAGACTTTCTGCATCTCTTAACTTGCTCAGGGAGGTGGTGGTGGAGATGCCTTCTGTTAAATCTGCCTTAACTTGGAGCAATGGAAAAGAACTATTTCATTGGGTTTCTTATTTATGAAGTGCACCACCACCTGAAGTGGTGATGAGCCCAGTAGAGATAGGTGTGTTGCCTCTTAGTGGCAACAGCTAGAAGTCCATACTACCTTTGAGAAATGATTTGAAGGGAATTACAAATAAAAAGCCTGGCATAGTGGTATACACCTTTAAATCCCAGACAGGTTTAAAACTCAGAGGCAGAGCAGGTAAATCTCGGTGAGTTGCAAGCCAGACAGGTCTGGTATAGAGCACGTTCTAGGACTGCCAGAGCTATACAATAAGACATTGTCTCAAAAAACAAACTCAAACAAACAAAAGTTTGTTGGTAATTTTAGGGTTATTTAGGTAGATTTCATTGGTTAAGACTGGAAACTTAGAAATCTGCATTGTAGAGCTCTACTTTTCCAGAGGACCTGGGTTGGATTCCCAGTACCCACATGATGGCTAACAAATTGGTTCCTCCAGTTCCAGGGGATCTGACACCCTCTCACTTCTTCAGGCTCTGTACATAGGTTCTGAATAGACATACATACATGCATGCAAGCAAAACCACCTACACACAGATCTTTTTTAAAAAAACCTGCATATGGGGGCTGGAAAGATGGCTCAGCAGTTAAGAGCACTACATGTTCTTTTAAGGTCCTTAGTTCAATTCCCAGCAACCACATGGTGGCTCACAACCATGTAATGGGATCTGATACTCTCTTCTGGCATGCACACAGAACACTCACACATAAAAAATTTTTTAAAAAAACTTAAAATCTGCATATGATAAAGCTTAGTAAAGAAGACCCTGTTTGAGTAGCAGGGTAGTCAGGGTTCTGTGTCTCCATTACATACAGAGTGCTCCCAAGATGAACCTCTTTTATCCCCAGTAAATGGAAATAAGATATTTGTTTTGTCTTGTTTGTACTGGGGATTGAACCCAGGACCTTGTACATCTAAGCAAGCCCTTCAACACACAATGAAAAAAACTTGAGGTCTCATCAAGTTGCCCAGGCTGGTCTTGAACTCAGGCTTCTGCTTCTGCTTCAGCCACTCACATCAATACGATCACAGGTCTGACCTCTTAGACTTGACTTACTTACTATATTTCATTTTAATAAGCATAAGGCTCCCCCCATCTGATCTCCTAATTATCAGCAACAGTAAGGCCTTCAGTTTTTCAGAGTAATGAGTTGTCTTATGTTCAATTTACATAGCAAGTTCTAGTAGTATGAGCTGACCCTGCTGGAATTCAGTCTTTTAAGCCTGATTGCATAGCTCTATTTTAACTGGTCTTCTTTTCTTTCTTGAAGCATCTTTATATAGATATCTTCAGGCTTATAACAACAGTTATCTTTTTTGCTATTCGTGTACTTGAGTAAGGAATTCTTAAATACAAAGCGAATCTCTGAAGATCCATATAAAACTTTAAAATATAGAGTGGGGGCCCAGTGTGTCGGGAATAAGAAATTCACATCTATTCTGAAGGGCAGTGGAAATAGGGTGTGATTTGGGACTACTGATAAAGTCTAAGACAGCTAGATAGAGCATTGTAGCTAGTTCTTCAGGCCATTGGCTGCTTAGCAAATTCAAGCATCCTATAGCTAGTTTAGAGAAGATGGACGTTGACTTTCAGCTCATCTTGTTCCAGAATCATATTCTGCATCTGTGCCCTGAGTGGGTCACAAGAGGGACTCATGGACACAAGTCTGTTTTCCTTTGAATAATTTCTGAGGATGATTAAAAATGTTCCCTGGCCTGAGAGTGCTTGCTTGGTTTGCATGGTTTATAGTATTGGAGTCAGCCCGCAGAGCCATATAAACTAAGTACAGTGGCACATATCTGTATGTAATCCCAGCACTTGAGAGATGGAGGCAAGATGATCAGGAAGTTCAAGGTTGTCCTCAGCCACATAGCAAGTATAGCAAGTTTGAGGCCAGTTTGGGTTGCATGAGAACCTGTCCAAAAAGTAAAGTCTGTTAATATTGGCCATCTGGTGGAGACTGACTTGTTAATGGGTTGTGTACCATCCCAGTGTTAGAACTGCCAACAGCTTCCCACTAGCTTTCCTGAGGATAGGTTATTTTGCCAAAGTCAATGCTTGTTAGGATTTTAAGCTCCTGTTTGTTGTGGAGGTTGTTTTATTGAGGCAGGGTTCTGCTGTGTAGTTTTGCTGGCCTCAAACTCATGCTCCTCATGCCTTAGTTTCCTAAGAACTGGCATGCAACAGCACACTTAGTTAAGGTGTTTTATCTTAGACCCTGTCAAGTCCCTGTGCATTAGCCAGCTCCTTGAAGAGTATAAATGCACTTTGGGCACCTTGCCTTGGACCCAAATAAAAATGACCAAGCTTTTATAGAATCGAGAGAGCTAGCAAGATAGCTTAATAGATTAAGGGACTTGCCACCAAGCTTGAGGACTTGAGTTCAATTTCCAGGACCCACATGGCATAAGGAGAGAACCAACTTCCATAAATCCTATGACCTTCACATGGGTACCATGGCGGATATACAACTACATAAAATAAATAAGGGTAATTTTTTAAAAATATGTTTGTTTCTATTTTTTTGAATTATTTATTTTATTTATATGTGTACATTGTCGATGTCTTCAGGCATACTAGAAGAGGACATCAGATCCCATTGCAGATAGTTGTGAGCCACCATGTAGCTGCTGGGAATTGAACTCAGGACCTCTGGAAGAGCAGTCGGTGCTCTTAACCGCTTAGCCATCTCTCCAGCCCAATAAGTGTAAATTTAAGTCAATAGAAGGATAGCCATTTAGGAAGTTTGTAGATCTGGAGATCTGATCATCACTGGCACCTTTGTGGGAGAAATATTGATTAGTGTGTGGCCTCAGAAGTTCAGGCTTCTTGTGCTGCCGTTTTCTACTTTTGATACAGATGGCTTGGGGTGAATGACTTATTCCCTGGGCTAATACGGGGGTTGAATGAAATGATATTGGCATAAGCAGCAAATGTCCTTTAACAGAACAGAGTGTGCTGGCTATTAATAAAAGCTCCATTCACTGGCAGTTGTATGCACCTTGACAGCTCATGCCTTTGCTCATTTAATATGTGGGTTTTGATTCATGGCTCACTTGAGCTGCTGAATGCTGAACAGAATGAAACTGTTCTACTGAAATTGCTGCTTCATGTCTGTATACTGTTTCAGCTTTCCAGACACTGGGGGAAGCCAGTGGCCATGGGGGAATCCATGGTCGCTCCTGAGGCTTTCCTCGTGTGGGGCAGTGCTGAATCCTCAGAGTCAGTCCACCTTTGAGGGTTTTGGTTGGTGGGAAGAACAGCCAGCCTGCTTCTGTGGGCACAAACTCCACTTGTAATGTGAGAATAGATAGTGGTAATTCACTTACCACTATTTGAGGAGTTGTTACTGTGTCCAAGGCCTCTTTCCAGAGGCTGGGTCAGTGGGAAGATAAATCAGACACATTTGTGGCAACTTTCATTTTCTTGTGGAGTTAGATGCAGGTCAAGGGCTAGAATTCTCTCATATAATAAAAGTTTAAGCCAAAGGAGATAGAGCAGTGTTTCTTGAAAAGGCACATGGGATGGGGGGTTTGGGGAGAATTGGGAGATAGCCCGGTTGGTAACATTCTTGCCACACAAGCACGAGGACCCGAGTTCAGATCTCCAAATGCAGTGTTCCTGTCTAATCTCAGTGCTAGGGAGGAAGACAAGAGGAACTCACTGCTAAACCAACCTACTTGAATTGATGGATTCCAGGTTCAGCAAGAGACTGCTTTAAAAAAAAAATGGGTAAAGAGTGACTGAGGAAGACATTCAGTGCCAGCCTCTGGCCTAGACACATATGTATGTATATGTGCGCACACATAGGCAAGCACACATAGGCACACACAAACCTGCACACGCTACTGTGTATGCTGTGGCTCTTGGGCTGGCTCTTGTTTTAAACAGGGATTGATTCCTGTCTAGTTCCTTGGATCATTTTCCCCCTCAGTGAGGTAACTGCAGCTCTGATACAGTAGTAAGGGGATGCTTCTAGAGTAAGGTGGAAAGGGAGAACAAAAGGGCATGCCGTCCTCAGCCCCACCTCTCAGCATAGTCCCATCAAGTGGGCTTCTCCATTTCTACTTTGCCTTCAGCGGGTGTTCATTGAGTACATGCCACATGACAAGCATAATGCCGAGCATTGGGTAAGCTGTGCTTTAAATCTGGCAGAACATGGACCCTTTTCTCATGGGAGAGTTGAACTTCTCCCTAGAAATATTTCAATTTTATGAAGTTTAGGTTCCTCCAAAGGCAAATTCTAGAGCACTCAGTTAACAGGTGCTCCAGGGACCACAGTGACTGGGGCAGGCCTGTTCTTCCAGAGCACCTATCCTTATATAAGATAGTAGTTTAACCTCTTCACTGATTTTGTTCTTCTGTGAGTTTGGGAAGTGCTTGGCCAACACAGGGGTAAGAGTGTTTCATTTGCAGGTGGATTTCTGAGTTCGAGGCCAGCCTGGTCTACAGAGTGAGTTCCAGGACAGCCAGGGCTATACAGAGAAACCCTGTCTTGAAAAAACAAAACAAAACAAAAAGAATATTTCATTTTGCCTGTGTGGATTCAGTGAATGATTAGGAAAAGCTGTGGAACTGACATCTCTACTGTCAGAATTCCTTCTTTTGCTTAATACCAGTAAATAGAGCAGGATCAGCCAGGGGCCGCTTCCATTGACAAAGTCCATATTGTCCTGGGTGCTAGGCAAGGGTTCTTAGCCATGTTGACTCATTTGATGGTCATAAAGTCCCCAAGTGTGTGGTGACATGATATGACTCTGACCCATCATATAGAAGTGACTCTTCCCACTAAGCAGCAAGGAGGCTTTGACATAGTCTTCTTCTTTTTTTTTTTCCCCCTGTTTTCCTCTTGGATGGTGTCTCACCTGGAGACCAGGCCTGTCTCAGTTTTCCCAGTGCTTGGGTTACAAGCATGTGCCACCATGTCTGGCTTATTTAACTATTAAAAGCTTTAGTTTTTCATCTGTGAAATGGAAATTCTTGAGGGTAATAATTTTCTTTAAAAAAAAAAAGCGGATAATTGGGAGAGTACTCTTGAGTGGTGGGAGTCATCCCTCCTCAGCATGGAAGCATTGTATTTTGGGGGTGGTCTGTGGATTGAACTCCCTCTAGGCTTGGTGAATGCTATATGCAGGTTCTACATCAAAACCATACTCCCAGTCCAGTGTTGTTTTAGGGTCCAGGTGTTAATAGGCTCTGGCTTTTCTTTGCTACTGTTACACTTCCACAAAAGGTTCAAGTGGCCATTTCAGGTCCTGTATACCAGGCTGTTCTGGGTACTTTGTTTTGTTACATTGTTATCCTCCTCACAGTAAGTTCTTTATAAGGTCCCTGAAGACCTTATAAAGAAGAAAGGATCACAGGCATCTATCTCTCCTGCAGGGAATCTGAATCTGATAGGCCACTTTCTCTGTGGTATACTTGGTATATGGAGACGAGAATGTGCCAGACCAGCCTCATACTCCCCCTGGCAGGGATACTCGGGCTGCTGAAGGCCACAGATTGTAAGGAAGCCACTTGTATTGAATGGGTAGCTGCCTAGCATGTAGCTACTTTGCCTGTTTGTAAGGGTGAGCTAGTAAACTCCAGCTTCCCATTTGGGCTTGCAAGGTGAGCTGTCTTAGTGTTGAACCTGTCATTTCAACCTTGAGTGTGTACTGGAAATAGCTAGTGTCATGCCCCGGGGACAGTAAGTCACTGTGATTCCTTTGTGACTTCTACAGACTCTAATAGTGCCTCAGTACACGGTTCACTTAGTTTTATTTTGGGGATTAGGGTCTCACTGTGCATTGCTGTATTTCCTTCCCAGGGAAGCGATGTCTACCCTGTTTCCTAAGGTCCCAGCCACAGATTGCATTGTTCTTCTACAGAACCACAGTTTACTGAACGTTCCCACAGAACACATAGGCAAGGGGTCCCTTCCCCCAAACAGGTCACACCTGAAAAACAGCTAACTACTCAGCAGCAGTGAGGGTTGTACCCCTCCTCCCATAAGTGATATCCCTGTCCCCCTGTATACTTTAGTCTGTCCCTAAGGCCTTATACAGCTGTTGCAGAGTTACATAGAACAAGGAAGTGGTAGAAAAGTGGTTGGATAGTAAGATGATAGTTCCATGGCCTTTTCTGGCGCTCTATGATGGGGTGAAAACAGTCAAGGAAAGCCCAGTTGGGATAATCTTTTTACAAGGAGTCACGTTTGAATTACCCAAGATGGCAGTTGTTTGGCTCAAGGACAGAACATTGTAACCCAGGCTGGCCTCAGAATTTGAAGTCCTCCCGTCTTGGGATCCCAGGTACTGAAATTTAGGTCCATGCCAACTGTATTCAATTTAAAATTTTAAATATTTGTTCTCTGTTTAAGGCAGTGCCTCCTGCTGCATTCCAGGATGATGTGAAACTTGGGTTTTGGAACTTGTGAAAATCCTCCTACCTGCTTCTAGAGTGCCAACAACATTATAGGCATTAGCTACCATGAATGGTTCCAGTTTAAAGTGTTCCTGCCCCCGTTTTTTTTGCACATGAATATGGTATGCATGCATGCATACCCTGGAGCTTGCTCTGTAGACCAGGTTGGTCTTGAACTCAGAAATCTGTCTGCCTCTGTCTCCTGAGTGCTGAGATTAAAGATGTGTGCCACCATCATCTGGCAATATACACATACTCTTGTTTGCATGTATAGGTGCTCTGTGCAAGTATGCTTTGAGGCCAGAGGTTGACATCTGTGTCTTTCCTCAATTGCTTCCCATTTAATATACTGAGACAAAGTCTCACTGAACCCAAGCTTGCTGGTTAGTATAGCCACCTTGCCCTGGGGACTCTTCTGCCTCTGCCAATTAAGTGACGGGATTACAGGTGGGCCACCATGCTAGTCTGGCATGCTTGCGTGTGTGTACGTGCATGTGTGTGTGTGTGTGTGTGTGTGTGTATGTGTGTATGTGTGTGTGCACATGTGTCCAAACTCAGATCCCCAGGCTTCTATGGTAAGTGCTTTACCTACTGGGCCTGCCCTTGAAATTATAAAAGGAAAGAGCATCATTATTCTAAGTGGGAGACTTTGCTGAGCACATGAAGGAACTAAGATCGGTACATGTGTTCACTTGAAAGTGTGGCTCCTGCCTCTGCAAGAACCGCCTTGTGTACCTTTTGGAGGAAACCTCAAGGAAAGAGCATTGCTGCCGTACAGTCATACACACTAGTCTCTGTGAGTGTGCATTCAGAAGCTGAATGGAGGGAGCTCTATTGCTGTATAGTTCATCCCTCCTTGAATCCTCAGCTAGTAAGCCTCAGGGATCCTTCTTTCCCTTCAGCATTAGAGTTACAGGCATTTGTGGCTACTCCCAGCTTCTTGCATATGCGCTGGGGATTTGAAGCCAGGTTCTCAGTGTTCACCAAGCTGAGCACTCTTATCCACTGAACCATCTTCAAGCACAAAGCCAGGATTCTTGACTGGTTCCTGGTATGATGTTCCTTTTCCCCATGTTTCTGCTAATTTAGCAGTGAGGCTAAATGTCCTTAGATGCTGCTTTATTACTTGTCTATCACTGCTTAAAATATAGCCTATGTCCCTCCAAAAGAGAAAGATGACTTATATAGTAGAAAATCACCCAGAGTCCCCTCTAAGTCAGAGCTACAGGTAAGGACTGAAGGGCTGAGTTTGAATATTCTTCCTCATTTGACTTCTGCCAGCATAATCTGAATAGAGAGCTGTCTGTACCTCACCTCCCTAGAGCATTTCTCTGAACTATCTGAACAGTTTTTACAGTCAGCTAGAATAAGAGGCATACCCTGAATGCTGCGCTGGAGGTTGCCTGGTGGTTAGGAGCCTTGCTGGAGAGTCGTGGGGCAGAGGTTAAATACTGTTTCTGCTACTTCTGAGATGGGTGGTTTTAGACAGATAACTCACTTTCTGACAGATCACTTTCTGAGCCTATATGAAAATAATGCCAATCCCTTAGAGCAGAGGTTCTCAACTTGGGAGTCAAAAGATCCTTTCACAGGGTCACCTATGACCGTTGAAAAACACAGATATTTATACCACGATTTATAATGGTAGCATATTGCAGTTATGAAGTAGCAACAAAATAATTTTATAGTTGGGGTCACCGTAACACCATGAGGAAATGTATTAAAAGGTTGCATCATTAAGGGTGAGAATTACTGCCTAAGGAAATGGTTGGAAGAAATAAATAAGAAAATATTCAGTGTTTCTTGTTTTATTATATACCAAAACCAATTTTTGGAACAAAGGTTGCATTTGTTTTGGGGATTTGGTTTTGTTGTTGATTTTTGAGATGGTTTCTCTGTGGCCTTGGCCACCCTGGAACTAGCTCTGTAGACCAGATTGGTGTCAAACTCAACAGAGATCTGCCTGCCTCCACCTCCCGAGCCTATCTAGTCTCAGGTCTTGGTCACCTAGGTTGTACCTGCTGGCTATGAATTCCATCTCATGGAGTGGGCCTTAAATCAAGCCAGATAGTTGTTTACTCCCACAAGCCTTGTGACATTGTTGCACCTCTTGGCAGGCAGATCATCATTGCAGGCTGAAGGTTCTGTGCCTTTCTTTTTAGGTAGTGTATAGAGGACCTTCTAGTATTTTGAATGCAAGTCTATAGGGGTGAAGGCTCTAAGTAGGTACCAGTTTGACTTGACATCTCCATGTTCAACGAATTGTGTAGGTGTTGTCTTCAGTCATAGGGCCTTACCATCAGTTTGTGGAGAGCAACCAGTAGCCTCCACAACAGCATGAGTTGTTTGGGGGCTCCTTGTATGAAAAATGTGATTAGATGTAACCTATTCCTAGTATTTAAGTGCTGGGATTAAAAGCATGGGCTACCACTGTAGGCCCACAAGGTTGCATTTGAATGATAAGTTCATTGTTTTTATGCTGTAATATTGTCCCCATAGTCAATAAGCCTCAAAAATGTTTAAAAGTTCAAAGTTCATTGTCTCATCTGAGATTTGTGCAATCTCTTAATTGTAATCCCCTATAAAAAAAAAAGGTCATATACTTTTAACATACAACAGCACAAGGTATACATTACTGTGACTGAAAATCAACTGGGCAAACTCTAAACTCTATCTTCATGTACCATGTAAAAACATTCTACAGCTCTTCAACTCCTTTCAGCTTTGTTGATTGCACCACATTTCTTTATCTTGGGCTAGTTCCTCTCCCTGTTAGCAGTTCTCCTCATCAGGTATCCCATGGCTCAGGCATCTCAAACCTCTTGAGGTCTGCAAGACAATCCAGGCTTCACTTTCACAGCTTCACATAATGACCTCTCTGGGCCTCCATGCAGGGGAACCAACCCTGCTACATACCTGGCTTCAGTAACTTTACTCAGTTGTGGAGGGAGATTCTATAACCCTTTTCATCTATTCTTGACTCTAAAGCCAGAACCATATGGCTGAAGCTGCCAAGTTCTGCTTCCTGGGGCTGGAACATGGACCCCTTGTTCAATTACATCTTCACCAGCTTTCGGGTTTTTATAGTTCCCTTCACAAAATGCTCTGGAAATGCTTATGGAGATTGCTCTGTAGACCAGGCTGCCCTTGAACTCGGAAATCTTCATGTCTCTGTCTTCTAAGTGGTAGGACTAAAATCGAGTAAAGCCATGCCTGGACCTAAGCTTTTCTTTAATTCCTCTTCACAAGATGGACGCTTAGCTAGGTGGGATCTTGCCTTGATGTCACCACTCCCTTAATTCCATTTAATATCTTCAATCTGTTCATCTCCTTGAACACTGGATTTAGCTCTATTCCATATCCTGGTGCCCCTTTGTACCATACATTTTGTATTTTTCCTTGTTCAGCTTGCTTTATTTCATCAAAATGTTCTTCTTAAGAATGAACCACATGACAGAGTCTATACTAGAGTGTTTTGAGATTTTTCTTTGCCAGTTCTATTAAATTAAATCTCTTTACTTTAGCCTTAGGCAGACTCTTTTGACAAGGACAAAGAGCTGCCACATGTTTCACCAAAATATGATAATGATCTCTAGGCAACTTACTAAAATTCTTCTGAAACCTCTTGAGCCAGGCCCCTAACGGTTTAAATGACTGTCTTCCGTGTTCCTGCTAGGATGGCCCTTTAAGCCCCACATGAAGCATTCCATTGCTTTCTGAATCCAAAGCCCCCCCTCCCCCCAAATCCACATTCCTCCAAACAAAAAGAATGGTCAGGCCTATCACAGCAATACCCCACTCTTGGTACCAAATTCTGTTTTGAGGTTTTATTGCTGTGAAGAGACAATACAACCACAGCAACTTTTATAAAGGAAAACATTTAGTTGGGGCTGGCATAATGTTTCAGAGGTGTAGTCTATTATAATCATGGTGGGAAGTATGGCAGTGTGCAGGTAGACATAGTGCTGGAGAAGGAGCTGAGAGTTCTACATCTTGATCAGCAGGCAGCAGAAGGGGACTGTGTCATCTAGACCTAGTTGTGAGTCAAAATGTGACTTTGAGCATAAATGACCACAAAGCCCACCTCTACAATGACACACTTCCTTCAACAGGGCCACGCCTACTGATAGTGCCACTCCCTGTGACCAAGCATTCAAACATGTGAGCCTATTGAAACCACCATAAACATAATAAAACATACCCTATAGTAAAAATGTATACTATAATATAACTGGCATATTATAATGTTGAATTCTTATCATAACATCTGTGTAGCCAGGATTCAGGTTCAAGCCCTGGGTTTGATCCCCAGCACTGAACTGTCTCCTGCTTTGATCTATGGTTTTATTGTCGTAAAGATCTCTCTATCTACTTATTTACTTATTTTTGAGGCAGGGTTTCTCTTTGTAATGCTGGTTGTCCTAGAACTCACAGAGATCCTCCTGGTTCTGTCTCCCAGGTGCTGGAGACATACAAATACCCCCCAGAGGCTAGAGGTGTTAGATCCCTAAGTGTTTGTAAGCCTCCCAACATAAGTGCTGGGAACCACACTCAAGTCCTCTGTAAGATCAGTAAAAGTTCTTAACTGCTATCCGTCTTTCCAACGTGTTTTTGTTTGCTTGCTTGTTTTGAGACAGAACTCATGGCAATCATCCTACTTAAGCCTTTCTGTGCTGGGATTATAAACATGAACCACCATACATAGCTGTAGTCTATATAACTATTATCCTATACTACATAAACTGTATACATATATTGTCTTTGTTACTGTTCTATTGCTGTGAAGAGACAATGTGACCAAGGCAATTCATAAAAGAAAGCATTTAATTGGGGTCTTGATTACAATTTCAGGTTAGTCCATTATCATGGTGAGAAGCACCATGGTGCTAGAGAAGTAGTTGAGAGCTATATTTTGATCCATGGAGGAGGGGCAGGTGGATTGGACCTAGCATGGACTTTTGAAAACTCAAAGCCAGCTGGGCAGTGGTGGCCAAAGCCTTTAATCCCAGAAGCCCTCAGATATCTTGAGTTCATAACCAGCCTGGTCTATAGAGCAAGTTCCAGGACATCCAGGGCTACATAGAGGAACCCTGTCTCAAAAAAAAAAAAAAAAAAAAAAAAAAAAAAAAAAAAGAAAGAAACAGAAAAAAAAAGGAAACTCAAAGCCCACACTCAGTGACACATTTCCTTCAACAATGCCATACCTACTTAAACAAGGCCTAATCCTTTCAATTGGTGTTATTCCCTGGGGACCAAGCATATGAGCCTCTGGGGCCATTCTCATTTAGACCACCACATATATCCTATGCTACTCCATCTCAGTGGCAATTTCCCAAATTAAAGACAGCCAAAACAATCGTAAATTTAGAACAAATACAGAAACCCAGTATAGTTTAGAAGGATATTTGTTGATTCAATGAAATTAGCAATAGGAAACTATCATAATACTCATAACTTATCAGATGTTGGGAAATGACATTCCAGCCACTTTTAAGACCAGCAGATAAGGAAAGAGGCTGGGCAGAGTAGTGTACACCTTCAGTCCTCACACTTGGGAGGCTGAGGCAGACATTGTCTTAAGCAGACAAAAATCTGGAAACCAGAAGGCATCTTCCAGATGTTTTAAAATATTTGGTTTTATTATTATTATTTATATATCTATATGAATGTGTGTATATCCATCAAAACCAGAAAAGGGGCTTAAATTTCCTAGAGTTGGAGTCACAGGCCATTGCAGGCCACATGACATAAGTACTGGCAACTGAACTCTGTAAATGTTTGAGGGTACACAGTAGAATCTTGTCTAAAATAAACAAGACCCCATGAGTTACTCAGAAGAGTCTGAAAGATGTGGCATGTGTATATATTAAGTGACTAAAACTGACTTAGGGGGTGGATGACATGGTCTAGCAGGTTAAGACGACATGAGTTTGAACAGTAGACCTCACATAGTTAAAAGAACCAGCTACAGTAGGTTGTCCTCTATGTATACCTCATCTCCCTTGAATTAAATTGTTAAAAGACGACATTTGGGCAGATAATTTCTAAAGAGGCAAGACCAAAGAGAACTCAACAGGTAAAGTATTTGCCTGCCAGAGAAAGTGGCTTAAGCTGTGAGTGGGGAAGTGGGATAGCAGACCCTAAAGAAGATGCTGTCCTTTGTCCTGGGACACAACTATGACTTGCTACCAAGTATTTAAATTTGATTCTCTCTGTAGATTGCTGCTAAAATCGATTCAATTCCTCACTTGAATAATTCCACACCCCTGGTGGACCCCTCAGTGTATGGCTATGGAGTACAGAAGCGGCCCCTGGATGATGGAGGTAAGCTGCTGTAAACGACTCTCTTTTCTGATGGCAGTGAACCTGCCAGTTATTTGAATCTGTGTCAGCCATTTCTGAGCAGCTCTCCCTCCAGCGTCTCGTTCTTAGAGGACTGGTGACGGGCAGGGATGCAGTTAGGATGATTTCTCTTAGCAATTGGCTGGCATTTGAGTTCCTATTTGCCTTGATAATAGAAGAATTTTTTCAGCTGGGCTCCTCGATAAAGACTTGGCCTCAGAGTCCACTTGGCAGTAATTTGACCCACTTGAGAATTGTGTTTGATTTAGTTCTCAGTCCCTCTGGCACTTGCATAGGAATTGAAGTTACTACTTCTGTGAAATACTAAGATTTGGTGCAGGTCCTAAGGAAGTGGTGGTTGACTTGACCTGTAAGACAGGGAGGAATGTGGCCTCTCCAGTCTGCCAGTCTTCACCATCCCCATTTGTGTCTGGCTTGGGTTTATTTTTTAATTTTCTAAAAATCAGCATGTGCTATTTGTGGCATTGCTGGATTCCCTGATGGCATTTTTAGGTTTGCACATTACCTGCCTTGACCATATTCCCCTCCATTTTCCTCTCCCATTTCTGACTCATTATCTTCCCTAATACTCCCTGTCTACTTTTATGTCTGACAGGCACTTTCTAGAAGCATCCATTTTAATTTATTCATTTATTAGCTTGTTGGTTTATATTTCCAACTCCGCCTCTAGAGGAGTTTGGGGATGCTGAGAGTACCTGTCACCAGTGCTCCTTCCCTGCTCACTCGGTCACAGGGGTTTATGCAGAGTTCCTATTTGCTTTGTCCTTTCTGCTGAGGAACTCACTGAGGCTTGGTAAGGTCCAGTAACATACTGCTTTGTATATAGCTGGCTAGACAATGCCTTCTCTGCTTGCCTTTTTGTTGATCTGTGTACATAGCCACTTGTGTATACATACTTCTGTGATGGTGATGTATTGGTAAGTGGAACCCCACTTAACCCCACCAAGGTTTAGAACATTGTATTGTATTTGTATTGTGTAATCTCCTTTTCAAAAGAGTACATGTTTTTGGTTTTATTTTGTTTTAAAGATCTCTGTATATATACATACATATATAGATACATATATACATATATATATATATGGGTATTTTCTCTTTGTGTTCATATGCAGAAGAGGGCACTGGATCTTATAGATGACTATAGTTTTAGATCATTGTGAACCACCATGTAGATGCTAGAAGTTGAACTCCAGATTTCTAGAAGAGCAGCCAGTGCTCCTAACCACTGAGCCATCCGTCTCTCCAGCCCGAGTACATGGATTTTGTTTGTTTTGAACAGGGTATAGCCCTGGCTAGCCTGGAACTCGCTATGTAGAGTAGGCTGACCTCAAACTTAGAGAGCCACCTGCCTCAGCCTCCCCAGTGCTGGAATTAAAGCATGATATTTATTGATATATTGATCTCATGTTTTGTTTTTAGAATAATTGGATTTTGAGTATAAGGGACAACACTTTTGAGAGTGAAATTTCTCATCTGTGTAAAAAACTGTTCATGAGCTATGGAGATAGTTCAACACCTGATGACCTGATGACTTGAGTCAGACAAGAAGAGACTTGACTCCTACAGATTGTCCTCTGAGTTCCACAGTGCATCTGTTAACGAATGCACAAACGCATACAAAATACATTTAAAAACAAAAAACTTTGTGATCTTACATAGATGTCCATCTCAAGGTTGTCCAAACTCAGGTAACCATTTTTAAATTGCTGCTGCTAAGTGCATCGTATGTTCTCCCTGGTTTTGTTGAGTGATTTCTTTAGATCTAGGATGGGTAAGTGTGTTAAAAGCAGTTCTGCCCAAGTGAAGAGTGACTCAGAGAAACAAACCTCTTTCCCTTTCCAGGGCTTTGCACTTTGTTCCTGTGGGATGTCAATATAAAATAAAATGGAGTTGTCTGGCTCTGAGCACAGATCTTCTTAATGGATGGTATCTCTCTGGTCCAGTGTTCCCAGAAATCATGATCAATCATGTTACAGCTTACCCAGTTCTGTCTGGCAATTCAGCCTGTGAAAATTCAAGTGTGAAAAGAGGGCAGTGGTGTCTTTTGCATGGGGATACCTCAATAGTCGCTGGTGAGACCCTCTGGCACTTTTAAGATGCTTTTCTTTTGTCTGAAAGAAATCAGTAAAATGTTTTAAATTTATCCATAAAAAGCACTGAGTAACAAGCAGGTATAGATGACTGACTCAGAATCACAAAGGAAGACCAGAATCTCAGGTCCTTGTTATAATGCATGTTTTTCACCTCTTTTGTTTGTTTGTTTGGTTTGGCTTTTGAGATCAGGTCTCTCAAAATCGGGTCTTTGAGATGTGTGTCCCTGGCTGTCCTGGAACTCACTTTGTATAACAGATAGGCCTAGAACACACAGAAATCCTCCTGCCTTTGTTTCCTGAGTACTGGGATTAAAGGCAAGCGCTACCATTATGCCTGGCTTACTTTTCATTTGAGAGAGGGTAGCATATGCTGGCCTCTAAATTGCTATACAACCAAGGATAAACTCACTCCTTCTTTGTTGTCTCTTCTTCCCTAGTACCAGGGTTACAGGCTTGCACTGCCATGTCTGCCTTGTTACCTCTCTTTGTGATAATGCATTTCAGTGTCTGCCTAGTGAATAGGTCTTTGAGGACAGACTTCCTTGCGCTTCCTTTTCACAGCTTGCTTTCTTAGTGAGCGTCCAACTACATCTTTCTGGGTCTCCTGTACCTCTGCACATTTGTCTTATAACAACCAGCTGTACCCTTGGTGGTCTGCACTGTGTGTCACAGTTTGATCAAATAAACCTTTGATAGATAACTTACAAAAGTTACTTTTCTCCTCCATTGTCTCCAGGTGTGGAACTTGGGTTTTGTTTTGTTTTTGTTTTTGTTTTTGTTTTTGTTTTGAGCTGAGCAAGAACACTGGAAATTGGGCCCATCCTTGGCCTCAGCCCCATCTTCTCATTTTCTGGCCATTGGAAATAAGGTCACTCTGCTAGATCTGGGGAGCTGTGTCCCTTGTAGAAGAGGTGGGGGAAGGAGGGAGGGAAAGAGAGAGAGCACTAAGCAGAGGGCAGGGCAGTCAGGAGAAATGTCCGATACAGAAAACGAGTTAGTACACTCTGAGAGTTGCAGTTGTGAGCACCCTCTGAGATAGCTTTTTTAAATGTATGTTAGCGTTTTACATGTGCTCTTAACTTCTGAGCCATCTCTCTAACTGCTGAAATGGCTTCTTCAGCCTGCTTGGTCCTCCAGGAGGATGTCAGCTCAGCTCACTAGGCCTGCCCCAGTGCTCTTCCCCAGTCTTAGTCTTTTTGAGACAGAGGTGGAAATCAGGCACATGTAGCTCCAGCAGTCACACGCATGTCACATTTTATTTTACTTGTGGTGTATGTGAGGTTGTGTATGGAGATCAGAAGGCTCTTAATGTTTATTTCTGGGTCTCAAGGATCAAATTCAGGTCATCGGGCTTTATAGCAAGTGCTTCTTTTATCCACTGAGCCAGCTCACTTAACCGTGGTCCTGTACTCTCAAACCCTTCACTTCTGAATGCTGTTAGCCACATGTTCTCCAGCTTTGGGAATACATCTTTGACATTCAGTCGATTCAGAAATCTCTACTCTTAACTGCAGTGCCTTTCCTGTCAGACTTTTGTACATGCTGCAGCTATAGCCTCTCCCTGGAGCTGTCTAGCTTATTAGGGTTCTCCCCTAAGCCCAGGCAGGTCCAGCTCCTCCTGGCCTGGCTGTTAGCCTCTGTCTCTGCAGCAGCCTGCTCACCGGCGGCTTCTCTGCTCTACCTGACTCTAGTCCCCCAGCTCAGCTGGTACTTTCCTGTTTGGTGTTAGGTTCAAGGTTGGTGTGACCTTCTAGAAACAGACCTTATCCCTTATTAGCATTGGGTAGCTGGATGGGTTGTAGCTAATGATACCTCTCCATCATGAAATTATCTATGAGGGACATATCAAGACATTTTTAAGGGCTGAGACTGTAGCTCAGTAGTAGAGCTAGGTGAGGCCCTGGGCTCAATCCCTAACACTGCCACAAAAAAGGAAAGAAGTGCCTTTACTTTAACAATATCACTCATGAGTAAGTTAAATCCTCTGTCCATCAGAACTAGTTAATATACACATTAAAACACACACAGAGTAAGCCTTCACTATGCAGTATGTTGGTCCTTGAGAAAGCTAGGTGCTGTGGAGGTGGCCTCAGGCTACTGCTGCTCACTCACTCTTACTCTGTTGTTTCTTGGGTTAGGCCTTGGCTAAAAGGGTGCAGGTTTTTATTCGTACTTGACCCTGTTGTTGAGTTAGTGACCACTGTACTCTTAAGCATCCGAATGGCCCAATGTGATGTATGAGGAATAACAGAATTGCTGTTACAGAAGGGAGTGCAGCTCAGTGGTCACACACTGGCCTAGTGTGCAGGAGAGTCTGGGTTCCATCCTTAGCACCTTCTAAACAATGATCTGAAAGTCCCAGGATAAACAGTAGAGCCCATGTGGATCCAGGCAACTTGGATGAGTGTACAGTGTCCTATGCTCTGCCCTAGAAGGCTGCTAATGACAGCATCTCCCTGGTAATGGGAAAGCAGGGGTCGCAGGGGCAGTGCCTCATGTAGCTGCTGGTGGTGGTCTTTTCTGCTCAGAAGCAAGCAGGAGTGACACTGAAACAAACTTGAACTTCACTTCTTAATGGTAGCTTCAAACTCCTGATTCTTTCTTTACCTCTAAAGTGATGGACTAGCTGGCATATTCCTAACTCGTTTTCACTTGTTTGGTTTTTTGCTTGTTTGTTTTGTTTGAAGATTGCAGACCAGTTTATTCCAGTCTGAGAGAAAATGCAGGGCATGTAAGTTGTAACTCTCATAGAACTAGGGAGACAGGCAGGGACAGATCTCTGTGAGTGCAAGATCTGCCTGGTTTACACAGTGAGTTCCAGGACAGCCAGACTGTAGAGAGAGACCTTGTCTCAAATTTATGAGACAAACAAACAAAAAAATAATTGGCAAAATCAGTAACAGATTACTTACCCAAGACCTTTCATCAGGGTTCAGCAAAGGAGTGCTGGCCTGGGACAGGAGTTGTCTGTATGGTACACAGGAAGCCTTTGTGTCCCCCTTACCCACATGGGTACCACTGACCTTAGCTGAGACTGGGAAAGGCCTGGTTATAATTAGAAGACAGCCAAAGGGGAGGCCACACAGGGAGGAATGCTGAGACTCTGAGGAGGAGAGCTGGGCGCTGGGCGGGAAAGCACCTGCTGTGAGAGTGGGAGGACCTGGAGTCTAGGCTCTGTGCAGGTGTCTAGCCCCAGCATTCCCCAGGAGCATGAAGGCCTGTTAGCTAAAGTATACAACTGTATACTCCAGTACTGACCTCAAGTTGTCTGAACATCCATGAAGCTCCCTACTGCACGTAAAGGTAGACTTGCACACAGGCAGACTTAAAAACTGAGGAGGAAATTGGTTTTGGTTTTGCTGAGTATAAAGGTCCTGCCATTTCTCTTCCTGGTGGGGCTGCACTCTGGAATCTGCCCAAAGCACCTGGGGAGGGGAGGGACAGATGATTATTAAAGTTGTTACTCTTTGTAAAGTTAGGTTTATTGTCTAGGGATGCTTTGTTAGCATTTCTTTGCAGAAAGAAAAACAAGGAAAGGGTATGCTTGGTACTGTACCTTTTTTTTTTTTTTTTTT
>NW_022196897.1:19483999-19524853 GCF_008632895.1 Mastomys coucha
TTCCCAGTTTCCCCTCGGAAAAAATTTTTTTTTAAATTTAAAAACAACAAAAACAAACCCCTGTTCCCTCCCTCCTCCCCCTGCTTACCACCCCACCCTCTCCCACTTACTGGCCCTGGCATTCCCCTACACTGGGGCATAGAACCTTCACAGGGCCAAGGTCCTCTCCTCCCATTGATGACTGACTTGGCCATCCTCTACTATACATATGCTACTGGAGCCATTAGTCCCACCGTGTGTACTCTTTGGTTGGTGGTTTAGTCCCTGGGAGCTCTGAGGGTACTAGTTAGTTCATATTGTTGTTGATGGTACCATATTTTTACTTTAAAGATTATTACTGAAACTAGCAGGATGTTGCTTTCCTCAGAAAGAACTTCTTATATTGTCAGTTACCTCATGTCTAAGAAGTTGATTTCCCCTCAGCATCCCAGGTAGTTTCCATTGTGTGGTGTTCAGGGTCAGTGAAAATCATCCTGTGTGAGCCAGTGTGCTGGAATTAGCTAAGAGAACTCAGAAAATGAGATGGTAATGCCCTACCTGACTCCTTACCATGATCCTCCCCACCAGGAGGACAGAAGAGACCTGAACAGAGCATATCATTTGCATGTACAGTGCCCAACATTCTTTCTCACTGTTGGTTTCATTTTTTAGGTGCCCAATAAGATAGATGCATGTAACCACATGTGTAGTTCTGTGTTATGCTTGTGTGGAGATGGGTTAGTGTAGATTTTGGGCTTCTCAGCTTATCTGAGGTTGAGCACTTACTTGGTGGAATCTGGTCTTCTCCTTTGGTGCCATGGCTCTTGAAGGCTGTGTATCTGGGAGTAATGGTGTGTGCAGGTTTGGTTCTAGTGTTTGTGAGTGCCTCCATGTGTCAGGGAGGCAGTTAAAATAATACCAGGTGTGAGGCCCATGACATGTACCTTGCCAACAAAAAGAATTTCAGTTGTGAGCACAGGCTGTCGTTGAATGCTGTTTAAACAGAAGCCCTGGAATGTTCCAGTGAGTCTTACACGGTTCTTTGTTGCCAAGTTGCCCTTTGCTGTGTTCCTGTGGCTTCTCTGTCATAACTGAAGATCATCAGCCTGTGGTGTCTCTGAGCCAGGGGTCTGCAGTCTGCCGTGTAGCTCTCAGGACCATATTCACTTGCAGGTGTTTAGTTCTGTATTCAGTGGACTCTAAACCTTTTAGTAGAGGGATTCTGATAAAAATTAGGGAAGCTAAACTTTTGAGACAGGGCTCTCGTTATAACCCAGGCTGCTCTTGAAATCTGTGTATATGTAACTGAGGCTGGCTCAGCCCTTGAGTGCTGGAATTACAGGGATAGAATAGCTGTGCAGCCCCACAAGCCTCTGCCCTTGCCCCTTTGGCATGTTGTTTTGTCCCCCTTAGTTAATTAGCAAAGCCCATGATGGAGATTCCTTTCCTAATCTGAAGAGTGTCCAGGTTTCATGCAGATGGGAATCCAGCACTGGGTAAAGGCAAAGAAAGTTCTAAGAGTCAATTAGAAACAACTCTCTAGGGGCTGGCAAGATGGCTCAGCATGTAAGAGCACTGATTGCTCTTCCAAAGGTCCTGAGTTCGGATCCCAGCAACCACATGGTGGCTCACAACCACCCGTGATGAGATCTGACACCCTCTTCTGGTGCCGTCTGAAGACAGCTACAGTGAATTACACTGGAGCAAGCGGAGCTGGCAGAGGTCTTGAGTTCAATTCCCAGCAGCCACACACATGATAGCTCATGGCCATATGTACAGCTATAGTGTACTCATACACATAAAAATAAATCTTTAAAAAAAAAAAAAAAGCTCTCTATCCCTGACTGACAGTGTACAGTGTCTGTGCTTTGGCTGCAGGCTACCATCTTGCTATTGATCCAGATGGAATATGGTATTTTTTTCCTGGATCAATAGCTTCAGTGAACTCGGTAGTTTACTTTTTGCTATATTATTTCTCTGCATTTTCTCCTTTTGGAGTATCAGGGTCTGGTTTGCTTTCCTTTGTCTCTTTATGGTCCTCCAGTGTCCAGAAGATGGCAGGGCAACTAAACAAGAAGCAGCAGCTCTTAAGCCTTCACTCTTTTCAGATATTGGTGTGATTGACACTTTCCTGCTTTCCCCAGAGACATACTTTTGAATGCTCTTTTAGTATCTTGAAAGGTCCATTCAGTTCCTTACTTACTATTGGTTTGGGTTTATAGTCTCCCTTTGTCTGCTGACTATATTTCTTGAACTGCATTTTCTAGAAGAGACAGCACAGAACTATTTCTGTTGATGGCTGGTGAAGGAGCAGCACATCAATAGCTGAGAGACAGAAACTAGATCAGGGAGCCTGACAGAGCCACTCTGGAAATGTGATTGCAGAGTCTGTTCTAATAGTGAGAGGCTGTTGCCACTCAACTCTGTGAAGTGGGCTAGAGAAGCTGCTGCAGGAGGGCATAGCCTGACTTCTCTGAACTGGTATGGGTGGGGTGAGGGATGACAGAACAGGGACATATGTATGTGTTCTTAGTAACTACAGCTGCCTTGGAGCAGTCCTCAACAGTGCTTCCACAGAGGTAAATCTGCTCATTTGGTTTTAAAAACGCGGGAAGGTCCGGAGTATCTGCATTGGGTTTGGATGCCAAGCAGGAGGGCGAGGGCAGGATTTAGACAGACAGGCTTCTTTCGTAGGGTTCTCAGCATGTGGACATACAGATCAATTTCTTATCCTTCATTCAGCTGGACACTGGGTTAGAGACTGTTGAGCAAGATGTCCCCTCCTGTTTCATATCATATAACGCATTCATTTCAGCCACTGAGCCTAAATTACTGTTTGCTTTCTTTCTGCCTCCCTTCCACCCCCTGAACAGTAAGAATTCGGGTAAGGATGGAGTTAGTTTATCCGTGCTAATGCTTTGATTTTTCTTTTCTCTTTCTCTTTGCCACAGTAGGTAACCAGTTAGGGGCCTTGGTACATCAAAGGTAAGCAGTGGGTTATGTTTTATTATTTATTGATCATTTCTAATTGTTTATTGATCCACCATCTGCACTGGAGTGTTAGCAAGTCAGAGGTTGGAAGTGTGGGAAGCCAGGGGCTAGATTTTCTTAAGACCCATGGTTTCTGCCAGCTCTCTCCAAAACAGTGCAGGCCAGAGGAACAGACTGATCCGAGGCACTAAACCAGCCCCTGTTGAGCCTCAAGAGACTTTCACAATAGAGGAGTTGCTCTCTTCTACTGTAGATTAAATTTGAAAGGAGGGAGTGCATTGTCCTGCTGGCTCTGTGAATCTCCCAGTACCTCAGATCTTCAGCCTCTTCACAGGAGAAGAATGCAGTTCTTGGTTGAACAGAGTGTCTGGGGCTTCGGAAGCAGGGTGTGCCTGGGATTGAGGATTTGTTGGGAGAATCTTGGCTAAGTGCCTAGTTTCTTCTCAGCTTCTCTTTTCCCCAATAGCCCTCCATGTAGTTGAGGATTTAGATACAAAGACCCTAGGCTTTAAAAAGGCCCATCTGTAAGATAAGAGTATCTGGTCATGGAATCACCCACAGGAAGGGGGGGAGAGTGCTCAAGGACTGTGGTGCTTCTCTTCTGCAGAGACTGTTAACTGTCAGCTAGTGTCCTTAATCTGCACTGCAAGTGATATAGCTCTGCCCTCCCTGTTATACTCAAAATGCTGTGGATCTGTTAACATCACCAACAGTCAGTTAAGTGGAAGGTTTAGCCTGATTTTCTTGTTTCATTGTTTCATTTGTTTAATGAGTTAAAGTAACTTATGTGAGGTTGTTACTGTGAAATGCTGATAAGCATTTCCTATTAAGCTGTAATTAGCATGTAACTTTTCCAGGGTGCCTATTCTTTAGACCAGCTTCTGCCTTTCCTTCAGAATAGAGCCTTTGAGCTGGGTATGCTATCATCATATGACTTTATTGCTGCACTAGTGAGGCATAGATGGAATGTTTTGAGTCCAAGGCTAACCTGGTCTACATAGGAAGTCTCTGGCCAGCCAGAGGTACATAGAAGAGGGTTGGAGGGAAGCTAGAGATTGAGATTGGAGCCAGTGTCATTTATGAGTGCTGGGGAATTACCCAGCCCTGTAGTGTTCTCCATTGTGTATGCTGTTGTTTTAGGGGTCTTGTTGGGATTGGTTTTGTTTTCAGTGCTGGGAATCAGCAAGCATGCTATACCTTATACAGGGCTGACCAGTCCTGACATTACCCATTCATAAGCAGACCCAGCTCTTGGCCTCATGTACAGGATGCTGAGCCCCTGACAGCTGTGCTGAAGTGCATCCTGGCAGGCCTGGCCTCTGCCAGGGGTTGTAGGGCCTTGAGGGCTGGTGGGTGCTAGGTATTGGCCCTGTTAGAATTGCATGAATGTTTGTATTGCTTTAGACGAGGAGAGAAGTGGGGAAAGATCCCTGTGTGCAGGCTGAGGACGGCTCCTGCCATGGTGATGTGGTTGCAGAGCTATTTATACTGTTGCATTTCTTGTAAGTGCTGCACTCCCCTGAAAATGGACTGTATTCGATCCTTTCTATGATGGGTAAAAATCCAGCTGTGTGAGAGAGGCTTAAAAACGTATGCTTTTTTTAAAGTTGTTTTTTGTTTTTTTGATTTTTTTTTTAAAGACTACTTGTATTTAGCATCCCCTAAGGTAAATGTTTAGATTTAATTGCTTTCTGTGGTGCTGGGCAATTGGATATTGTCCACAATACACTGCATGCTACATTTCAAAGTTTGTTTGAAAGAGCCAATGGAGTCCTTTTTTTGTTTTTTGAAGGCACCTGATGGACAGGATAGTATTTAACAAAAGTCTCTCACAGCATGAGTGAGGCGATTGTGCTGTACTGGCCAATACTGATTAGGCTCTGCAGGGTGCTGGTTTTCTTGGGCACGGACTACCTTAAAAGACATAGGTATATTGGAGGGAGGCCAGGAAACAGATCAGGAAATCAAAAACATTGGCTCTGTTTTTATCTAGAGCTCATACCTTAATAGATGTCATGACGCTCTTTCCATCCCAGCAGATGTTCACCTGTCCTGGGCTTGGTGGCTGTCTGTAGCTGTGCCAGTAGCACAGCCATCTGCAGAGCAGGCAGCTAGGGAAGAAGCTGGGTTAAGCATCTGGATGTGTCTTCTTTGGCCAGAGATGGGAGGCTTGGGGGTTCCCAAGGAATGCTTGACCAAAGGGGCCCCAAAACAATATTCTCCAGGTGCCAAATCAGCAAATATGCTTGCTTTAAGCTTTCATCTTGGGGATTGAAGGTGGTTGCAGAAGTTTGAATTCTGTCTTTTACTAAAAACTTTCTTTGTTTTTAGGGCAGTAATAACAGAAGAATTCAAAGTGCCTGATAAAATGGTTGGATTTAGTAAGTATCTGGATTGCCTTTTCCCTTAACTCTTGTCTGTTATAATTTCTTCTGTCACCTGTGGTAGCATGCTAGGGAGACTGTTGCAGACATTTCAGTCACCATCATCTGAGTGTCAAGAGTACCTGGCCGTCCCTAGCTATGCTTGCTGCAGCTGAAGTAGTTACCTGCTGTGTGTCACATCCAGCGTCTGTTGCTGTGATGCCCATGAGCTGAGGGGGCTCTCCAGAGGTTGGCTTACAGTGAGCTGTGAGCAGAGTGTAAATGTTTGCTGAGTTAATTAAGCTATCCATGTGTGCTTATGTGTGCAAAGGGAGGCACATTCTGACCCTGCTCATTTCATTGCAGTTATTGGCAGGGGAGGTGAGCAGATTTCACGAATTCAAGCAGAATCTGGGTGCAAAATTCAGATCGCCTCAGGTAAGGGCTACTTTTCTCATAAATTCGTTTAGTAGAAATCAGTGTTACACAGCAGTTTCCAGAATCTGTGTCTTTGCTTTTGGTTAGAAGCTAGGGTAAGTATGTGTGGTTGCTGTCTGGTTTTCAGTTCTGGAGTTGGACCCCACCTGAGCACCAAAATCAAAAGCCAGCTTGGAGATGAGGTTCACACCTGCCTTCCAGGGCAACACTCAACTCTGGCCAACGTGACCTCTTCCTAACACCTGCTGGCTGGGCTAAGACCTATGTTTTCTGCACCAGAATGTGATGCCAGGCGTAGTGGGGCCTGCACCCAGCTTCCCTGTACAAGATCATCCTTCCATTTTGTGGGGAGGACAGTAGGGCTCCTGGCTGAGTGGGGGTCAGACACTGTTCTGGACTCCTCAGACATTCTTTCAGTTTTGACCATTTGACATTGAAAGTCACTGGTTAAAGAACAGTTTTATTTTAGTTGTAGTTTTATTATGTCATCTGAGTGTGTCCTCTTTCCATTTGAGAGGAGGGGTCTGGAGACATTCCTGTAGAGAACATTAGTCATTTATACGATACTCACTTCAGTGTCTTGAAAGCAATAATGGCTGTTAGCTATTTGTCTTAAGGATTTTGTTTGTTGGTTTTTACAGTGCTGGGGAGTGAAAACAGCCTCACATACATAGGCTAGGCAAAGAACACTAGTTCCCTATTTCAGTATTTTGAGAAAAGATTTTTAAGGAGTTTCTAGGGTCAGTTTAAAACATATGAGTGTTGGAAACAAAGGGTTTTCTCATGTCAAATGGCCCAGGGACCAGTAGCATATCCCTGCTGCCAATTTCTTGGGATATGGATATAATAAATGCTGTAATCCTGGTGTGTTTATGAAGCCCTTAAGTACACCTCAGAGCAGTCTGCAGGCTGGTGACTATGGAACTGCTCTGCACACAGTGATGGAATGACTGGGGTGCTAAGGAGACTCTGGACAAGTCAGAGTGAGTGGGGCTTGGTAACTAGGACCAACTCACAGAGCTCTGCTGTGTCCCACTGGCTCCCTATGGGACTCAGTCTCTAGGTTGAAAACTAAAGTTCTGTCCCCCAGCAAAACAAACTGGTCTTTTTGGGAGACTGTGTTTCTGTGGGGGTGGTATAGGAACCAGCCCCAGAGAGACAGTCTACACACAGAGGCAAAGGCACACGGCTGCCTGATGCCCACCAACACACCTCATCTTCTTGATTCTTCTTATAGAGAGTTCTGGGATTCCAGAGAGGCCCTGTGTACTTACCGGAACCCCAGAAAGTATTGAGTAAGTTTGTTTTATTTACTTTTTCCTTTCACTTCTTCTTCCTCCTTCCCCAAGTGAGGAGAAATGGCAGGGCAATTCTGTTGCTGCACACTGTCCGACTGTGCTGAATCCCCCTCAGCACACCTCACACCTCCAGTAGGAGAAGGCCTGGGAGGTCACCACACCAGGAGAGCTCTTCTGTTAGCCCAAACATACAAGCCTAGAATGCCTCCTAGCTGTCGTGACCTCTCCATAAATCAGGGGCTGAGCAGTGGACACTTCCTGGCTAAGCATGCTAATCAGCAACCTCCTTGTTAACACCTCCCATACCTGAACAGACCTGGGTCAGAGGATTTGATCACTTTGTGAGCTTAAAAAAACTGGGCATCAGGCCTGTCTCCTGGACCAGTTGATCTGCTTACTTTTCTGATATTTGTGAACCAAAACTCCACTCCTCCTGGGCTTTGCTCTACTCACAGAGCCTGTGAACCAGCCAGCAGGTGCCTTGGCCCAACATGTGACATTGCCGTTGGCAAGAGCCCTGATAATTTGTCTTGGTTCCCTGTCGTGATACATGCTTTGCAGAGCCCTATACCAAACACAAAGCTCATAAACCCAAGTACCTCCTGGGGAGCAGGGCTGTTTGGGCTGGAGTGGTTCACTTTCCCCTTTCAGTCTGTCCAGTAGTGTTCGACTAGGGGCCAGGGAGCCGAGATTATGTCTAGCTCAATAGGTAGGGTTGTTTTATTGTTTCCATTTCTCAGGGAGCCTAGATGGGTTTAAATTCTCTTGTTCTGCTGTAACATTGAAAGCGATGAACCAGAATAAATACCACTGGCAGGTGTGCATTATAGGGCAAGCTGGATGGGTTTGCTGGAGTCACAGTGTTTTTTTCCAGCACAGGTTAATCTAGTACACTAGCAAAATACTAAAAAGCTGCTACAGCTAGAGCCCATAAGATGATTCTGCACACAAAGGCTCAAGACTGCAAAGACAGCTCGCCCTTCCTACTCCCAAACACTCCTACTTTGTGTCTAAGGAGCTCCAGCTTGAGAATAAGTTCTAAGAGGAATCTCTCTCTAACACAGACACCTTCTGGTTAATGAATCAGTTTCCCTTAGAACAACAACAAAAAAAAAACCAAACTGTGATGACTTAAAGAATACATCTGCAAATAACAGCCAGGGAAGATTCTGGTGCAGAAAAGGAAACTGGCCCAACATGTAACATTTTAGGCTGGGTTGTTCTGTTGCCACATTGCAGAAATGAAGACAGATAGCAGGGCTGTGAAGCACAAATTCCCTACTGGGCTGCACCAGTCAGGTGCTTCCTGGAATATAGCGCAGCAGGATACTGCCCCTCTTGTCCTGAACCACACTGGAGATACGGGCTGAGCTGGAAGTCCTGAAGCAGTGTTGCTGGCAACAGGGAGACATTGGAGTTGAGAGGCTGAAGTGTGGCTACTAACCCTTGCTTTCTCCGTCTCTCTCATCGCTCCTTTCTCCCCCACCCTCGCTAACAAGTGTGTTGAGTGTCTCCTGTGAGGGTTATGCTGGATGGGTGGACAAAGGATGAAACAGAGCTGCTGACATTGCAAGTAGGAGGCAGGGCACTGTGAAGACGCAGGCAGGTGCAGAGGGCAGACATGAGGGGATGGGGTCTGACAGTGGCCGGCTTCTGAGACTCCACAGGAAAACTGGTGCTGTACTCTGCTGTGTGTTGCTTTTGAATTGCAGTTCTGTAGCGTGGCGAATGGTTCAGACCTCCCAGGTTATAAGGCAGGAGCTGGAGCTGGATGGAGGGCTGCCTTGACTCCTTTGTGTTTTCCCTGGTTCCATCTCCTTTCCCAGAACGTCTTAAACATACATTTAATGCTGGGTCTCTTGTGATTTTTCTCCCTCCCAAAGACAAGCCAAACGGCTCCTGGGGCAGATTGTGGACCGATGTCGGAATGGGCCTGGCTTTCACAACGATATAGATGGCAACAGCACAATCCAGGAGCTTCTTATCCCTGCGTCTAAAGTGGGGCTGGTCATCGGCAAAGGAGGGGAAACGATCAAGCAGTTGCAGGTGTGTGAGAACCATGTGGTGCTGAGCTGGGGTGCCCTTGCACACTCAAGAGCCATGGCTCCCTTACAGACCTCTCCTCACATGTGACAGGATTCCTTCTTTGGCGGGCATGTACTAATGCTAACTATATGAGGCAGGAAAGGCACCATGGGACAGCCTAGAGTCAGTGCTCCTAAAGTCTACTTCTTGTTAATATTGATCCATGCTCTTAAATATGCTCATTTAGACAGACTAGGGTCACATACCTGGAATTTCACACCTGGGCTGAGTACAGGAGGATCAGGAGTTCAAGATCATAATGAGTTTGAGAGCATCCTTGGCTACATGAGACCCTGGCTTGGGAGGGAGGAGGTTCATTAATAGCTAGGTATAGTGGCACAGGTGTAGAGTCTTAGGCACTTAGGAGGCTAAGGTGGGAAGATTGTGTGTTAGAGGCTAGCCTGGACTATATATAGCAAGACCTTATCTTTTTGTTGTTGGTGATGGTGGTGGGTTTTTTTGTTTTGTTTTTCAAGACAGGGTTTCTCTGTGTAGCCCTGGCTGCTCACTGGAACTCACTCTGTAGACCAGGCTGGCCTTGAACTCAGAAATCTGCCTGCCTCTGCCTCCACCTCCCAAGTGCTGGGATTAAAGGCGTGTGCCTTAAAAAACGGAGCAAACAACTTTAAAAAGTTGTGGTGTGGGCCTTCCTCAACATCCCGGCAGCACTCAGGAGACAGAAGCAGGTGGCTCTGTCTGAGTTCCAAGCTAACCTGGGCTACATTGAAAGACCTCAAGATAAAAAAGCTTCAAGCGCTCATTACTTTTCAGGGACTTGGGTCCTTCTCTGTAGAGAAGGGAAGTGATGTCCTCACTGTAGTCAAAGCTGAACAAATACCTAGCCCTAATTTCCATGAGTTACAGAGAGAGGCAGCTCTTAGTTGCAGAACCCTTTATCTGAGGCACCTCTAATGAAGATGTTTGAAAGCTGGGGGGATGGGATGTGCACACCTTTCATCCCAGCCAGGATCACATAGATAAACCCTGCCTGCAAAATCAAAACAAAACAAAACAAGACAGAATGTTTGAGATTGAACATCACCCACTAAGGCAGTATATATGTTCCCATCCAAACAGCAGCCACACTGACCCAAGAATGGCTAGTAATACTCCTTGAGTTCAGTTCTGCTGAGTTCTAAACAGACTTCAGAATTGTGGAGCCTGTGTGTAATACCCCCAGGCTTCAGATTGTAGAAGGCCCTCCTACAACCTAGCATAAATTATAAAAGCTTTGGACTTGGTGTCATAGAACCCACATTTCAGCCAATTAGCCATGAACCCCTGAGTAATTTGGGATGGGGGTTGGGCAGCACTTGATTGAATGATGGGCACGGGTTGTCATTGTCTCACAATGATCAGAACACATGTAGCTGTGTAGTGCTCAGTAGGAACCATGCCCAAGAGTTTAGATTCTGCAGACATGAATAAAAGGATGAGCACACTGGGCTTTTGTCATATGTGTCAACGTTCCCAGAAGCCACCCCAGGTCCATATGAGGATCTACCTTATGGGAGGTGAGACATAGACTGGCTCAGTCTGCTTCTCAAAGGATAGTGCATTTCCCTTATGACACTGAGAGCTGTGTGATTGCATGTCCCCAACAGGAGCGGACAGGTGTGAAAATGGTCATGATCCAGGATGGCCCACTACCTACAGGAGCAGACAAGCCTCTCCGCATCACTGGAGATCCATTTAAAGTACAGGTAGGAGGGAACTCATGGGTCAGCTTTGTCTAACCCAGTCCTTCTCAACCTTCCTAATGCTGTGACCCTTTAATACAGTTACTCATGTTATGGTGACTCCGACCATAGAATTATTTTGTTAGTACTTTATAAGTGTAGTTTTGCTACTGTTCTGAATCATAATGTAAATATCTGTTTTCCAATGGTCTTAGACAACCCCTATGAAGGGGTTACTCCTTGGGAAGAAGGGTGTTGTGACCCACATGTTGAGAATTGCCAGTCTGACCCAAGTGGTTGTCAACACTTGGTGGTACATCTTTGGGGAAATATGATGGAGATGTAGTGTGTCTAGCTTTGCCCAGTGCCAGAGCCACTGCCTGAATGGGGCCACATAAGAACAGGCCACTGCTTCGGACAGTACATGCACTGGTTTTCACATTGCAGATGATCCTGAGTAACCCAAATTAGGCATACTGTTAGCCTTGGTGGGCTGTGGTCACCTTAAACCCAGGTCAGGTGGGGGTGCAGATGAAACATGTACCCAGGCACATGTTTGCCATCAGTGCAGCTTTCTGAGTTGAGAGGGTAGAGATCAGCCTGTGGCTGCTAGTCCCTTGTGCTGATCTAAAAATGCAAGTGGGTAATGCAATGTGTTGTTGGTGAAATTCCAGTGTTCTATCATCTGCAGCTTGTGTCTTCTTATAGCACTTAACTTGTCATGCATCTTTAAGAGCATTGGGATTAGGGTGATGGTGGTACATACCTTTAATCCCAGCACTCAGGACACAGAAGCAGGCAGATCTCTCAGTTCCAGGACAGCCAGTGCTACACAAACAAACCCTGTCTTGAAAAACAAAAACAACAACTAAAAAAAAATAGCACTGGACTTTGATCCAGTGAAGTTGGCCTCTGGCTCACTCCTGCTGCAGAGAGCTGGGTGGAGGAGGGCCATCGATAAGTTAGCTCCCCTCCCTTCAGGCCAGCTGCTCCAGGTGGCCTCCCTTCCCCAGAGCTGCTAGCCATCCTTAAAATAAGATTACTGGGTTGGGAAGATAACTTAGTGGATAAAGTGACTGCCTAGGATACAAGCATGAGGACTTGAGTTCAGTCCCCAAAACACACGTTAAAGAAAAAGAGACACTGGGTATGGAAGACACACTTGTTAATCTCAGCTCTGGGGAGGAGAGAGAGGTGGATCCCTGGAGCTCTCTGGTCAGGTAGCCTAGCGAAGCCTTCTTGGAAACCTCTAGGCCAGCAAGAGGCCCTCTGAAAAATCAAGGTGTACAGGGGCTAGAGAGATGGCTCACTGGTTAAGAGTACTTAACTGACTACTCTTCCAGAAGTCCTGAGTTCAATTCCCAGCAACCACATGGTGGCTCACAACCATCTGCAATGGGTGCAACCCTCTTTTGATGTATCTGAAGATAGTGACAGTGTGCTCACATACATAAAGTAAATAAATCTTCAAACAAACAAGGTGTAAAAGTCCTCAGGCTTCCACATATCAATACAAACATGAGTACACAATCAGATTGCAGCTTGGTTTTTGCTCATCAGTCAAAATTTCAGGTGAGCCAATGTATCACAGTTTACAGACTGCTAGGGGTTAAACCTGTGGCTTTGTGTGTGGTAAAAGCATTCTACAAACACCTATGTCCCAACCTCTTGGAAAGTGTCTCTCAGGAAAACACCCATATTTTATTGACCTCTCTTCATAAATTTGCAGGGAAATAGTTGATTTTTAAGGTCTGCAGTTTTGTTTTTTTTTTCCTTTTATTTGGTTGTAGTGCTAGGCACTAAGCCTAAGTCTTGGGCAGGGTGAACAGCACTAAGCCCATTCGTTTATTAAAAACAGTGTAAGTGGATGCACTTCCCTTGTGGGAGGGGACAGTGGATCCACCTCGTACTTTGCAGCCTGTGAGGACATCTTCATCAGAACTCAGTCACTGCTGCAGTTCAGCTGACCTAGGCTGCGGCTTGCTCGTTCACTCATACACTACAAGCCTAGGGTTGTGCAAGCTCCTAGGTTCTGCTCCTGGCACTCAAGTGTAAAAAGCCAAGATCTAAGAGTTCTGAGGGCAGGAGTTGTGTCTTTGGCCTGTCCTCCCTGCCCTCTGACTTCAAGGGATCCTCTGCCAGAAACTCTTGAGGCCACTGGGAGGATTTTCTACCGCACCTTACCTGTGTTGACCTGGCTGCAGGTAAAGTGAGTGGGCCCTTACCAGTTTGAAACTTAGAGTCAGATGAAGACCATGCCTGCTGGCCAGCAGCTGAGCACCTCTACGATCTTGGGTCCCGTTGGTCATGATCCTGCCATTTCATGCTGCTGTTTTTCCAGAATTTCCCCCATTGGTGCCTTTTGTTTTTCTTTGTACAGCAAGCAAGAGAAATGGTCCTAGAGATCATCCGAGAGAAAGATCAGGCTGACTTCCGGGGTGTGCGCAGCGATTTCACCTCCCGAGCGGGAGGAGGTAGTATAGAGGTAAGGTGGACTTACCAGTCAGTGGGCAAACAAGGTGGAGGTCCAAGCCAGCCTGCTTTACAGAACAAACCCCGAGCCACTTAGGGCTACATATTGGTATGACCCTGTCTCGAAACCACAAGAGTGGCACTGAAGTCACTGGTCTCACTGCTCAGGGATGTGAAGCATCCAAGCATGGAGAGCCAGCTGCATTACGGGTCAGGTCACACCTCTGCTTTTCAGGTTTGCTTTAAAAGGTTACTTGATGTCCAGGTAGGGGCCAAAATCCAAGTTTTCTCAGTGATAATATATGTTGTAGTCGTATCAAACCTATAATTTTGTCTTATTGATGAGATGAAATGGTACCAAAATCTATCTTACAATTTTCATTTATGCCACAGTGTACAAACATCACACCCAGTGCAATGAGCCAGTCACAGTGGCCACTCTAGATGAGGCAGAGTAGTACAGAGAGCACAGTAGAAGCAAGAATATCATTATTCGGTGGTACAGATTCTGTGCTGACCAAAAGGTACTGAGTCTAGGTAGGGCTGCTGCTGCTCCACAGACACAGAACAGTGGCAGATGCTGTGGCTTGTGCATTTTACCAGTTTTACAGATAGAGAATAAACGGCTGTAGAAGGCCACAGGGATAGCCAGTGTGATATATTTGTAAGCATTTCACAGAACTTGGGAGATAAAAAATGATCATTTTAAAACTTTGCTTTGTAGGAGTTTCCTTATTTTTATAACCCATTTTAGTCCAATTTTATACTTTCTTCATACAGTTGTGAGCAGTATAATTATCAGTCACGGAATTACTCTAAAGGGAAACCAGCCTTATTATTTTAATTATGGAATTATACTATAATAAAAATGAAGTGCTTATTTTTAAATCTTTCCTTTTAAAAGAAAAGGCCAAGGACTCAGCAATTAGAAACACTGGCTGCTTTTGTCAGAAGAACTGGGTTCAGATCCCAGCACCCACATGGCAGCTCACAGCCACCTGTAATTCAAGCTCTAGGACATCCACTGTCTCTCTGGGCACCTATATTGGTGTGGCACATACACACACAGTTAAAATGTTTTAGATCTTTTACAAAGCCACTTGTGCAGAAGCCCTGACGGGTTCTGTCTCTCTGTCTAGGTGTCTGTGCCTAGATTTGTTGTTGGGATTGTCATAGGAAGAAATGGAGAAATGATTAAGAAGATCCAGAATGATGCTGGCGTGAGGATCCAGTTCAAACCAGGTTGGTTTGGTGTAGACCTAGACAATGGGCTGTGCTAACCATGTGTGCATTTTCTTTCTTTTTTCTCTTTGGCACTCTGTTTGCTCCTGTGTCTTTCCTTGGTTGTATAGTGATTTGATCTTTCTGGCCTATGGTTTCTAGCTCCCTTTCCCCAAGAAATGAAGATTTTAATGTGGCATTTTCAGTTTGTAATTTTGCTAAGTAAAGATTCCTTTACAAAATACCCCATTGAGATTTTATTTAATTAATTTACTATCACAAAGAAAGGCAAACATCTTTCATGGAAGGCAAAAATCTGACTGTTGCTTAGCTGGCCTTGAGCTCGGTGTCGTACCTCAGCTTCCCAGGTGCTGGCTGGGTCATCTCTAAGTGACAGTGATTGGGTGTCATCCTGAAGCATGTGAAAACAACTCATTCACAGTCCCCATCACACTTGGAGTTTAGACTGTGAAACTCTCTCTGCTCTTTGCCGTTGGATTTGTCTTTACCCTGTCTCATCTGATTCCACAGACGACGGGATTAGTCCAGAAAGAGCAGCACAGGTCATGGGCCCTCCAGATCGGTGTCAGCACGCAGCTCGTATCATCAATGAACTCATTCTCACAGCACAGGTGGGTCCAGCACTCTGGGTCTAGGAGCCCGCCTAGAAACAGTGTGCCATAGGCAAGCCACCTGGCAGCACCATGGTTGCCCTGACTGCCTGTGCCCCTAATTAGAGCTTATCTGCCTTTTCCTACCTATGTGCTTTTCCTTGCTGGCTTGTTACCCCTGCACTTACCACCTAGAATCTAGGTTTTCACTACACATTGATTTCATGTATATGCAGTGTATATGTATGTGTGGTACATACAAGGTATGGCATGCATGTGCTAGTCAATTCTCTAGAGACTTCATCATGTTCCTCTTGAGGATCAAATTCAATTGTTAGATTTGGTGGCAAGCACCCTTGCCCACTGAGCCATGTCACACACCTTGGGTTTTCTTTTTAGAGGCAGCTATGTCCAGTCTGTGGCCCATAGGCTGTATGCATGCTGGCATGTGCTACTACGCATCCCAACTATAATTATAGCCCAACACAAAATTACAAGCTTAATGTACATTCTTAAACGAGTTTTTATTTAACTTTTTGTTTTGTTTGGCTATTTGCTTTATGTGTATGTTTGCCTATATGTATGTGCAGTACCATACGAGGGTGTTGGATCCCTTGCAACTGGAATTACAGGTCATTGAGAACCTCCTGACATGAGTGCTGAGAACTGAACCTGGGTCCTCTGCAAGTGCTCTTAACCACTGGACATCTCTCTATCCCCAGTTACATGGGTCTGAAGCATGAACTTTGTAGATGGTAGTGTCACAGTGTAAAAGTTGCACATGCCTGGCAGGACAAATACCAAGCAGAGAGCTCACTACCAGTAATCAGATATATTTGATATAAAGCCAGTCGAATGGAATCTGGGAAGCATAGCAGGATCTAGTCTGTTCCTATGACATCATGTCTTCATACACTTATGTTTTGTTGTTGATGTTTTTGGGAGCATTTTGGTACAGGGCCTGGCTCTGTAGTACAGGCTAGCCTCAAACTTGTGACCCTCCTGCCTCAGCCTCCCAAATATTGGGATTGAGAGGGGTGCCCCTAGTCCTGCCCTAATACTTGGTTCCAAGCTTGCCTTTAGAATGTGAGCTTGTGTGTCATCATTAGCATCTGTTAACTTGTGATAGGGAGGACAAGTAAAGAGTGGCAGGGTTAGCACATCCTCCAGGTGTGCAGGAGCTGGCCAAAGGACTGGATAGCATATCGGCAATCAGATTGCCTGTTTCTCTATTAGCCCATGACCTCTAACATGTTCTGAGGTACCAACAGGGTTTCTGCCTGCCTTGACAGCAGCAGACCAAGGGCTCTGACCAGGCAGTGTGTCTGTGGCTCCTACTAGCTGTCTCAGTTGTAAATGTGTGCCTCCTATTCAGTCCCTGATCATCTGAGTGAGAGCACACAGGTTGAGGCTTGGTTTTTGACAGAGTGTAGGTGGTTTTTTAGGGTTGGACATAGTTAATCCCTTTTCTGTGTAAGTTTGGAAGCTGAAGAACCATCTGCCCCTCATGTCCAGCATCTTGGCTACTCATACCAGACACTGACCACAAACCCTCATAGAACCTTGGCCACCCTTCAGACTTCCCATCTAGTGAGTATGCAGTTGTCCATAGGCAGCAGGGACTTCTTCACTGTGCCAGAGCTACTTCAGACTCCAAGTTGGCCAAGCACCAAGAGGGATGAGGCCTGCTGCTTTTGAGTGGAGTAGAAGGACTCCTCCATTAGAGTGACTCTCATATTTTGCAGACACATACAGTTGGGCTTTCTAGGTCCCTCTGCTCCTTGGTCTTAGAGACAGGCTGTCTTTTTAACACAGTCCTTCTGCCGCAGCCCACCCTTCCTAAGAAGTTACTCTTAAGGATCTCTCTCTATGCCTTCTTGGTGATAAAACTGCTTTTTTTTTAAATACAAATTTTTTATTGTGTTTATACTTATCATTGTATGTACATGTTCACATGCAATGGCCTGTGTGTGGAAGTCAAAGGACAACTTGCAGGATTTGGATCTCTCTTTCCACCAGGTGAGTGATCCCTGAGGGGATCAAAATCAGGACAGCAGTCTTAACCCTCTGAGCCATCTCACCAGCCCAAGAACTTTTTTTTAAAATCCTGTTATCCTTTCTGCTGGCCTGAGAGCAAGATGTTGTTTACAATGTGGTGACTGGATGGTCCTCTGTAGTGCATAGCCTTGTGGAGGAGTTAGGTTACACACTGTCCATCCTGCCACTTTCAGATGCTGGTAGCTCTTGAGCATCCATTATCTGCTCCAACAGACCAACAAGAGTTAGCCTCAGCTTCAAGTAAAGCCTAATCTTGAGGGCCCTGTAATGAAAATTCAGAAGATCCCAGACTTCAGCCCAGAGTTTTTAGCTTCCTGTTATAGGCAGGTATGTAGATGCTGTGTGGATGCTCATATGTGTATTTTTATAACAAAGTGTTGCTGATTATATTCTGAATGTGAGCTTCCGAGTCTGAAATGTTGAGGGTCGGATGTGTAGTGCTGGGTGTATCCTGTCATTATTTTACCTCCTCACCAGGAAATATGAGTGTGCTGATGGCTGAAGTCCTCACTGTCACCCTTCTCCCTTACCAGGAGAGAGAGATCCTTGGAGGCCTTGCGGTAGCAAGAGGAAGAGGCCGAGGCCGTAGCGACTGGAGTGTGGGCACTTCTGGTGGCGTCCAGGAAATTACATACACAGTGCCAGCTGATAAATGTGGCCTTGTGATAGGCAAAGGTAAAAGGCAGCTTTTCTGTCCCCTACAGCTGCTCAGGGGAGGAAAAGCCATCCTTCAGGCCTATATTCAAGGCATGTCTGGAGTCCCTGTCTTGGCTTGTCATAATGGAGGTAAAGCACGTTTGAATTGTGGACAGGAAATTAGACTCACCACCTAGGCTGTTAGAGAGAGAGAGGCTGGGAAGGTGTGAGCCTTGTGGTGCTTGCTGTGGACTGAGATGAACTTAGTCCTGGGTAAGTCACCAACACTCATGCTCATGCCTGCTACAGAGTGCTTTCTGACACGAGACATCCTTTCCCTTACTGGATTTGGGCATTGAATCTTTGTGGACAGCCTGGGAGCCTTTGAGCAATGCATACAGCCTGTGGAGGGAAATAGAGATTGCTGTTAGCTCCTAACCATTTGTGGGCAGTTTGGAACATTAGGTGAAAAGCCTCATTCCTGCCTGCACAGTGCCTGCCTTCCTGACAGCCAGGAGGGAGTGGGCAGAGTAGGCCATGGGACCACCTTGTCTTGGCTGGCCTCCCTAGGAGCACGGAGCTGGACTTTACTGCCAGTAGGACTTCTGCTTGACAATGGCTTTAGTGTTTTCCTTCAGTGTTTATTTGACAGCGTAGGAAGATGTCTTTTCCCCAGAGTCATGTCTTTCCCCACCCTCCATTTCTTCTTACAGGGAACAGGGAATGTGTCTTGGGCTGTTTCCACCAGTAGATCTCAGGCCTGCCTATGTGTCCTTGGGAGCTGGAGTAGGTGTTCCAGCACCAACCCTCAGGACTTGTAGTTACCCCAACTTGGGGGAGTGTCTGTCCTCCTTTAAGATCTTACTCCCTTGTGTCCATGTATTTCAGACGATTGAATGATAGGAATAGTGAAGGGTTTTGGTTTTAGTTTGAGACCAGTTATTTAGACTGCCTCTACCTTGTGACCCTCTCGCTTCAGCCTCTAGGTCAGTGGTTCTAACCCTAGCACTGCATTTCCTTTCATACAACAGATCCTCCTGTTCTCATGACCCCAACCATAACATTATTTCATTGCTACTTCATAATTGTAATTTTGCTACTGTTATGACTTACAATGTTAATAGCTGGTATACAGGAGATTTGATATGTGACCTCTGTGGAAGTCCTGACCCACAGGTTGAGAACCACTGCTCGGGGTTCTAGGATTGCAGCATGGTGACCAATGTAGCACCTCTTTTCCTAGTAGCTGCTTTAGAATGGTAGGCATCCCCATACTCCACCCAGCTAATCTCCTGGGCAGTACCGGGAGATTAAATTCACCTGATACCTATAGGCAGGGATCACATCTAGGTGGCTTAGCCTTTTGAAAACCATCTTGTTAGTAATTTGCCTGTGTCTCAGAAAACCTGGCAGAAGCACCCAACCTGTGTGCATGCGTGTGCGTGTGTGTACATATGTGTGTGTTGTCATTGTCCATCCTCACAGAACCACCCAAGTAGGTCCTAGAGGACAGGGATAACAGAGCAAAGTGTTCAGTAAGCTAAGGTGATCATGGAGAGGATCTCTCAAGTGGGCTGTTTCTTTTTCTTGGGAAAAACATGTTGAGGGGGGAGGGAGTGTGCGCGAGAGAGTGCGCGAAATGCCCAGGCAGCCATGCAGAACTCTCCCAACTCCTGCCCTTGGACAGCCTCCCGGGCCCCTGCTGGATTTCCATGATAAACACAGCAACATTGACAGATAGTCTGGCCAGCCCTGCTCTTGTCAGCCAGGCCTTTTAGCAGCTTTGATTAATTGCTTTACGATTTCACATCCAGCCAGCCGCTGGTGGGTCACTTCTGCCCCCCATCAGGTGGAAGAATGGAGCAGGCTGCTGAATGAGTCCAAGACAGCCACCATGTGCCAAACTAATGACCTCATTTTGAAGGAAGATGAACTTAAATTAACTCCTTCTGGCCGTGTGCAGTTTTACAGTGCTCTGTATCCCATTAACATGCTCCTGAGGTCTCCCCGCAGAGCATCTTGGGCTGTTGGCCTGGCTTAGATGGGGCTGCCAATCCTCAGTCTCAGATGTATTTACTTTTCCCTGCTAGTGGGAACTGCTGAGACTAGACACGTGTAAGTGCCTGTGGACATGATCTCTACTTTTTTATTCCTCATTGCGTCTCCAAATCTTGATTGGGAACAAAGCAGCTTACTCTTCATGGGGCAGAGTTAATGTAAAGGCTGTGGCTTATGAGAAGAGGACCCAGGAGCTAGATACACTGGGCATACAGAAAACACTTAGCTATCAGCTGAACAGCCCTGCCCTCGGGAATGGTCACTGGGATTAATCTCCATTTTTGTTTCTTGACCCTTTTGAGATGAAATAAAGTCAAAGCCTGGCCCTGCTCTTTCTCCTCCTCAGCTGCCTCACTTGCTTGGTAGTTTGCGTAGTAAAGGAGAGCTTTGGGATGTACAGCGTGTGACACCTCTCATTTCAAACTGGGTTTGATTGGAAATGAGCAGGAGCAGCCAAACACTAACATGTGCTTTGAGGCTCGTGGGACTCCCTGCTCCCCTTACCAGACCTTCCAACACATTATCTGCAGTTTTGTGAAACGTGTGCTTAGGTTTTCCTTGTATTCTGGTAGTATTCTACTCCCAAATAGTTGATGGAATTTCTGTGAAATTTCAGAAGAATGGGTCATTGTTCACTGGCTGGTGGACTTTTTGTTATACATGTTTCATTAAGAGACTGAGACTTGCCGGTTTTCAGAGAGAACAACTAAATTTCCATCACCAGCTCCATCTAGGCCATATGCCCCGTCTCCTCCCCCTCTGTACTGCTTCTGTCTGCACCCATCCCCCCACCAAGGCCCAGGGACCTGAGAGGGAACAGGGTGTGATATTGAAGGCCAGAGTGGGCTTCAGGCATTGTTGACACTGTAGCCGCCCATTTGACCTGTGGAGGGAGGGCGGGCCCCTACCCAGGCTGACGGCCCCCATTGTGTATGGTAGGGCCCTCAGGTCTCCATTCTTAAACTGAGGAGGATCAGCCTTTCCTGGGTGGACTTCAAGGCAGGCAGAAATGAGTTCAGTGGTCTGTAGTAGTTGGACCCAGACCCTCCTATGGGGCTCCATGGCCACAGAGGCTTCAGTCCAGCTCCAATCAGCTTGGCTCCAGGTGGCTAGTGTTGCCTGCAAGAAGCCCTGGGTTTTGTCATGGCCCCTGTGCAGTAAGCAGGCTATTTGTGGTCAAGAGTTAGCCTGTGCATTTCAGCTTCCCCTAAACATAGGTCACAGACTCTGGGTCACCTCTGATCTAATCAACCATATCTCCTGCCTGCAGGGGGCGAGAACATCAAAAGCATCAACCAGCAATCAGGTGCCCACGTGGAGCTTCAGCGGAACCCCCCTCCTAACACTGACCCTAACCTGCGGATATTTACCATCAGGGGTGCTCCTCAGCAGATCGAGGTGGCCAGGCATCTCATAGATGAGAAAGTTGGCGTACGTACACGGGCCTTTCCCCACCTGGCTTATACTAGCTGGATTTGCTTTTGGATGTCCAAGGTACCTGCTTTTCCCCCAGAACCTTGTGCTTCCTGTGCCTTTCCATCCTTGCATCATGTGGGGGCAGCCTCTCCTCCTCTCCAAAGGAAAGTCCAAGGCTCAGGGAGTGCCAGGCCCCAGATGCAATGAGAGAAGCCTCTGGCATGGCTTGCCAGGGCTTCAGCAGTCAGACCTCTGGCCACGTCCCTGCAGGCATAGATGAGCTGCGGGAAAGCAGCCTTCCCCCGGCACTGCCCCAGGCTCCCTCAGGCCTCACCCTGGCCACCAGCCCTGCAGGCAGCTTTCATTGACTCTGGCTTTAGTTTCAGGCACCTCAAAGCAGATAAAGAAAGGGAGTGTTGATGGAGGACAGAGGGCCACTGCTCACCTCAATGGGGACGTAGAATGGCAGAAAGAGCCCTGGGCCAGCCTAAATTGACGGGAGAGTCAAGCAGGTTGGTCCTCCCCCAGGGTGACATGCAAGGGCAATCGTGGTGGTACCAGGACTGGCTGTGTGGTGGTCTTGGTCATTTGAGGGGCAGAGCCACCACTGCAGACATTGTCTGCTGGGGAAGGAAGCTAGTGTGAGTGCAGAGCTGTCTCCTTCACTTGACTTGCCTCCCATAGTGGCTTCCCTGGGTGGGGCTGGGCAGAGGGCAAAGTGACTCGGTGACACGGGTGAGAGCTTCTCTGTGCCCACACAGGGTGCCAGCCTCGGAGCCCCTGCAGCCTTCGGACAGAGCCCCTTCAGCCAGCCACCAGCTGCACCACATCAAAAGTGAGTCTTCTGCTTCCATTCAGGCTCAGAAGGCTCATTACCCAGCTAACCTTCTTAGTCCATCTCCTCTGGAGTACTAATTCAAGTCCTGGATGGGGACCGCACTGTGTTTTCCTCTCTCTGTCCTGTCCTGTCCTGTCCTGTCCTGTAGATCACTGACCACTCAGGGTAAAGCCCAAAGCTCGGGGGTTTCCAGTCATACCACTTCCCAAGGGAGCACAATGCCTGGGTAAAGGGGAGTGGGTTGAGGGGGCAGCCCTTCCTTCAGATCAACCGTTCTCCTCCCTTCCCTACAGCACCTTTCCTCCCAGGGGCTTCCCCAACATCGCTGCTAAAGTTAACGGGAACCCCCACAGCACCCCTGTGAGGTAGGTGTTAACTGTTCCTCTGCCAGTAGGAGGGTGAGGGAGGCAGAACAGTAAAGAGGAGGAGGCTTGAAAAGTGGGGGTAGGGGTAGGGCTCTGTCCCGTGCTATCACAAAAGATTTCTTCTGTCACCCACAGTGGCCCTCCAGCTTTTCTGACTCAAGGCTGGGGCAGCACTTACCAGGCTTGGCAGCAGCCTACACAACAAGTCCCAAGTAAGTGACTCAAGAGGGTGAGGATGCACACCAGGGTAGCCAGACTGATGCTCACAGAGCCAGGCACCTGGTGGGGTGGGGTGAGTTGCTCAGTTCTACTCCTGGTATAGCAACGCTCCTCCCCAGAGATGGGGCCTAGCAGACCCAGGCTGTGGGAACACACAGAATGTGGAAGCTGCTTTTTGTGGCTCACCTGACCTCCTCAGAACCGGGAGTAGGGTTAGAAATGACAGTTGATGTGGTTTGACAAGGCTCTCTCCCTCCGGTCTCCGTTTCTAAGGCTAAGCTCCAGCCAAGAGCTTCTTGTACTCTGCCTTCCTAAGCAGCCTCCTGCCTGCTGAGGACTCTCACTTAGTCTTCTTGTGTCAAGGCAACTTCTCACCAGTGACCTAACCTAGAAAGGGGCATTTTCTGTCAACTAGGCTTCTCAGAAACAGAACTGTCTCTGCTGAGCCACTTAAGGGGGTGGGGGGTGGGGTTATATAATCTTTTCAGTTCATATCCATCTGCTTTGCCTTTCTCAAACAGCAGCTCAAGTGTTTAATGAGCTCTGTAACCTCAGCTATTTTGTTCCCTTCCCTCCCTCAAACCTGATGACTCCCGTGTCAGGCTCTGAGGGTGCTTCCCAGTGAGCACCTGCTGGTGCTGGGCTCCACCCTCCATCACACACACCAGGCTTGCTCTGCTGAGCTGGTAGCACTGGGTTCCCAAGCACTCTGCTGTCTCCTTGCCTCCTGGAAGTAGTGTTCTTGAAGTGGATACTGCTCTGATCTGTATATCCCCAAGGCAAGAGGATGACAGGAGTGTGATCCCATTTGCCCCCCGGTTCCCAGATGTACCTGTGGGAAGAAAGCTCCTCCCCACTTCTCCAAAAGGAGCACTTGTAGTCGGGTTCCAATTGAAGGCCAGTTGGTTGGCTTTGGTGTGAGTGGTAAACAGGAAGAAGCAAGACAGACTAGCTGCTTCTAGCTGTGTGGCTGTGCACTGCTTCTGTCCAGGTCAGGACTTGTACAGACAGTCCTATGCAGACCCTACATCGCAGGGAAGAGAATAGAAGCTGTTCCTCTCTGCAGTTCAGCAGCTGTCCCCTTCCCCTCCATTGGTCTTCAGTTAATTAATTAGCATGGCAAAAATAACAGGCACTTTGCTGAGCTGTGTGGACTGGCACATTCTTCATATTCCTCTGGCTGCCTTACATCCACTCTGATAAGTGGTGAGGGGCTTTGGTGAGCTAGTACTTGCCCCTGACCTCTGCCCAGCCTAATGCTGCCTTTCCTTAATACTGAGTGTCTCCTCACTCCTGTCTCCCCTGCCAGCAGTGGCAAAGGAGGCACCTAGGCTTTGTTCTTCCCACACAGAAAGGTCAGGCCAGGCAAGGTCCCAGGTGGGCTTGCTACTTCTGTCACTATCATTGCACTATCACCACATGTGCACAGGGTCTGTCTGGCTTCAAACCCCAGACCTGTGCCTTCATGTCATGTCCTACACAGGGAATCCCCACTCCTAACCTATCTTGTCCAAAGGGATAGTGGTGGAGCTTGTGGGGCCCCATAAGGTGTCCATGAGGAACTAGGTTCAAAGTTTGAGAAGGCTTCAGCTTCCAACCCTGCCTCCTAAAGATCCTGGTTGAAGCCAGCTTCGCTGGAGCTAAAGTGAGCCATGGTGGGAGTTGGTGAGCAAGGCCTGACTGCTGTCTGTTTTCTGCACAGGCCAGCAGAGCCAGCCACAGAACAGCCAGCCCGACTACAGCAAGGCCTGGGAGGACTATTACAAAAAGCAGAGTGAGTGCAGCCATCATGCGCTGTTCAGGGTCACCTGCACCCTCTCTGGGGCTGTGTCTAAGTGCCCACCTTGTCTCTCCCTATGCCCTGTCAGAGGAAGCCAGATGTGGCCAGTGCCTGCTGCATGTATTGTCCTCAGTCTTTGGGGCCATGTCAGGGCAGGCAAGAGGTCACAGTGCAGAGATTGGGGCTACCACTTCACTGGGTGCTGGTACCTGTCTTTCCTTTTAAGTTCATTTCTCCTTATACTACCAGGAACCAGGTCAGGCTTAAGACTGATTTTCATGCCAACATAAAAATGTCCCCAGAGTGATGGTCCTTAGCAAAAGGCCTGGGCATGTTGCAGTCGAAATCATTTCTGGGTCTACTGTAGGGTTCCCTGACAACATCTTACAACTAGAACCATCATTTGCAGATTGGAAGGCCCAGGTTAAAGCTGCTTGGCCTTGGGGTCAAAATCATCTCTGGGCCACTAGCTGCACTGGTAACTGATGGGCAGGTGTGGGGTGCTCTCATCAGTGGGGCTTGGGGCCTATTTAACACCAGCCCTGGCTGGGCAGTGGTGTCGCACGCCTTTAATCCCAGCACTTGGGAGGCAGAGGCGGGCGGATTTCTGAGTTCAAGGCCAGCCTGGTCTACAAAGTGAGTTCCAGGACAGCCAGAGCTACACAGAGAAACCCTGTCTCAAAAAACAACAACAAAAAAAAAAAAAACACCAGCCCTACCTCACCCCTGCCCCACCTGAAGGCTGCACTGCACTGTCTCCCAGCACTGGCTTATTCTTTGGCACCCAGAGTTGGTGCAGGCAGTCAGGGCAGTGTAGTCCTGTAGAACTGGAGCCTCTAGGTGGGCTTTGGCAGAGGCTGGTAAGGCCTGAGAGAACGGGCCTCCCACACCCTCCCCTTCCTTAACTCTTATCTGTTCTTTGTCCTCCAGGTCATACCACCAGTGCTGCTCCACAGGCCAGCTCCCCCCCAGACTACACAATGGCCTGGGCTGAGTACTACAGGCAGCAGGCCGCCTTCTATGGGCAGACTTTAGGGCAGGCTCAGGCCCACAGCCAGGTCTGTAGCCAGTCCCCAGCGCCATGATGCCACCCAGCCTTAGTGCTTGCCTAGTCCCGGGGTGAGCACGGTGACCTGTGGGGTCTCCTCTGTCCCTCTCTCTACTCCCAAACCTTGAGTTTGATCAGATATTGCTCTTTCTAGCTCTGGGCCTAGTAACCCTAAGTATAAGTAAGTGCCCTGGATCTGCAGTGAACAAGGACCACTTGTTTCTTGCAGAAAGTGGCCAAGCTGGGCCTTTACCTGCCCAGCACCTTTGGGGCCAAGCAAGTGGAGGGCCAGCTTGGCCTCTTTATGTGTAGAAACTTGGAGGGCTTTATCTAGTCCTCAGCCAAGAAGGAGCTCTCCTTGGACCTTAGGGGGCAAGGCTCCCATGGGGCACCTTTTGCCTTGAAGGAAGCTGGTGTTAGGCCTGGTGACCCAGGAGAAGCCTTCTCTTGCACCCCCTAGCCCCCACATATTGACTCTAGAATCTGAGGTGCTTAGCATTCAGTATCTGGTGGTGTGAGGTGCTGGTCTTGGGCTGACCCTCTCCCTCCCCCCACAGGAGCAGTAGATGGGCATCTGCCGCGGCTCTTCCCCGAAATCAGTGTGAGAGAAACCTGTTTGTTACAGAGATTTTTAGATTTGCAAACCTTTCGATGAAGACCTTTGTTTTGTTCTGTGAAACACTATATTTAGATTAACAAATTTTCTAAAAATTGGGAAAATTAGTTACTAAACATTGTTGGTAATTTTTGTGTCATGATTTCTTTGTAAATGTGTAAGCTCTGGAGCTCTTTTGGAGCAAAACCTGCAAGCTCAGGTGCCTGAACTCTCCTCAGAGCCTGACATTTCATCAAATGATGGGTTTGTCTTGTGTCTTTTTATTTACAGTTTTGGGTGGGTTTGTTGTTGTTGTTGTTGTTGGGTTTTTTCTTTTTTTTTCTTCTTTGTTTTGTCTTTTTTTTTTTTTTTTTTTTTCCTTTGTTTTATTTTCTGTTACAACAGAAAAAATGGCTTGGAAGTCTTAGGTGGTAATGTAACAAAATCTTTAAAAAAACTTTTAAGCAGTATTTAAATATTCGTAAGTGTAAATTCATTAAGTGTGTTTTCACCTCTAATTTCTTGTATCTTGGCTGTCTGGTTTTATTGAATTTTTTAAAAAACTGAACTATTATGTATTGTAATTAATGATGTGAATTTTGAACTGAGACGGGTCCTTGTGTTTCGGGAGGGTCATTTGTGGGTTGTGTCATTTCTAACGTTTTGATGGTGATGCAGAGGCGTGGTCTACCTTTGTGTAAGCTGCTCGTCTCCATTATCCAGGGCAGTTGTGTGTCTAAGACCTCCAAGCTGGTTTTAAAAACAAAAAGCCTTTCTCTATTCTCAGAAATATAAATACTGTTATTTTTAATATTAAAAAGAAATTCAATATAACTTTTAACAAACACTGTGGACATTAAACCATATAAAAAATGTAGTAACTATTTTTTAATTCCAGGGTGTTTTTTGCTTTTTTCCTTAAATATTTTCTTAATATTTGTCAAATTAACTAGATAAATAAATAAATCTAGTATTAACAACAGTATGAGTTAAATAATTTTGATTTAATAAAAGGGATAATATGATTTCCAATGTTTACTGTAGTGTATCTTGTACAGATAACATGTATTTTTAAAGACAAAACGGAATTGAAGCTATTTTTTCTTGCATTTTGAATTGACCTGAGGAACATTCCGTTTGAAACGCGCTCGTTACAGTTTGCGGTTCTTGTTTTCCTTATGATGCTTGAAATGTCTAACTATTAAAAAGGCATTGGAAATGTTATGCATGTTGTTTTTTAAAGGTGTTCTTTTTATTTGACTGACAATTCATTTTACACTCTATATAATAAAATTTCCACAAGCTATCTTGTGGGCAAAGTGTTCTTCGTCTGTTTTTGTTTGCTGGCCCCTGTCTCTTGCCCTGCCTACGTGATGATGCCCGGCATCAGCCCAACTCTTTGATACACAGCCTCTGGGGACTTCTGAAGTAAAGCTGGTTTTATTTGGCAGCTTTACACTTGATCCTTTGACTTAAGGGCCACACTAATGACAGAGCCTTCCCTGTGACAGCATCTGAGTGAGAACAATCCTACTCCAGCCTGAGAGAGGTGTAGTCAGCCAGGGAAGCCAGTGGGTCAGCACCCCACTGAGCTGCGACCCTCCCCACACCCACACCCTTAGGTGACATGCTCCCACCTAAAAACACATCAACCCTGCCCTGTGTGTGCTCCTAGGCTGTCTCCCTGGCTGCTGCATCCTCAAGGCCCACTCACCTGTGGCTCTTCCCAGGTAGTGGATCTTCCCAGCATGCTCAGGAAGGACTCTCGGACAGCTGCCAGTGAAACAAAGAATACCCCCACCTACTTCGGGCCTGCCACAGGACCCAGAGGGTAAAGGCAGCCTTGCTGGCTGTTTCCTGTCTCAGTTTAAAAGCAACTGGTTTGAAATTTAGTTTCTTACCAGGGCATCTGCCTGGCTCAGCCTTCACCTTGTACTTACATACTATGGAATTGTCCCAGTGTAGACACCAGTCCTTGATCAAGAACCCTCTTTGTGGTGTGTGTATATATATAGAGAGAGAAACAGTAGACCCATTAGTGTATGTGTCTGTGTCTGTGTGTGTGCGCGTGTGCGCGCACACACACACACACACACACACACACACACACGGGCATGGCAGGCCCATTAGTCTTTGCTCAGAACCCTCTTTATGGTGTGTGTGTGGGGGGGGGTGCCTTGCCTCCACCACACACTCTTAGTGAGAGACACATCTGTGGATCCTTTAGCCCAAAATGGGGTGGAGAATGTCCCATCTGGGCCACACTGAGGCCTGTTGAGAGCCGGAAGACAAAAAGGAGATGTGGCATCTTTAACTACACCTCTAGAGAATCGAGTTTGACATTGAGAAATTGAATAGTGAAAGCCACTGGGGAGAGGGAGGGCCAGCCACAAGGGCAGCAGCACTGATGGCGGTAATGCAAGTTGGAGAGGGCATTACAGGGAAGACTTCCTTCTAATTCATCTTCCAAGCTCAGTGCCAAAACAGCATTTGGCATGGTTCACAGGGAGCAATTGTGTGATAATGAACCCTAAGGTGTCCCTTAATTGAAGACTGAGCATTGCGGTTTGTGCCAAGAGTCATAAATGGCGCAGGCTTGCGGGAGGATGCATTTTCTTAAATGTATCGGTAAGTACAGATTAGTGTTTGTCCCCAGTGAAATGCCGTACTATAAATTATGGAAATCTCTCTTTCCCTCTGATGCAATCTTCTGTTGGGGGGTGGGGTGTGCAGAGCAGCAGGCCGCAGGGGGGAAAGTTTGCAAGCATATGAAATTTGGCCTCTCATTAACATGGCGCCCGCCCTCCGAAGATGGTTTCCATCAGCAGTCTGCTGTCCTGGAAGGCTAAAGTGCTTGAAATGTACCAAGTTCAGCGGTTGTGTTCCATTAAGAAAGCTGCATAGTCATCATGGGGGGCAGTCTGTGTTTGGCGAGGTAGGGGTAGGCGGTGCCTGGTCTGTCTTCAGAGAGCTCCCCCAACACCCACCTTGCCACACCCACACCCACGCTGACTCTGGCCACAATCAGGATTCAGTAGGACTTCTGCTGAACTAAACCAGCCCCATCCAAATTGGTACTGGATTGAGTTTTCCATTCTCCAAGGGATGCGCCTCCATCCCTGCCCCTGGCCTCTCAAGTAGGAGGGAGTCTTGATGCATTAGTAGGACCGTCTTACATGGTGATCATCCATGTATCTGTCCTACAGCCCCACAGGAGTACAGATGGTATGCTGCAGTGCCCAGACCAAGGGGCACTGGACACGCAGGAGCCCGGACACGCAGGAGCCCCAGCTCCAGCTGGCTCCTGCACTGCTGTTTCCCAGGCCCACTTCCAGCCCTCCAGGGCCCAGCTGGGGCTTAGGTTGGGCTAATGCAACTGCTCCTGAAGGACTCGGATTAATGGCCAGAAAGTGGCCTGACAATCCCACAGGGGGGCTGCTGAGCCAGGGTGCTTGCAAGAAGCATGGTTATCTTGGGCTTTGTCTTGAGCCTTCCTCCGAGTTCCATAAGGGAGTACTCACCCTTTCCACCCTGGACCCAAGGCCCGAAGGTACTTGACACAGACTCAGAGGGCCAGGTGTTGTGTGGTCTGCTCTCTCCCATCCAAGCCTTCTGTGGTAGGGCCAAGCCTACCACTGACAGAGGGGGCACTCCCTGGATAGTTGCTGGTGAGGAAGCTGAGGGTGAGGTGGGATGTCCTAGGACAGGAGCTGAGCAGCAGCAGTGGGCTGGTCCCAGAAGTATATCAGTCATTTGACATTTACTTCACTAAGATGTATCTGAAATCCCAACCCAATGCCTTTGCAGTCATTCATGGATCAAAGTCAGTGTGTCTGTCCTGTGCCATCCCCCACAGAGCTCAGACAGCTCAGACAGTAGCGTTTCTTTCTCTATATCCAGTCTGGCCTTGAACTCAGATCCACCTGCCTCTGCCTTCCAAGCACCAGGATTAAAGGCATGCACTACCACTGCCTGGCTTGTGTAGCCTTTTTAGACTAGTGTCTGAGCCCCACATGGCCATATTCTTCACTAGTGTGTGTTTTTGTCGGTGATTGTGCTGTTAAACCCCAAGCATGATAAGCCACAAGCACTGCTTGATAACTCTAAGCACCGGAAGCTGGATGGGCGTTTAGGCAGTAGGTACAGGCACTGGGCTGCATGCAGGCCTGAGTAGGTACCGTGCCCGTGAGCTGTATGTCAGTGGGTCAAAGTTGATAACCCATGTACACCTATAAATATAGACACATCTATAAGCATAGAGATACTCATCTGTGCTTCCCGACTGCAGATGCAATGTGACCAGTCATCTCATGCTCCTGCCTCCACACCCTCCCCACCGTGGTGGACTGAACAGACTGAATCAGAAGAAACCTTTCCTTTCTTAAGTTTGCTATTGTCACAGCAAGGAGAAAAGAAACACTCCCAGCCTCAGTGTGACCACCCTGTTCCCTCTCACAGCAGGTGCTTATAACCACCCTGTACATAGGGTGGGATGAATCCAGCTAAGGTCACCATGGAAGTGGCAGCTGTCAGTAATGACTGAGTAATGACTCCTGACCACCACGGTGGCTTCCTGCAAGAGCAGTGGGGGCAAGCTACTCCACCCCCACATGGAGTTTCAGCAGGCAGCACCTGAGAAAGACAGAGAGGGAACTCTGCAAGCATCCTGAGTGACAAATGGGCATGGTTGGTCAAGGCTGCTTAGTTCTGACCCACAGTGACTTTTCTGGAAATCTCACTTCTGGCTCATCACAAACAAATCTGCAACTCCCCCGCTTGTGTCAGATTATCTGACCATCGCTTCCCTGAGAAGCAGGCACTCTAGCCCAGAACTGAAGCTCTCAGCTCTCCAGCTATCCTATCTCGCGCTACCATGTTCCTAGCAAATGTCACAAGCCCTTCACCTGTCAGGCAGGCAGAAGCTATGGACCTAAGAAAAGTCACACCAAGCCACCAGGTGACAACAGGAAGGGATTATGACTGTGTGCTCAGGACGGCTGTCTAATTGTTTCTTGCAGGCCTGGTTGTGGTATTTTGGTTTGGGGGTTGACTTTGTTTTTTGGTTTTTTGCTGGTTCTGGGTTTTGTAGTTGTAGTTTGTTTTTTGGTTTGTTTTTGAGATGGGGTCTCATGTAGCTCAGGCTGGCTTCAGTCTTGTTCTATAACTAAGAATGACTATAACTTTAATTTTTTTCAAATCCTATTTTTAATGATGGTTCTCAAATGCTTTAACCTCCCATGTAGCCCACTACCCACCAGAGACCAGAGGTAGTGGAAAAGAAAGGATACTGAGGAGCAGGGGGGAAGTGGACCTATTTAGAAGGGCTCTTTGGAGCAATTCCCATCTGTGTTGTCTGGAAATCAGCAGTTCAGTTCACAGGTCTGTAGCAGCAGCAGCTTGATCCACTCACAAACACTTCACGGATACACCAGCAGTCCAGTTCAGAAGAGTCAGGTTAGCAGCAGCAGTGACCTGACCTAGTAGAGACAGCCAGGACTCAGCTCGGAGTTCATCTAGAGTCAGCAGGAAGGACCCGGAGGGACACCAGGAGAAGTTCTCAGCTAAGCCTCTCTCAGGGAAGCAAAGATTAGTAGAGATGCGAGACCCACAAGTGTTGCACAGCTAGCTGTACCAGCAAGCCAAGCTCAACCTCCATCACTCCACGGAGTCCTATTTATCCCCTTCAACATCCACAAGCCTTGCCTCAGCACAGGTCTTGCTCCAGCACATGAATCCAGTCAGCCTGAATCCTTGGAAGCCGCAACAAACTGCAGCACACCACCAGAAGTTTTTTGGTGCATTTCTCTCTATGGCATCCCGACAAATGCAGCTCAGTCATGCAATTTAAGGCAGCCCAATGCATGTGTGTTGTTAGCAAACAATCCCTCATCCTGGGTCCTTTCACATGCTTGCTTTAGCATCCTATCTCCTGTGTCTGCTTCAGCTAAACACTCCTTCATGTGTTTGCCCCAGCAAAACACTATCCAACCAACTTTCCAAAGAACCCTTAAGTTTCCACTTCAGATGACTTTGAACTCTTAAGTCCTCTGGCCTCCAGCTCCCCAGTGTTGGGACTGCGGGCATGTACCACCACACTTAGCTTTAGAGGTATATTTAAAGATTTCTCCCTAGCCTGCCTAGTCTTCAATCAAGAAGAGAAGCCTGGCTCTTGTCCCCACTTCAGTAGAGATTGGTCTAATGATTGGAGAAAGCTCTTGAGTGCAGTTCCTTCCCTGGATCTGGATCACACTCCTGGTCTTCAAATCACACTCGGCTCAGTCCTCAGGGAGAGGGTCCTATAGATGCATAGGAGTTTGACTTAGTTGCCACGTTGTGAGTTTTGTTTGTTTGTATGTGTGGCAGGGGTGTGCACAGGACAGGCACGTGTGGGCACACACACACACACAGCCCCAGTTAAATGTTTCCCATTATAAAAGAGTTGTTGTGGCTATGGTGCTTTGTCACAGCAGTAGAAACCCTGACTAAGACAGGGATAGAAGATGAACTGGAGGGGAAGTAACTGGGGTAGATGGGATCAAAACACAATATATTCATGAATGAATATTAAATAAGGCATTTAATTAAAAATGAGCTGCTGCATATATAGCTTGGCGGTTAAGAGTACATGCTGCTCTTCCATAGGAACCAAGTTGGGTTGCCAGCTCCCATGTCAGGTGCCTCACAGCTGCCTGTAACTCCAGCTCCAGGGGGATTGAGCATCTCCTTTGGTCTCCCCAGGCACTTACTCACACTCATGTGCGCACACACCCACATACAGACACAAACACATAGTTAAAAATTAAAAATTAAAGTAGAAAGCCAGGCACAGCCCTGGGTGTTTGTAATCCAAAGGCCAGGGCAGGATTCCTGGAATTTGTTGGCCAGTCTTAGCCAGTAAATTCCAGTATCAGCAAGTTTCAGAGGTTCAGTCCCTTATCATCATGATAGGAAACATGGTGGCACACAGATAGACATGGTGCTGGAGAAGGAGCTGAGAGTTCTACACCTAGATCAGCAGGCAGCAGGAAGAGAGAGTGACAATGGGTCTGGCTTGAGCTTCTGAAACTCCAAAGCCTACCCCTGTGACACACTTCCTCCAACAAGGTCACAACTCCTAATAGTGCCACCCCTAATGACCAAACAATCAAACATTCAAATATTTGAGTCTATGGGGGTCATTCTTCTTTCTCTGTTTCTTTTCTTTGTTTCTTACTTGCTTGCTTTATTTCTTTGTTTCTTTTTTGTTTTGTTTTGTTTTGCTTTGTTTTGTTTTGTTTGTTTCTTGAGACAGGGTCTTTCTGTGCAGCCCTAACTGTCCTGGAACTCACTCTGTGGACCAGGATGGCCTCTAACCACCTGCCTCTGCCTCCCAAGTGCTGGGATTCTCCACCACCACTGGCCTATGGGATCCATTCTTATTCAGACCACCACATCCCCCTACTGCTCCCCTCTAAATTCATGTGCTTTCCCTCACCACCTCTTGCTATCTCTCAGTTTAATATTCAGCCCAACCTGTATGTGCATGGGTGTGGGACCATATACTGAAGCACAGGCAACCTCTCAAGGCTGCCATCCCTGAAGAAAGTGATTCTCAAGCCCTGCCCCCACCCACAGCAGCCTTCAATGCCAATGGTGCCTCAGATGAGAGCAGGACTTTTAGCCCCTTCTCCCTCCATGCTGAGATTTCTGTTGGTCCTAGCCACTGAGATCACATGTGTAACTGCACTGCCATGTCCAGGAAATACTGTTTTACTGCGCTGGCTTTCACAATCATCAAGGTCACTCATCCACCATGACCCCTAAGTCTAGAGGAGATGGTGTGATGTAGACTCCCTGTTTAGAGCTGAGCACTCCAGCCTCTCACTTCCTGCGTAGTGACTGCGTGGTTGGCTTCTGTTGTAGTCACTATCTGATGCAACAGGAAGCTTCTCTGATGAGGGTTGAGAGATGCACTGAGTTGTGAGTAGAAAGACAAGAACCTAAGGGGCAGCTTACTAACATGTTTATTTAACAAAATAATACTAGTAGGGTATCCCCCAGGTGTGGCCAACTTTTTTTATGTGGGCATTAGGGTTCAAAAACTCATGTTTTCACCCTTGCAGAGTAAGCACTTCCCATATTGAACTGGGTAGGCATAAATTTCCGCAGCCTATTTTAATAAACGTTCAACCGCTCCTCTAGCCCATGACCCACCAGAGGTAGTGGAAGAGAAAAGTTATTAGGACACAGGGACACCACATATGCACGAACCAGCAGCTGTAGTTCAATCCTAAAGAAACCACAAGACTCTCAGAAGCAGCAACACAGGAACCTCATGAGAAGTTCTTTGGCGAGTTTCTCTCAGGCATCACCACAAGTGGAGTTCCAGCAACAAAAAGTAAGGTGAACCAATACATGTATGTCATTAGCAAAAATATCAAGGCGGAGCAAAGCACACCAATGCTTGAGCTCCCTCTATCTGTGGGGTCATATTTATATTCCTTCATCATGTGTCCTTTCACGTGTCTGCTATAGCAAAGCATCCTTCACCTGTGTCTGCTTCAGCGGAACATTCTTTCTCATGTCTGCTTTAGCAAGACATCCTTCCACCTGTGTGCCCCAGCAAGACACCATTTGACATAAGAACTGTCTCCTCCACAGTCAATTTTTAATTTAAAACAAACAAACAAACAGGTACTAAATGTGTTTAAATATTTTTGCTAGCAGCTAGAGAGATGCCTCAGTAGTTAAGTACACATTTTCTTCTTCCAGAAGCCAGAGTTCAGTTCCCAGCACCCAACACCACATGCATGCACACATTCATGCATACATACACATATGTACACGTACATATATAATGCCCACACACATACAGGCAAGCACATGTAGAATAAAAATAAATCTTTAATTAAAAAAAAAATCCCAGCACTTGGGAGGCAGAGGCAGGCGGATTTCTGAGTTCAAGACCAGCCTGGTCTACAGAGTGAGTTCCAGGACAGCCAGGGCTACACAGAGAAACCCTGTCTCCAAAAACCAAAAAAAAAAAAAAAAAAAAAAAAAAAACTTGCGCCAGGCAGTGGTGGTGGCTCATGCCTTTAATCCCAGTACTTGGAAGGGGCAGAGGCAGGCAGATTTCTGAGTTCGAGGTCAGCCTGGTCTACAAAGTGAGTTCCAGGACAGCTAGTGCTATACAGAGAAATCCTGTCTCAAAAAACAAACAAACAAACAAACAAACAAACAAAAAGAACCTTGCTGGAATCATACTGGAATTGCTAACCTATAACTTAACTGAGGAAGAAGGAACCGCTGGACCCTGCCTTCCCTCCCAGGAGCAGGTGGTACCTTCTTTTTTTCTGTTTAATTATAGTGCTTTTCAGGACAACCTTTTTATAACTTATTTTCATGTCTATTTATCTATTTATTTAACAGTTCAGGTATTGGTCCTTAGGCACCATCCACCTTCTTTTTATATGTATTTATTAGTCATTTTTTTAGTCATTAGTCATTTTATTAGTCATTATTTATTAGTTACATGCCAAAAAAGGGCTGGATGATGTCAGAGGACATCTTACAGGGGTGGGCCCCCCTTCCACCCTGAGACTCCAGAGACTGAACTCAGGTTGTCAGGCCAGGCAGCGGCTGGGGTTACAAAAGTGTGCTACTGTGCTTAGTGACCTGACAGTGGCTTCCTCTCCCTCCTCCCTTCCTTCCTCTTCATTAATACTTATTCTGAGGATCAAACTTATGTTTTCTGTGGGTTTCCCTTCTCTCAGGGGTCCTTGGCCACTGGCCCACGAGGAGGAAGAAGGGAGCAGAGTCAACAGAGTTTCAGACTTCCAGTGAGTGCTAGGACCAGCTTCCGGGAGACAGATAAACTTTACTCAGGGTGAATCAAGGATTATATGGTTTTGGGGAAGAGGGAAGGAATATCCAGGGTGGGCAAAGGTCATTGGATGAAGGGTAAGGTACTGAGATACCTCACTAGCATGGGGAGACATCCCAGGAATCTCAGGTACTAGATGAATGAGTTCTTCTCCAGAGCAAAGAAATTGAACCTGTAATCTAACCAAGACATTCTGCAGGTGTCGGTTGTGTAGGTCTGGGGACCCGTAAGAAAGAAGTTGGGAAAACGTAAAGCCTCACTGATAAAGGCAATCTGCTATTTTGCACTGAGATCAGGGCTTTTCAGTAACATCAGACTTTCACCTTAGTAGCAGGGCAACACACCTCAAATTTATTTTTGTTGTTACTATTGTTTTATTTTGTTATTTGAAGACAGCGGTTTTGTATGTAGTTCTGGCTAGGCTGAACCTATGTAGACCAGGATCACCTTAAACAAGGGATCCACTTGCCTTGGCCTCCTTATTAAATTCACTTTTGTTTGTTAATTTAGTTGTTGGGTTTTTGGTTTTGTTTTGTTTTGTTTTGTTGTTTGTTTGTTTTTTTTTGAGACAGGATTTCTCTGTCTAGCCCTGGCTGTCCTGGAACTCACTCTGTAGACCAGGCTGGCCTCGAACTCAGAAATTCACCTGCCTCTGCCTCCCAAGTGCTGGGATTAAAGGCGTATGCCACCACTGCCCGGCTCTAAATTCACTCTTTAATACTTTCTCCCTCCCTCCTTTTTTTTTTCTTCCTGGCAGTCTTGATGACCGAACCCCAGCTTTGGACAAGATAGACCAACACTCTACCACTGAGCTATATTCTATGTGCCCCTAATATCATGGCTTAATCCTAACAGCTGTGCACACTTGACTTTCCCACATCCACAGTCACACTGGTTCTCCATCTGTTTGCATCTCTCTCTCCATCACTGGATGCACTAGCCAAGCCCTCCAGCACGTGGTCGATAAAAGTGGTGCGAGTGGGCAGCCTGTGCTTGTTCGTGATCTCAGAGGACTGCTTTCAATAATTCACCATTAATTATGCCTGCTGTATGTTGCCTGCACATACCCTTCATCAGATAAGAAGTTCCCTGATGTTTCTAGTCTGCCAAGAGTTTCATCATAAATCTTTGCCAACTTTCTCAAATTTTTTTTCCCTCCATCTAGAGAGATCATCACATGATCTCTCCCTTTTCACTGGAATGTGTGAATATCAATGAGATTGCCTTTCAAGGGTTAAACCAGCCTTGCATTCCTGGAATAAACTCCCCAATGCTCCTATGCATTGTCTGTCCTTCTTGTACTATATAAATATTTGGATCCCCTAATATTTTGTGGAGAATCCATACACCTGCATTAGCAAAATTTCACCCTAAATTTCATCACTGAATCCCACGGCCAGGGAGACACCAGAGACAAGGCCTTGGGGAAGGTCACCGCTCACTGTGACCTTTGGTCATTGTATGGTGGAAGCCACAGTTAGCATTACTGAACAGCTGCTCCCTTCCAGGAGCTGAACTCAGCCCCAAGAGACCAGAAAGACAAAGCTACCCTTCACTATCCCACTGCTCGAGGAACCTGCTTAGACCTGGCTCTACTGAGTTAGCTGTTCAGTTTGGAAGCAAGTCTCTCCCACACAGGTGAGTGCTTGGGATCAGTTTCATCAGCGTTGCCAAGGCAACAAGGTAAGCATCCCACGCAGTGTTGTCAAGGAGGGCTCTTCTTGCTTCTCTGCTCAGAATCATAACCACACTGAACTGTACTCAGAAGTGACATGTATACCGTCCCTCACTCCATGCCCTTATCTCCTACTTGGCCTCTATCTATTTTCCTCCCCTTTGGTTTTTTTGAGACAGGTTCTCTCCATGTTGCCCTGGAGGGCCTGGAACTTGCTATGTAGACACGGTTGGCCCTGAATTCATAGAGATCCACCTGCCTCTGCCTACCAAGGGCTGAAATTAAAGGAGCTCAGCATTCTTTGAGATTTGTTGTTGCTGCTGTTATTTCTGCAAGATTTCTGCTTTGTTGTCTGCCATTAATTTTTGTGAATTTTCAACCATCATTTCCGTCATTACTTGGGCCTTTGCCCTCCCTTCCTCCCTCCCTCCTTCCTCCCCTTGGGCTCATGTAGCCAGGGCTAGTCTCAAACACCTTGTAGCCACCAATAACCTTGAACTCCTGCACCTCCTGCCTCTACATTCCAGTACTAGGAGCACAGCCATGCACAACCACAGCTGATTTAGGTGGTACTTGAATGAAACCCAGGATTTCTTGCATGCTAGAGAAGTCCCTGACCGACTGAGCTAAATCCCCAGACCACCCACCTCAGCCCAGGTGGGTTTCTTTCTTGCAGCCCAGGCTGTCTTCAAATACCCTGGGAAAGCCAGGTTGGCTCTGAACTCCTGATCCTCCTACCCCTGCCTCCCAGGTACTGGGATCACAGGCGGGTGGCACCCTGCCTGGCACTGACCATGCCTCAGCTCCATCCGTCTTCTGTCTCCTGATACTCTCACACTGCTCTGCTGTCTCTTCAGAACTCACCCCTTTGTCCTGGGTCCTCTGTTGTCTCCCTACTTCTGCCCCTCCTTCTGCAACTGTACCTATTGACAAACCTTGACACTCCAGCTCTTCTCCACACAGGGTCTGCTGTGCTTATGGGCCCACCAAAGCCACCCCACACTCGTGATGTGGTGGAAAGCCTCCTTAGACTTTGTTCAGACCTCGTTTGTGAACTGCACCTCCCTGCTTCCAACACCTACCTATTCCACATCCTCTCATAGAGCCTTTCCTGTCAGGCACCTCCAAGCCCTGTCATATCTGAGTCAGATTGCCATCATGACTTTGTCTCCTCAGACTGCTTTTTCCCCTCACCTTTGTCACACCTTGCAGTTCTTTTAGGGACTAGACCTGATGTGTTGGGAACTCAGAGCTGAAGTCAGTAAGTCTTTTCCAGGTGACCTAGTGTTTATGTGCTTGAGAGCTGGGCTGGCTTCCCTGTGTGCTGCAATTGAGGGTGCCGGGGTCTAACCCAATCAGTCTCTCCTACCCAAGGGTCTGTCTCCTTGCATCTTTCTCAGAGGCTGTCCAAAGCATTTTCAACTGCTCCCTGGGATGGCTCTGCAGTCTGGGGACATGGAGAGATGGGAGTCTTCTACTGTATTCAGCTGAAATGTCCATCTTTTGGGAGGACAGGTCAGCTACAGTGTTGGTGCTAATGATTTTCCTCGGCTTCCTGCTCCTTCTCTGAATATATTTCACAAGGACCACCTCCCTTGCAGAGGTGATTGTCCTCAGCTGGAACCTGATAGGTCAACCTCAGCCTCCAGCTGTCCATCAAAATCACTGTTGAAAACCTGACCTGGTGGCACAGGCCTGGATTCCCAGTTACTCCAGAGACAGACCCAGGAGGGTTGAAAATTAAGGTTAACCTGGGCTACATACATCAGTTCAAGGCCAGCCTGGGAAATATAGCAAGACCTTGTCTCAAAATTAAAATAAAGGCGTAATAAGAAAAAAAGGCTAGCAGGACGTGGTGACCCAAGCCTTTAATCCCAGCACCCGGAAGGCAGAGACAGGTGGATCTTTTGAGTTTGGGGCCAGCCTAGTCTACAGATCAAGTTCCAGGACAGCCAAGGCTACACAGAGAAACACTAGAAACACTGTCAATAAACAAACAAACAAACAAATAAATAAATAAAGCTAGAGAGGCAGCTTAGTATTAGAGTGTTTGCCAAACAGATGCCAGGCTCTGGACCCCATTGCCAGAATTGCCACCAACTGGCTCCTGGATTTACAGTTCACTTGTTCTCAATGAATAACTCTAGAGGAGATGGAGAGATAGCTCAGTGGTTAAGAGCTCTTGCAGAGAACCTGGGTTTGATTCCTAGCATCTACATGGTGGCTCACAATAGTCTGCAGGTCCAGTTCCAGGGCATCCAATGCCCTTTTCTGACCTTAGCAGGCATCAGACATGCATATGGTGCACATACATTACGCAAGCCAAACACTCATACTAATAAAATGATTTGAATAACTTATTTTTATTTATATGCATTGGTGTTTTGCCTGCATGTATGTCTGTGTGAGGGTGTCAAAACTCAGAGTTACAGATAGTTGTGAGCTGCCATGTGGGTACTGGGAATTGAACCTGGGTCCTTAAGCACTGAGCCATCTCTCCAGACCCAAATAATTTGTTTTTTAGAAAAAAGTGGAAGGGCTGAAGAGATGACTCAGTGGTTAAGAGCACTGGCTGTTCTTCCAGAGCTCCTGAGTTCAATTCCCAGCAACCACATTGGTGGCTCACAGACATCTGTAATGGGATCTGATGCCCTCTTCTGGTGTGTCTGAAGACAGCGATAGTGTACTCACATACATAAAACAAATATATCTTTAAAAAAGAAAAAAGAAGAAAGTGGCTTAAGCGAGGTATGGTGGATCTCTGAGTTCCAGCCCAGCCTGGTCTAGAGAGTGAGTTCCAGGACAGCCAGAGCTAGTAAGACCTTGTGTCAATAATGAAAAAGACAAGCAGGGAGAAGGGAGCAAAAGAAAAGAAAGTAGCTCCAGATAGCAGCTGGGGTTGGCTGTGTTTCCTGTCCTGAGTGCCCCAGGCTGGAGTATGACCCACAGATTCTGTCTAGTTACTCTATAATGATGATGGTGATGATGATGATGATGATGATGATGATGATGATATTACTTTTAGATTCTTCTTGCTTGCTCTGAGGATGGGAACTACGGACACCCAGCTCTTTTTGTGCCTGGAGCAAAGACAGTGCCTGAGCCGGGCAGTGATGGCACATGCCTTTAATCCCAGCACTTGGGAGGCAGAGGCAGGTGGATTTCTG
>NW_022196897.1:19524940-19546186 GCF_008632895.1 Mastomys coucha
AAAAAAAAAAAAAAAAAAAGACAGTGTCTGTTTCCCATGAGGCTTTGCCTGAAGGCAGCAAGTCACCACCCTACCAACTGTAGCAACTCTGAGTTAGGGGCCAGTTTTTCACTTCAACAAAACCTTTCACACATGTGTTGGCGAGATGGCTCAGTGGTTAAGGGCACTGACTTCTCTTCCAGAGGTCCTGAGTTCAATTCCCAGCAACCACATGGTGGCTCACAATCTGTATCTGTAATGGGATACGATGCTCTCTTCTGGTGTGACTAAAGATAGTTATAATGTGCTCATATACATAAACTAAATCTTTAAAAAAACTTTCACACAAATGAAACAGGAGAGGGAAAGTTTGATTTGGGGCTACACTTTCAGAGATCTCTCTCACCCCATGGCTGCTGGTGCCATTGCAGAAGAGACTGTTGACATCATAGGAGCCAGGGAGCAGAACCATAGAGATTCGAGAGTGCCTAGGGACATGATGTGCCTTGGAGAGCTGGGCATGGTGGTGCACACCTTCAGTCCCAGCACTCAGGGAGTCAGAGGCAAGTGAGTTTGAGGACAACCTGGTCTACACAGTGAGACTATCTCAAACAAACAAGGAAGATATGCTCTTCATCCGGCGCGGTGGCACACACCCGTAACTTAAGCTCTCAGGGGAAGAGGGAGGAAGATTGTTAGTTCCAGGCCACCCAGACTCTGCCTATCTCAATAGAACGTGCAGGAGACACCTTTCAGAGATGCACCCTGGCAGCAGCTTTCTGTAGTCAGCCCATACATCAAGTTTCACAACCATCCAATAGTCCACTTGGTGGCCTGGGTGTTGTGGCACATGCCTGGAATCCCAGCACTTGGGAGCTAAGACAGGAGGATCACTACAAATTTGAAGCAAGCCTGGTCTATATAGTAAGTCCTGTGTAGTAACCTCCTATCTCAAAAACAAAAAAAGAGGGGGTGGAGAGATGTCTCAGCACTGACTGCTCTTCCAGAGGTTCTGTATTCAATTCCCAGCAACCACTTGGTGGTTCACAACCATCTGTAATGGGATTTGATGCCCTCTTCTGATGCGTGTCTGAAGACATTGACAGTGTACTCACATACAAACAATAAATTAATCTTTAAAAAACAAAACAAATAAGGGCCTGGAGAGATGGCTCAGCAGTTGAGAGCACTGGCTGGTCTCATAGAAGAACCAAATTCTGTTCCCAGTATCCACTTGGCAGCTCACAACAATCTGTAACTACAGTTCTGGGGGGTTTGATTCCTTCTGGCCTCTATAGACACAAGACATGTATGTGGCACACAGACATACATGTAAATACTCATATACAAGCAAACAAACAAACTTTAAAAATAAAGCAAATAAAAAGGAGCCCATTGCCAGGCAGTGATGTCATGTGCCTTTAATCCCAGCAGTAGGGAGGTAGAGGCAGGCAGATCTCTGTGAGTTTGAGGCCAGCCTGGTCTACAGAGTAAATGAGTTCCAGGACAGCCAGGACTACACAGAGAAACTCATCAATTCATCAGCTCATGGATGAGGTGAGTGCCTTCATGATTTGGTCACTTCCCAACAGACCCCTCTGGATACTTCATGGGAGAGCCAGCCTTCAATGTATGAACCTTTGAGGGAGACTCTTCATATACAGAATGAAAACCTAAGTTCAATTTTCAGAAGTCACATGAAAGATGGCAGCAAGATGGCTCAGGGTGTGATGTCAGTCCACCTGATGACCTAGCATTGATCCTAGAGATAGACCTGGTAGAACTGACTCCCTCCTATAAGTTGTCCTCTGACCTCCAACACGTTCATGTGCTGCAGGTCTGCACACTAACACACATATTAACACTCTAAATATTTAAAAAGTAATTATTTTTTTTACAAAGCCTGTGGGATCACATATTGGGATCTTAGTGCTGTTGAGGGGGAGACACAGGACTCTAGGCTCACTGGTCAGTGCATCTAACCTGGTGAGCTCCAGGCCTGGGAAGGGCCTTGTCTCAAAAGGGGGTGGGGGAGGTTTGCTTTGTGAGTTCAAGACTATCCTGTGCTACAGAAAAAAATTCCAGGGCAGTCAGGGCTACACAGAGAAACCCTGTCTGAAAAAACAAACAAACAAAGAACAAAAATTAAAAAAATACACAGCCAGGCCTGAGAAGCAACATCTTTTGGCCTTTAGTCACCCACTTGCAAATGCATGTGCACCTAAGCACACACATAAATATGCACATAAAAATATACACAAGTAAGGGCTAGAGAGATGGCTCAGTGGTTAAGAGCACTGGCTGTTCTTCCGGAGGTCTTGAGTTCAATTCCTAGCAACCACATGGTGGCTCACAACCATCTGTAATGGGATCTGATGCCCTCTTCTGGTGTGTCTGAAGACAGCTACAGTGTACTTACAAATAATAATAAATAAATCTTCATATATATATATACATACACACACACACACACACACACACATGTTCATAAAAAAGAAGGAAAAAGACATTCCAGGTAGATTCTCAGACCCAGGCAAGCTGCCTCAGCCCTACCTGGTCACTGGGCACTAAATTGTCCTTTTGCCCTAAGGACCTCTAGGACTAGTCCAAGGGGTCCTTTTTGCCCTTTGGAGCTTGGACAGGGCAAATCGGTACAAGTTTTCAGTAGGTACTGAAGACTCCATCCATATCTCCTGAGGGTCTCCAAAGCAAGATGGTTAGTGAAATTTGCCATATTGGTGATGTAGATTTGACTGACAGACCCTGCATCCTTCAGTAAGGTATAAAAGCCATCAGGACTGATTCTCATATGCTGCCGGGCTGATGTACTCAGAATGCCTTGTTCTGGCTCCATGTCTCCAAGCAGCCAGATCCACTGTGGGTATGCAGCAGACATTTGCTTAATTAAGACAAATTAATGATGCATGGAGAGTCTGGAATACCCAGAAGGTTCTTAAATTAACTTGTATCTTCCTGGACACTGGGAATTCAATTTCAGCTGGGTAGAGTCAACACAAGATTTGTATGAGCACATTACATATAAGGCCTGAATTTGAGCCCCTGTGCTGAAGAAAGTCAATCAATCAATATCTCTCTATCTAAGCCAGTTTGACACTTGTTTTCTGATGACTCAGTGTTTGAGAGCATTAGACTTGGGCAGAGAGGTGAGTGGGATAGTATTCTCTAGACTGTAGAGAGTTAGGGGGCAGTCAAAAGAGCAGCACAATGAGGGGGCTTGGGTTGGGAGAGCGTTCGTTTTCCTGGCCAAGCTGAAGTTTCCTCTTCTATAAGGTGGGGTGATGGTGATACTTCCCTCAGAGACATGGCTACCTCCCAGAGAGCAGCAGCCTTCCTGGATTATCCTGGGTTCTGCAGACAGTTCCAGAAACTTGCAGCAGGGAACAGGCAGTGCTCTGCTAGGGGCAGGGATTCAGGAATGTCTGAGGCCCTGAGCAAAGATGGAGAGTAAGGAGGGCCATTAGAGGAGATGGCTCAGTTGGCAAAGCACTTGCTCCCCTAGTGTGAGTTCGGATCTCCAGAACCCACACAGACATGATGTGGGTGTGGCGTTCTATCATTTCGGCCTGGGAAGGCAGAGATAGACAGGGTGGCCTGGGAAGGGAGACTGGCCTGGAGGTATCATTCTGGCAAGCCCTGGCTTTGACTGACAGATCTTGCCTCCTTGAAAGGTATGCTATGTGTGAAGGTGGAAAAATGTTCAAGGCTGATTCTAAACATTGACTTTGGGCCTCCACCTGTGCACATGCACCCACACACATGCAACTACACATACACACATGAACATAAAATATAAAGTTGTTAGAATGAGAAAGGACAGCAGTAATACTAACACAATTATAACTTGGATAATTAGCATAATTAATTCTTGCTAGAAACTGACAAAGCTTGTCTCAAATTATCCTCATCCCAATGCACAAAAGTAGCCACTACAACGACTGTTTCTATCTCAAAGAAATAGAAACTGAGTCGCAGAGCTCTGAAAGGTCTCACCTAGGGACCATTCTGGTCCTTGAGCAACCTAACCGCAATGGCTACTGCAAACAAGGGGTTAATTTCCTCACATCACAGACTGTGAAAATAGATGAGTATCTGTGGGCCTTGGTGTATGCATGATTTTGTGTGTGTGTGTGTGAGATGTGTCTGTGATGTGTGTGTCTGTTGTGTGTATGATGCATCTGTATCTGTTACATGTGTGTATGATGTTTGTGTATGATATATGTGTGTGATATGTGTGTGTGTGTATGTGTATGTGTGATCAGGCCATAAGGTATGTGTGTGTAAGTTAAAGTACAAGGGTACACATTTCCAGAGTCTGTCATCTCCTGTCTCCTTCCACCTGGGGTTGAGAGGCTCAAGCTCAAGCTTAGTACTTTTCCTGCAGTTCCAAAGGACTCATATTCAGCTCAGCTTACAACCACCTGTAGCTCCAGCCCTAGGGGTTCCAATGCCATCTTCTGGTCTCCCCTGGCATCTGTGCACATTCCCACACATAGACATATACATGTATGTATAATTAAAACCAGTAAAAATTAATATTTTTTTGCTTGTTGGAGATAGGGTCTCTCATATCATTCCTCCCTGCCACCCCGCCACCCCTACCCCCCAATTCACTATGTAGACCAGGCTGGCCTCAAACTCACAGACTTCTTCCTCTGTCTCCTGAGTTCTGTGAAGAAAGGCATGCACTACTGTATCAGACGTCTCACACTGCCTGTTGCAGCTCCAGCTGCAGGGGAGCAGATGCCCCTGACCTCATCAGGCACACAGACAGACAGACAGGCAGACAGACAGACACTAACAGCAATATTTTTTAAATAAAATGTTTATTTTATGTGTTTGTATATGAGTGTGTGTCAAAGGACAACCGGAGGGAGTCAGTTCTCTCCTTATGCTACCTGTATCCCAGGGATCAAACTTAAGTCATCAGGCTTGGCTGCAAGCCCCCTTACTGTTGGAACCATCTTGCCAGCATTTGTAATTGTTATTGTCTTAGTGTTACACAGTTGACGATATTTTCCATATGTGGAATATTCCAGAGATACCTGTCTTCTGTGCCTTGCCACAGCCATCCGTTACTTTGGTGTGATGGGGTGAGGATGACTTAAGATGAGTCATATTAAGTGCTTGGTTTTGTTCTGACCTCTCCTTACTTACTGGTTGGTTTCCATTTGCAGGTAGAGGTTCTTTCCTTATTCCCGTTTTGCAGATGCAGACACAGATAGGGAAAGTGGCTGTCTTGGTTCTTGGTAGAATCTGCAAGAGCCGGGCTTGGATGCACACCTGAGATACCCTGGGCCTTTCCCCATAGGTTCCTAAAGTATCCCTGGGGATGACAGCAGTGTTAGAAGGAACAGCCTGGGCATCATTTCAATGGCCACTGTGAAGCTGGAGCCTAGGTTTGGTCCGGGTACCAAAGGTTTCATGAAAGGAAAGTTTATTGTTTCCAATCTGTGGATGAAGCCAAGAAGCCACCAGCATGACAAACAGCCATCTGTCATCCATAGACACAGCACCTAGTATGTGTCAGACCCTAAAGAGCAAGGGACAGGACCACCGGAGTAGCCTAAGGCAGGCTGCCATCATTCCTGGTTCACCAGGGTGAGCCCTCCTGTAAGCTATTCCGAGAGATCAAGGGCTGGTTTTGCCATGGAAACTCCAAGCTGTCCAGGACCTGACACAAAAAAAGAAGTAACCCGAGGCCTCTCTCATTTCCAGGGAGCAGGTGAGGCAGATGGTAGGACACAGGCAGTTCCTCCTCCCCCGCCTTCTGCGGGGGTGGGGGGAGGGGGGGTAACGACTGCCGGGAGGCTGGGCTGGAAACTGGAAGCCCTTCAGGGAAGCTACTTGGGAAAAAACAAACAACCAACCCAGAAAGGTTGAGGTGATGGGGGTTGGAGGGAGGAGTATGGAAAAGGTACTCTGGGAGAAAAGGGGTGTGAGTAGGTTGGGAAGGGGTCCTTGGTATCCCTTGATGGCTGCCACCTCGACTCTAGGGAATCCAATCTCCTCATCTTTCCTCTCTGCTTATTTCCTGGAGCATCCTTTAGCCAGTACCCCCATTTTGTGTCTGAAGTTCCTACTACTTCTCAGCGGGACCTCTGACTCCTCTTAGTCCTGGTTTTCTTGCAATCCTTTGCCTCCTTCATCCCTTCTGGTGTTCGTGTCTCTCAGATGTTCACTTTGTTTGTCTCCTGCTGTCTCTGCCTCTGCCTCAGTCTCTCTCCCCACCTCTGCGCCCTCTGCCTCCAGAAACCTCGGTCAATCTGTCATTGCTTCTCCTGGTTCCCAGCCTCCTCCAGAGTTTTTCCAGTGGACAGCCAGGATGGTGGCCGAAGAGGGCTGAGCCATGGAGTATGGGGGTCGGAACGCCCTAGGAAGAAGAGACATCTAGCTCTGGACTCGTGGGAAAACTCTAGTCCCAGTCACCTGTCTGCCCAGGCTCCAGCTCAGTGCTCGACGTGGGTACACCGGGGCGCGCCTTTGTCTCTCACTGGTCTCAGAGGCTAATTAGGGTGGAGATGGGGCTAACAGAGAGACCACCATCTTCGTTCTGGCCACAGCCGACTCTCAGCTGCTGGCTCCAGTCACGTCAGTTGAAGACCGGCCCGCAAGAGTTCCCATTCGGTTTAGGCAGCCCGTCGCGCCTTTGTCCGCGTCCTCCGGGGCGCCCTGGAGCTACCGGAACCAGGGAGCGGGGGTACACCTGGGCCCCTATAAAGAGAGCATTTCCTGAGCCACGCTTGGGATGGAGAGGAGGTAGAATTGTTGTCTAAGAGAGAAACCGGGTGTGAGGATGGCGAAAGCCTAGAGGGTTTCAAAAAGGCGGGAGCTCAGTGTCGAGATAGAAGCTCACAGCCAGCAGGAAGCTGGGGCGAAGCCTGAAAACCGGGCGGAGTGGGGGGAGTGCCTGTAGCCTCAGGCAATGGCAAGGAGCTAGAAGGAGCCGGCTAGGCCGGCTTGGCTGGGGGCGTCAAGGGAGCCGCGGGAGGCTCGGCAGCGCAGGGCCAGGGTGCACACGACTGTGCCCAGGTGGGGGTTCCGGACACAGATCCGCCGCATTCTTCGCTTTCTTGTCCCCTCACCCCAGCCCCCAGCCCCGCTCGGCTCATTCCGGTCGATCGATACCTGCGCGGGACCTGCCCCCGCCGCTAATATCTTTTTAATGAGTTCTCGGGGCTTAAAGCCAGCAGGATCTGCCCTCCAGGGTGGATTTTCCCCCGGCAGATGTTTCGGGAGGAGGCGGCGCTCTGAGGCCCTGGAGTTGGTGGGACGACAAATCTCTCCCTGTGAGGGGCAAGGGCAGGAGACTTTCTTCTAAAGTTCAAAACAGGAGCTTTTTCTGCGGGGCCCCAAAATGTATTTCTTGGCGGACAATGAGCTTCTTTTCTCCTAGCGCCTCCGGGACGGGAGGGGCGGGGACCCATCGAGTTGGCCCAGCCTGACCGACTCACGCCTGGGGCACTGAGGCCGGGGACGACCGGCGGTGACTTAAGGGTTGGAATTTGGTCTACGCTGCCGCTGCCGTGGTCCCGATGACCCATCAAGGAGCAGAGCCCATTCGCACGCATTACAAGGAACCGACGTGTCCTGAGGGCTGGACCAGAGCCTCCGGCTGCTCCCCGTGCTCCGGGTCTCGTGGTTGCGGACGCGGACCCGAAGGGATGCGAGCTGGCGACTGGAAGGGACGAGGGACTCATCTCCGGGCTCGCACTGTTGCCCTGGTCCCCTGGGCTCCCTGCCAGAGGCAACAAGTTGGAATTAGCCCGGCCTGGCCGAGGCGGAGTCCTGAGACCCTCTTGGTGTACCTTGGCTCAGCCACCCATCGTTCCCATCCGATCACCACCCTATCCTGCCCTGTCCTCCTACACCCCACTCGGGGTCCCTTCGCTGGTGGGTCTGTTGGCCGACCGCTGCCTCCCTTGTCCCCACTCCCGTGAGCTGGGGGATGGGGCACGGGCGGCGGAGATGACCTCCGAAGAGCCGCTGCCGATTGATTCGTTCCGCCCAGAGTGCCGGCCGAGTGAATGGGGCTCGGGCGGCGGCAGCGGCGGCGGCAGCAGCAGCAGCGGGGATAAAGATGTTGTCCCTGAAAAGGGGGTGGGGGTGGGTGAGGAGCGGGAAGAGGGGCCATTCACTCCTGGCCCGGCCCCTCGGGAAGCCTCTGCGAAGAAAGAGGGCCGGGGTCTATTCAAGCCCTACGAGCCGCCCACAATGGGCCGATATACTGGGGGCCTCTCTATTAACGCCCATGAATATTAAAGAGATCGCCGAGCGACAGCCCGCGGGCGCGATGAAGGGGGCGGGGGCGGTGCCTTGGAGCTCCGACCCAGCCGGGTCCATGGGAGGGGTCTTCGCGCAGGCACACTCGGCGCCTGGGTCCCAGAGACGTGATTCATCCACTGTGAACCCGCAGCGTTTTCTCTCGAAGTCTCCACGCAAAGTGATGCGCGCTCAAGGGCCTTACTGTTCGATCCCGGTGGGCAGTCCTCCCTACAGGGTTTGATTTTGAGAGTGTATAGGGCCAGGTGGGACTATCGCTAGGCCAGAAGCTCAAAATTCGAGGGCGCAGCAACTACATCCCAGGTCTGTGAGCACCGCAGCTAGGAGGTTGTTTAGGCTTCCTCTCTCTCCTCCAGCATACTCTCCTCAGGTTTTGGGGGACCTGAGGAAAGTAAGGAGGGGGTCCTGGTCTCAGCCAGAGCCTTCCGTCCTTCTGTCCTTTGACTTCCGATCTTGGGATTGGAACGAAAAGAAAATTCGTTCCAGGCATGAAGGACTCTGGGACTTGGGAGAATTTCACAGTAGAGTGTAGATGAGAGAATTGTTAAAAATCCTGCTCAGCTCCAGGGAAAGCCAAAAGATCCGATCCGAAGGGTGACAGGCTGGGAAGAAAGCACAGCGTATAGTCCAACTCAAGCCACTGTCCACAGGAGCCCAGAGGCCCAGAGAAGAGAAGGGCTGTCCCCAGGATGCACTGCTGTCTTCCGTCAGTCTGCGGCAAGCGCTGAGGAAGACTTCGGGGTTGGAGGCTGAGACCCCCAGTCCTGATATTCTTCTGCCCAGCTCAGTCTCCTCTCCACTTAGGCTTCACAGAAGCCAAGATCCAGGCGCCGGTCAGGATCCCTTGCCACCCAGCCATTGGATTCCATACTCCCATCCAGACTGGACCCCTCCGCGAAAGGATTTAGCTCACCGGCGGCGGCATCTGCAAGGAACTCTTACCCACCGGCAGCACTTGCTCCTCTGCAGCGCTGCCCTCTGCTGGCGCCCTGCCCGTTGGTCCCTCTCCCTGCCCGGTACACCACTGGGCTCCAGAGGTTTTGCATCTGCAGACTTCCTATCGCCGGCTTGGCGCTTTAGTCTCCCGCCTGCCGGGCTGAGAATGCCAGAGACCACTGGCTCCAACTAGAGCTTATAGAGACCTGGAATCCCATGGTTGCCAAGAACGAGGCACGCTTAGCTCTGGGGAGCTGCTGGTGGGAAAGGGTTCTTTTCCTAGAGGCATTAGAAGCTGGCTCGTGGGTCAGATCTCAGTCCTGAGCTGCCAGCGCTACCCACGCCCAAGTCACAGGGCTTCGAAGGCCTGAAGAGTCTTCACTATACCGTGGAGACCTAACACGGGGAACTCACACAAACCAGGCTGCCAGGCTGCGGAACTTTCCGTTGCGCAATCTGGAATTGCATGGGAGGAGTGTGGAGGGAGGGGGTTCTGAGGACTTAAGCTGTTGAGTGAGGGGTGCCCAAACCCCCTCCAACGTGGTCCTTTCTGGAGCTGGTGTGGGGGTGGTCTAAGGCGTCCAGGAGGCTTCGGTGCACACAGGAAGCCGTGATCTTCCCGACTTGGCAACTCTTTCTGAAGAGGTGTGGAACTGGCTCCCAGGTACCTTGGAAAGACGATACAGAATCCACTGGAGGAGCGAGGGGGGATAGCGGGAAGGGGAAAGAAGGAAGAGAAAGGACCCGGGAAAGAAAGAATGATCATTAAGAGACCAAAAAGAAAGAGGAACGTCTGTCTGGCAGCTTCCTAGGTCGAAATCCTAGCAGCCTGACTCCAAAGCAGAGGCCAGCTGATGGCTTTGCCCTGGGCTGGCCGCAGTTTCAGAGGCATTTTGGGTCTGCAATTCCCATCTTACATTGCTCTAGGGTATCCCACAGATGCTAGCATTTGATGGCTTTTCAATACTCCCCACTCCCAGCTTAGTACTCGTAGGGCTGGGAGCCTATCTATCGTAGGTGAGATCCAGCCCCGACGGCGACGCCCGAGGTTCTTCCTCAGCAGCCCTCCGTGCTGGCAGAAGTTTGACACTGGCTGTGCGCGGCGAGCAGAGCTGTCGGGGAGCCCGTTTAGGGCGAAGCGCCCGCTTGGGTAGCGCTGCCAGCGCCAGAGATCTGCATCACCCAAGCTTTCCGAATGCTACCGCAGCCTAGGGAGTGAAGCCTCTAAAGAGTGCAGGAGAGGCTGTGGGGCTAAGGATAGGTGGGAATCGGACAGAGTACTGGGCTTGGTCAAGGAGAACAGCAAAGCTCAGGCAGCTCTGGGAGTGGCCCGCAGAGCTAGGAAGGTGAAGGTCTAGGCTGGGATCCATTGCTTGGCCCGGGTGGGCATAGGGACCCGTGGGGCCAGCAGCCACACGCCCCCTCTTGCTCAGTCTAGTCCCGGGAGTAAAGGCAAGCCTCGCTGCGCAGCATCCCCTTCTTCAACCCCAGCACCCCCCCCCACATGCCCCCTCCCCGCTCCGGGCCGCGGGCTGAGCCTCCCTCCCTGCCTGGAGCTTCCCACGGGGAGAGGAGGAGGGGGAGGAGGAGGAAGGATCGGAGGAGAGGGAGGAGCAGAGGGGGACTATTCTGAGCGGTCCGCACGCTGCCCCCGCCCCTCGCGCTGTCGGTGAAGGCTCCTTCGAGCCTGGCCGGGTACAAGTCTGTCCTTCGACGTCAGGGGGTCATTAATAACCAATTAGGAGGGTCACTGCGGCTCCTATAAAAGAGCCGAGATTTTGCCAAGGGGAGGACGGTCCTGGCTGGGCGAGTGGGGAACCGAGAGTCCTTGGTCGTTGTCTTTCTGCAGCCACCCGCCACCCACCCTTCCCGTACCCCTCCTGGTATCCACCCCTGTCTCCATCCGCGGACTTCCAGCCCTCCGTGCCATCTCTGCCATCTCTGCGGATTTTGTGAATCCCCAGCTTGATTCCCTGTCCTCCCAGCCATCCCTTGCCACGCACTCCCCAGTGCACCCTCCTCCTGCTCCTCTTCCTCCTCCTCCTCCTCCTCCTCCCTCGTGTTGTGTCACCCTCCTCTCTTTTCACTCCTTTGATCCCTCTTCGTTGCCCACCTCTCCGGAGTCCACCCAGTCATCCTTTCCGCGGCGCCGGCGGCGAGCCCTTGGCCGCCCATGATGGGCTCTGTGCTCCCAGCTGAGGCCCTGGTGCTCAAAACCGGGCTGAAGGCTCCGGGGCTGGCGCTGGCAGAGGTCATCACCTCCGACATCCTGCACAGTTTCTTATATGGCCGATGGCGCAACGTGCTAGGCGAACAGCTGCTGGAGGACAAGAGCCACCACGCCAGCCCAAAGACCGCCTTCACGGCCGAGGTCCTGGCGCAGTCCTTCTCCGGAGGTGAGTCATGCCGTCGGGGCTACTCTCCTTCTCTCTTCCTGGCTACCCCCAGTTCTCAGGTTAGAGGCGCGGGGGCCAGGTGGAGAACACTGGGGCTGGGACTGCCGCTCCCAGCCAGGATGCGCTCTCCTTGATCTGTGCACCTCAGTTTTTTTCGTGGGTCAAACCAGTGTTGCAACTGCCTCACGGAAGCAGAGAAGAGGCATCTAGGAATGCAGGAGGCTCTAGGACCAAATCCCAAGGAACGGAGCGACCTACCTCGGGCAGCCTGGGCTCTCCTGTGTCTCATCTCTCCACCCCACCCTCCAGCCTGGAGCTGGCGGTTTCCTGGCATTAAAAGCCTTACTGGGCGTGTAATAGCAGTTGACTCAAAAAGAAGGGGTTTTAAATTCATTTGGTTAACTTGGGCTTGACCCGAGAAAGTTCCCACTTAAACCAAAAACTTTAAAAGACAGCCGGGGCCGGGGAAGGGGCGGAGGGCGGGCAGGCCGTAGAGAAAAAGCCGCAGAGAGCGAGGGAGAGAAAGAGAGCGAGGAAAGTTTCTTTTCTTTAAGATGTCTCAAGTTCTTATTCCTCATTCGTCACCCCGCAAACAATATCTTTCCCCAGCGCTGGCGTCTCTGAGCGACGCCCTCTCTTCCCCTTTAAGATCGCTGTTCCTCTCTTAATTTACCGTGAAGACTAATTCCACTTCCATTCACGCTATGTCAACCATCTAATCCTGCCTTTTTGTAAGGGGAATTCCTCGGCCCCTTTTAAACAAGTCCCCTCCGCATTGAGATACAATTTACTGCTACAGCTTTCTTCCAGGGCTAATGAATTTAGAATTAGCAATTTCTTTCGAATGGAGCCGAATGAATGCGATCACTTTAACAGCGTAACAAATTGCCGGCCGCTCCGCAATGGACACCGTTTAACCCCCCCTTTCAGCCGGCCGGCTCGCCGGGTATTTTCCCAGGTAGCTTAGAGGGGAACCTTGTAAGACATGGAGGCCGCCCCTGTGCGCTTCAACGCTCCCACCCCTGCCGCAGAGGCCCCACCGGGGATCCTCTCGGGGTTAGGGACCGCTGGTTCTTCCTCGCCCATTAAAGCGACTTCAGAGCTCGCCTGAACCGGGTACCGCCCTCTCTGGCACTCTAGAACTTGGGAGGAGAGAGGGATACTGGTGTGGCAGGGAAGATCACGGGGGAGGGGTGTGTGAGTGTGTGTGTGTGTGTGTGTGTGTGTGTGTGTGTGAGGTGGCGCAGAGCTCAGTTTGTAGAAGCAAGTGTTTCTTCTGCGCTGGTGCCACCTTTCAAGCTGGGGCTCTGTCCCCAGTGCTGACCGAGTCCGGGAGGCACGCAGTGAACCCAGAAGAGCCAGGAACAAGACTGAGAGTCCCGGGTTGGACGATACCTCTTCGCCAGACCCAGCCTCAGTTTCCCTGTCTGTAAACACAAAGTGGTTTCAGTGGCTCCTAAGTTTTTCCGCGATGGAAGACGGTGAAGGTTGTGGATGTTTGGAGAATTTTTGGAAAGACTTTGAAACGAGCCCTAAGAGCTGATGATATAGCTCGGCGGTGGCGTAGCGTTTCATGCGCAAGGGTTTGGGTTCGATCCCCAGTAACTCTCCGCCCACAAGAAAAATAAAAGAACTACCATGAACCGGTTGCGTTTAGAGGGCACCGAGGGTCCTGGGTTGTAAAATGAAGCTGAACCTCTGCGCGCATGCCTACAGCGCTGGAGAGATTTGCCCCGAGTTGGGGCTGCTTGTGCTCTCAGGCACGAAGCAGGGCGAGAGCGCATCCGGGATGGGAAGATCAGGGTCATCTTTGCGCAGATATGACCGGCTTCCTCTAATCCCCATAGAAGTGCAGAAGCTATCTAGCTTGGTGCTGCCAGTGGAAGTGATCATCGCCCAGAGTTCCATCCCAGGCGAGGGCCTTGGCATCTTCTCCAAGACGTGGATCAAGGCAGGCACAGAGATGGGCCCCTTCACTGGCCGAGTCATTGCCCCAGAGCATGTGGATATCTGCAAAAACAACAACCTGATGTGGGAGGTAGGTGGGAGCTTTGGCAGGGATTCCGGCTGGCAGGTGGGCTGGCTCCCTGCGGGGGGCTGTATCTACTGGCGTCAGAAAGGAGCCCTGTCTCTGGCCCCTGCTAGAGCTTCAGTCCTCCCTGGGAGCTGTGGATGCTGGAGTTTGTACACTCCCTGGGAGTAAGACTCTCAAGGCCTGGAGCTTTCTCTGCCAAAGGTTCTTTCTCTTTTACCTGTTTTGGGAAATGTCCGAGCACTCTTGTTTCCAAGTCTCCCAAGCACGCCTGTTAGCCATATTTTGCAGCGTCCCACGGGCGCTAAGATCCAGAGGGGTCCTGATTGCACAGGCTGGGAAGGAGCCATCTCGCTGCTCAGGTTCATTCCCTGGCTTTAGAGGCAACAAGAGTTGGTCTCTGAGGCTGGCCTGTGGTGAAGTGTGGCTGGAATGGAGAGGGGAGAAGTGAGTGTTTCTGAAGAATAGGTTTCCCAATCCTGGGCCTGAGGCATCCAAAATAACCATGGCTGACTGGGTGTTGAGTCAGCAGTCTGATGGCCCAGCCTGAAAACTGTGAGGTCAACCCCCCTCAGTTATTATTCTCATTTTGCAGAAGGACCTGGGTGTCTGAAAGGCTCCCACCCCTGGCCTTTTGACTCTAGCCCACCTCAGACAGTGTCAGATACAGGGATGCCGGCCCTGTGGTGGCTCTCTCCCCATCATTCTTCCCTCGCAGACCCTCAGTAACCAGATGCTACACCTTCCTCTCCATCTTACTCCATCTTGCCACCCTAGCAGCTGCACCTGGCAGAAGCCCAGCAAGCTAAGGGTGGCAGCTGTTCACAGGACCTGGATGAGGAGAGCAGAGAGATGACCCCACCTCCCACCCCCAGCCCTTGCCTTCTCCCTTTCCTGGACACCTGGGCCTAGTGGGTGTCTTCCAGCTGTTGCCCAGTCAGAAAGCTAGGGTGTGGTTTGATCTCTGAGGACCCTTAGCAGCTTCACAGAGGGGCTTAGGTCAGGCCAAAAGACCCCAGTGAGCTAGATTTGCCTCCCAAGCTCTTGGATCCCTCTCTGAGGCCCTGTGCTATACTCTCCACTGCTCTGCCCCACGAATCTGCACCTTTAAGGACAGGTAGCAGAAGAGCATGTTGCCTGCTTAGGGATCTCTTGGAGACCTTTTTTCTTCTGGGGGTGGAGGGTCTGGTCACAGTGAGCCCATGGGTCCTTGAAAACTGACTCCCTATTTACCTTTTGCTTCGGACAAATCACCATGCCCCGCCCCCTCCAGCCTCCCTTTCCTGGACTGGAAGGCATAGATGACAATAGCTTTATTGACTTCCTAGAGCTGTTGGTAGAAAGGAGAATGTCAGCAGATAGGTCTGGCCTGGGTCACAGGTGTGGTCTGGCCCTGCCTCACCCATCACTGTTCCACCCGTGCTTAGGTATTCAATGAGGATGGTACAGTACGCTACTTCATCGATGCCAGCCAGGAAGACCACCGAAGCTGGATGACCTACATCAAGTGTGCCCGGAACGAGCAGGAGCAGAATCTGGAGGTGGTCCAAATAGGCACAAGCATCTTCTACAAGGCCATTGAGGTATGTGATATAGCAGTATGTAGGGATGAACGGGGATATGTCATGGAGAGGAGTGTGACCAAAGAAGTCAGAAGGATGTTAGTGCTGGCCCAACTGGCTCTGCCTGGGTGTAGGGCTCAGGCTCAGGGGCTATGACTGCCAGGAGTAGGCCCTGTATGGGAGACTTGCTGATATAGCTGGGAGAGGACGGGGCTTATAAGTCGATGCTGTGGTGAATATCTCAGATGTAGAGAAGCGTGTGCAGGGGTTCAGAGGGCAGAAGAATATAGAGAACAGGAGACCAAGTGGAAACTGGCTGGGGACCGAACTTGACTTTGACAACGGCCGTGTGTCCATATGGTTTAATTGCGTGTCATGCCTCATTCTGGGACCAATAATGTGTGATCCAGAACTCTGTCTCGGCAATAACAGCTCACTGTGTTAGGCCTCTCTCATACAACTTCACGAGGAGGATCTTGTGTTTATCCACAGTTCATGGAAATCTGTCATTTCTTGGAAGCTTGGAGCTCTGAACCGTTTCTTTAGGGGAGTGTTATCTGAGGAGAGTCTTGTGTCATAATGAGTGGGAGTCTTCTAAAGTGGGTGAAAGTGGAACCAGGACCAGGACACCTGCCTGGCAGGGAAAGAAAGCTAAAGGCGTTGGGGCTGGGGCAGGGCTGGTAAGCAGTGATAGCCAAAGGGGCACATTACCAGAGGGCACAGCCGTGACCCTTGATGTGCAGCTTGGCTGTGCCTTGCCCCAGACGTGGAAGTTGTCTAAATTCTGTAAGGGGGCAGCAGGGCTCTCCTGCCACATTTTTCTAGATCTTGCACTTTAGTTGACTTGGAAGTCCCTTGGTTGTTGGGATGGTCAGGGGTTTGGCTGCTCTTCAAGGTCAGAGAACAACTTCTTTTCTAGCCACACTCCATTTACTGGCGATGACTCTGAGCCTGAAGTCTAGAGCCTTCTGGGTGTCTATGCCTGCTAACTTCTGGGACTGGAATCTTATTGTTCCAGAACGACCAGACCCTTAGACTTGAACAGAACTGATAGCCTAATAGCCTATCAGTCTAGTTGCGTGGCCAGGACCTGGGTCAGCACCAACAAAACCAGGGAGGAAAGAGGAAAGAAAGGCAGGCAGGCAGGCACTGGTGTTCAGAAATCCCAGGAGCACTGAGGAGTGTTGGCATAGGGGTAGTACTGGAAGTAGCTCAGGCAGGACCATCTAACTGCACTGTCACCTCCTAGAGTTGGCTTTTGGCGTAGCTGAACTCACCCATAGCAAAGTATGAGTTCTAACACCTCTGGCTCCCTTACACACATTCAGACACACACACAGATAAATACACCCCTTTACATCCCAGTATGTGCACACTCCCAGAGACACACACCCACACATATGTATATACACACATATGCACACACATAACCTGTGTATACACACACATTCATACATACACACACACACATACACAGAGAGATACAGAAATAGACATAGACATAGGGACACGTCTGACTAGTGCGAGTCAAAGACAAATCAGGACATGTTAATAACATTTATCCAGATGTATGATATATTCAGGGGATAAGAACATTCCCAGGGAGGGATTAGAATTTATATAATTAGGGGGAAAGTTTATGTTTATCAGAAATTTATGTTTATAAAATTTTATAAACCTATAAATTTTATTTTAGGACCATTGAATTGACCCACATCTATATAGCCCACACATTATCACACGTATAATGTATCAAATACATGCCTCTTGCATGGCATTGTTGTACTTAGAGTAAACCATCCTGCTAAGAAGGGGTCAAGGAAACACAAAACATTTCCAAATTCTTTTTTTTTCTTTTGTTTAAAAATTTTTCTTTTTAAAATTTAAGACAGGGTCTCACCTGTCTCCATATAGAGCCCCTGATTTTGTATTTGTGGAATATCCTACAATAGCCATAGTGTATTCTTCCTATTGACGAGAGACATTTTCCCCCATTTTTTGGCAAGTAAAGGGTTACTGCTATGAAGTATGAACAGTGCTTGTGAGCAACAGGAAGACCAAGAATCAGATCCTGGTAAAGGTCTACATGGTGAGCTCCAGGCCAGCCAGGCTCACTGTGTAGCCCTAGCTGGCCTGAAACTCATATAGATCAGACTGACCTCGAAATGACAGTGATCTGCCTGGTTCGGCCTCCAGAGTGCTGGGATCAAAGGCATTTGCCAACATACCCAGCCCCAAATTGCTTTTCATAAATGATGCTGGGCACATTTTTTCATACCAGCAATTGTCTCAACCCATGTTATAACAATGTCAGAATTCCACTTATATGTCTGGGTGTGACCAGACATATTTCTGCTCACCTAGGCAGCTCCTGGGAAGTCTTGTATAATCTGTTGTTTGGTGTTGTGCTGAGGGACTGTTAGCCAAAGAGAGAGAGAGCTTTGCTACAATCTGTTCACTTGGTCTTCCTGCTCACGAGCAGCACTATTTATATTTCATAACAGGAACCCGTTACTTGCCAAATGTAACTCTTCAGTAGGAAGAAGACACTAGGACATTCCACACATACAAAATCATGAACTCTAAATGGAGACAGAGGTGACAGTTTGGGAGCTCAGGCCAGTACTAGAGCACCCATTCCAAAGTCTGCACTCCAGGTGGAGGTGAGGAGGGTGTGAGGACTTCTGGCTTTGCATCTGCCTGGACACTCAGTCCCGCCTCAAGTGCCTCAAATGGCATTTCTAGAAAGCATCAGCACAGAGCAGGTGGGGCCATTAAATATTAAATGAATAAATCCAGGTGATAGGGTGACTACAGGGACATACCTCTTCCAGGAAAGCAAAAGTGGCTCATCAGGAAGCAAGTGATTTGGGCAAGAAACCGGCACAAGGGGAAGCTGGAGGAATCCGTTATCACTATGTGGGGGAAGAAAATCCCCAGTCCGTTCCATTTCCATTTTATTGTATCGTATTGGCAAATGGTTGCCCTGAAATGTGACTTTCCCATTTTCTCTTGTTCCAGGGCAGCTGAGCCCTTTATTTTTTTCTAGAGCCTCACCTCTTTTCTCAGCCCTGAGGATAAGCACCATTTTCCTTTTGACCTTGCTCAGTAGTGGCTCTGATGAGTACCACCATTGATGATGGCTCCCATTAATGATGTTCGCAGGCGACATTATGACATCAGACATCTCTCATGTGCCGACACTACACTGGCAACATTTTTTGAAGGTCTAAGCAACTCTGGCTTCATAGTGGGGACCGAGCCCAGGGCTTATTTACTTTTTAAAATGGTTCTGCGAATTGAACCTTTGGGCCTTATATATACTGAACAGGCCCTGTATTGCTGAGCTTCACTGCATCTTTGTCCCCATTTTAATGATGAAGAAATGAAGGTTCAAGGTTTAGAGATAGAGTCTGGAGCTATGATTTGAACCCCAGCCCTTCTGCTACAGAGCTGGATGGCCGTGCTGTGTGGCCTCCCTGGCCAGCATCTTCTTGTTGGGGCTCTATTAATTGGTGTGTCAGGACATCTGTCAGGCACAATGGAAACTGATGATCATCCAGATGACATGGAGATGCTTCTGTGTCACCCTGGGAAGGGGCAGGTGTCAGGGGCAGGCTGCCTCTTGGGAGCATGTTCAATGGGGTGTCATGAATTTGTATTAGGAAAGCAAACCTGAAAGCCTGTCACTGCCCTTCTGTCATTGAAATAGGGCAGGATTCAAGTTAAAGCTGATCAGAACCTTAGGAATTAGCCAGAGGTCCTAAGGCTTGGCAGCGGGAGTCAGGCCATGCTGTTTCCCTCGGTTTGACAGAGTGGATTTTACAAAATGGGAATCAGTTCCTTTGGGAATTGCTTGGTTCGGGGTATGTTCCAAACCAATCTTCTGTTCCCAAAAACATAATTGACCAGCTGATTCAGGCTCACAGCCCTACTGCAGAGCCTAGCCTGGACCAGCACTAAACTCAGTAGGAAGAGAGCCTGGGAGAAGCCCGCAGGGGACTGTGGGTGCTCAATGCACTGAGGTGGTCTCTGGACCCTACTTTCAGGATCTCAGAGAAGAGGGTGCAGGTCTGGGGTCTTCTGGGCTACAACTTTTGGTGGATGTGGTACGTGCCCAGAGAGCATCAGTAACAATTGGGCATGCAGAGCTCCCATGCTCCCATGTTTTACCATGTCGTACAGTTGATCCTTATGCCCATAGGCTTTAGTTTTTAAGTGGAATAAAATTAATTTTAGCATTTATGAAATGGAGACCAGACATACAGGGGTTCCAGGCTCTGAAGTGCAAAGCAACTTGTAGTCCTGTTTCTCTGTGAAGGTGATGTGGGCCTCTCCAACTGCTCATTAGCCTCTAGCTGTCTGAGGTTGTTTCATTCCCAATTCCAGTACATTCTATTTAGTAGGCTTCCTTTTCTGAAAAGTCTTGCTTGTTGTCACTCTTGCATTTGCAGATATATAGATGTGATACATTCTCATTTTTAAAGTAGATCTTATAAAGATAGAAGTCACATAGTCTCTCCACAGCATTTTTTTTTCAAAGTCTCAAAATGACATGTTTTTTGGGGAAACACATGGAGAGAGGCAGAGGCTACAGATGGGCACCCAGGGCAGAAGAAAGAGAGAGAACCTTTCCATTACTTACCCCATGGCACAGTTAGGCCTTTATGCCCATGAAGCTAAATGTTTAAGTTGAATAAAACTAGTTTTAGTATTTGTTTATTAGATTTAAATAATATTTGTTTTATTATGTATATGCCTGTTTTGCATGCATGCATGTATGTATGTGCACCATACATGTATGTGCCTGCAGTCCCCAGAGTCTAAAAGAGGATATCAGATTCCTTGAAACTGGAGTCCCTGATGGTTGTAAGCCGCCATCATGTGGGTTCTAGGGCCTGAACCTGGGTCTTCTGAAAGAGCAGGCAGTATTTTTGATTGCTGAGTCACCATTGCAGGCCCTTCACAGGAGCTAATATAGCCCAGGCTGGTTTTGGGACCAGCCATTTGATATTTTGGTGAAGAAGACCTTGAACATCCTATATCCTCCTGGCTCTAACCCCCGAGTGCTGGGATGGGAGGTGCAGGGCCCTACATCTGGCTTACATGGAGCTGAAGACCAAACCCAGAGCTTCACACACCACAAGAGCACTCTACCGATGACTGGAATGCCCGCAGGCAGCCCCATGCCTGTGCTTCATGGGCCTGGAAGGCAAAGGCCTGGCTCACCACGGACTTTCATGCTGCCAGTGGCCCTGGGCTTTACTGCAGTGATTCAATGTGCCCAGTTCCTCACTGCTAGTTCCTCTGGAGCATCTCCAAGCTAGGAAAACAGCAGCAATTCCACACAGCTTCGGTACTGAGAGCTTCGGGCTTGTGGCCCCTGTGTAACCCAACAGCTCTCAGGGAGGCCTGTAAAACAGGGACTGTTCTGTTTTACAAGTCAAAGAACAGAGTGACACAATTACTCACTTGGCAGACACAGAGTCTGAGTGTCCCCTCTGACCCATGCCAGGGCTCAATGTGTGTGTGTGTGTGTGTGTGTGTGTGTGTGTGTGTGTGTGTGTGTGTTGTAGGGGAGCTCTGCAGCTTGGTGTGTGCACGTGGCCTAGAAGCTGCTTCAAGAGAGATGCTTAGAGACGTCAAAGGTCACACCTAAGGACCCAGTGACCCGAGAGCCATCTTGTACAGTAGCCTCTTTCCCAATCCATATTGTGAAAACAAACTAACAAGCTCTCAATCAATATCTTAAATACTTGGACTCTATCACCTTCTTCTCTGAGGCTTTCACGGGCCTTTTTCTTCTCTCCTCCTCTTCAAGGAGAGGCCTCTAGCTCTGACCTCTGGTCCCTTGGACAGTGACCATGCCTGTGAAGGAGAGGCTGGAGGACTCTGTGTAGCTCTGGTGCCAGGTTCTAAGCTGCCTGTTGTCTTGGAGACACTGCCTCATTTTGCTTGTTTATGAATTGTGCTTGAACTTTCCCAATGGGACTGACCACACACACACACACACACACACACACACACACACACACACTTC
>NW_022196897.1:19546725-19580961 GCF_008632895.1 Mastomys coucha
CACACACACACACACACACACAGCACACATATACAGCCTGGTGGATATGGGGCGGGGCAGGTCTTCTAGGCTCTTACCATGGAAGGTGTACCCAAGGTTCTCAGGCTCACACGGAAGGGAAGAAATTCTCCCTGACCACTCCTCTGGGGTGGCTCCAGATACCCATGAGTGGACTCCCACTTGGTTTTTCTTTGTACACATGTATGTGTGTATGCTCATGTTGTGTATGACGTGTGTGTGTGTGAGTATGTGGCGACCAGACATCAGCCTCTCGGTGCTGTTGCTTAGACACTTGTTCTTTGAGACAGGCTCTCTGGCTGGCTTAGGGCTTAGCAATTAGTCTGGAGTTAGCTAGCAAACTCTAAGGGTTTATCTCTACCTCCCCAGCACTGGGATTCAAGTGTGCACCCTCAAGCCTACTCTTTTCATGTGGGCTCTGGGGCTCAATCTCATAACCTTATGCTTCCAAGGCAAATATTTACAAAGTGAACTGTCTCCCCAGTCCCATACGGATCTCCTGTGCTTCAGCTAAAAGAGAATCCCACAGAAAAACAAGACAGTTGTTGTCAGGCCTTGTCTGTGCTTCACTGGGCACTTCACAGAAGCGCCTCTAGGAGCTGTGGCCTCAGGGCTGTTCTCTCCTGTTTGTCCTACCTGGCTGGGGTCCAGAGAGCAGGCTTCTCAGCTCCCTTGGATTATCACCACCAACCTATCTTGATCAGTAGCTGTCACGGTTGAGAGCAGCCAAGCCTCAGGCCTGGCCATAGGCTCTGGGCTTCCTGATATTGCACCAGGGCCAGTGAAACATTCTGTCGAATGCTGTTTTGGTACTTCCAGAGGTGGAGGTGTTTGTCAATCCCAAGGTTTCTTCTTTAGCGCCTGCCCTGTGGTGCATGGAGCCCTGCAGAGAGCCCTGTGCTGTGACTCCATGCTGCCTGTGGGCACTTGAGAGAAGAGCCTTTTCTGGAACATTATCAGGCAGGGTGTAGCCATAGGGCACCCCACAGCCCACACTCTTTAGAAACATCTGGCTCAGCCCTAGGGCCCTAAGGGCTGACTGACTCTAATTCCTCTGGATTAATAAAAGGGGAAGAAGATTCTAGGTGTTTTTTTATCTTCTGTTACTTCTGTTTGTGAGGCTTTCCCCCTTCTTTTTTGAGACAAGATCTTTCAAATTCCAGGTTGGTCTCAAACTGGCTGTGTAGCCAAGGATGACCTTGAACTTCTGATGGTCCTGTCGCTACCTCTGAGTGCAGAGATGACGGTGACTATAGTGACTGCTTTATGCAGAGCTGTGGATCTAGTCTAGGCCTTTGCATAGGCTAAGCATGCATTCTACAGCTGAGCTACTCATACACCTCCCACCCCCGCCGTCTGTGTTTCTTTTGTTTTCTTGTGGCTATCAATTTGGATATTTTTGTGAAACAGAACAGAAATGATGAGATGACCTGGCTTACGAGAGAGGAAGAGAGGGGACAGTGTCCCGGGGCCTTAAATGTCTACACAGTTTGCAGTGAAATCATGCCAGCTTTAGCTTTCTCAGGCCTGAGTGTGGTGCAGAGAAACCCCTTCCCTCCTGCCAGCAGCTGTCACCCCTCTAACCTCTTCCTGCCTCTCTTCCTGCAGATGATCCCTCCAGACCAGGAACTGCTGGTGTGGTATGGAAATTCCCACAACACCTTCCTGGGCATCCCAGGTGTGCCTGGACTGGAGGAGGAACAAAAGAAAAACAAGCATGGTAGGTGTTCAGTATTCCCCATGAGGTCATGGTGACAATGATCCAAGGAGGGGAGAGCTTGGGGACAGGACTCCTCCTGGCCTCTGGAAACCCTTCTTCAGCACCCAGCAGCATTGTACATCTGGGAGCTCCTGGTCAAAGACAATCACTTCCTTCAGGGCAGCCAGCATGGGCTGAGTGTGGGGAAAGGCGGGCAGGCTTGCTTTCTGGACCTGATAGATTGTCTGCGGGCAGATGAGGAAACCCCAGAGAGGTGATGGGGTGTGGCTGAGAGCTGGGCAGGACAGCAGGAACACACACTGATGTCTAGTTCAGCTGCATGCTGCTGAGACCGGCTTTGTGCCTCAGCTTCCGTATCTGTAAAGAGAAGGCATGGGATGAGGGCATCTCTATGTCTCCTTCTAGCTCTGTCCAGGTACTGGTGTAGGGCTTACCATCAATCAGCTGCATGGTTTGTATTCTCAACAGAGGGAGGGTAGAATGAACCCATGTGTCTTGAGACAGGGCTTATCATATAGAAGCTACTGGCTCAAGACCTATGTCCTGTTGAGTCTGGAGATAACTGGACCTCCCCTTCCCAAGTCTGAAATGAAACCTTTGATGAGTATCAACCTCCCAGACCCTACAAAATCCTTGTGACTTTTTATTTTTAAAGCAGGGGTCCCAGGCTGGCCTCCAAACTCATTAGATAGTTAGAGATGACCTTTTGTTTTGTTTTATTTTTTTTTTTGTTTTTTGGTTTTTTTGTTTTTTTTGTTGTTGTTGTTGTTTGAGACAGTGTTTCTCTGTGTAGCTCTGGCTGTCCCGGAACTCACTCTGTAGACCAGGCTGGCCTCAAACTTAGAAATCCACCTGCCTCTGCCTCCCAAGTGCTGGGATTAAAGGCATTCGCCACCACTGCCTGGCTGACCTTGAACTTCTGACTCTCCTGCCTCCACTTCTAATGTTGGGATTACAAGAGTGTGTCATTATATCCGATTATTTATTTTTAAATGATTTATTTATTTTTATTTTATGTGCATTGATTATATGCATGTCTGTGGGAAGGTATCAGCTCTTGGAACTGGAGTTACAGGCAATGGTGAGCTGCCATGTGAATGCTGGGAACTGAACCCAGGTCTTCTGGGTGCTCTCAACCACTGAGCCATCTCTCTGGCCCCTATTTATTTATTTTTAAGAGAAACAAGCCCGGCAATGGTGGTCATGCCTTTAATCTTAGCACTCTGGAGGCAAAAGCAGGTAGATCTCTGGGGTCAAGCCCAGCTTGGTCTACACAGCTAGTTTCAGGAGCCAGGACTTATACAAGGAAACCTTGTCTCAAAATAAAAAGATGGAAAAGAAAAGAAAAAGGAAAGACCAGGGAGGAGCCCGAGGCCCAATGTGCTAGTGTTTACCAACAACCCACCCCCCATGCCCCATCTCCATTTTCAATGAGAAAATGGACAAACCATAGTTTCCAGGTACACTGAATACTTAGCGACTATTTGTGAGGTGAGAGATGAGAGGGCTTTTTAGGGGCATCATAGTTGCTATCCTTTGTGGATGGCCTATTAGGACCTGGGTATTTCTCACATTAAGGCAAAGCGGCCAGCACAGAAAAAGTCTTCTAGTGACTGCACTTTTTCTGATGAACTTGCAAAATCCCGATATCCCCTAGCAGTTATATAAGACCTTAAAAAAACAAAAACTAAAACTAAAACTGTTTTTATTCTTACATTTTACCTTTTTGTGTGTACATATAGGCAGGTATGCGTGCCACGGTGAGCATGTGGAGGTCAGAGGACACTAGTGGGAGTCAGTTCTGTCCTTAACCATGTGGGTCCAGGGAATCTAGTTGGGGTCATCAGGCTTGGTGGCAAATGAATGCCTTTTAGCCCAGCCACCTCTTCCCTCTTTTCCCGAAGTCCCGAAGTGATGCAGGGTCACCATGCCTGGACCGCCTCCCATCTTTCAGATGAGAAAACTAAGGTTTCCTGGGGCTATGTCACCAAATCCTCCCAGGCTGGGGGCCTGCTGCAATCTAGCTGCTGTTAGATCACAGCCATGACCCGCTGCGCCATTGGGGCTGTGTGTCCCACGATCTGTAGGGGAGTGAGTACCCGGGGGACTGGGCGCAGTCGGCGTGGGTGCTAACCGGGCTGCTTTCTTTTCCTCCCGCCCGCTCCGTGGGCCCCGCGTTCCGCCCGCGCGGCCAGAGGACTTCCACCCGGCGGACTCCGCGACCGGCACCGCGGGCCGCATGCGCTGCGTCATCTGCCACCGCGGCTTCAACTCGCGCAGCAACCTGCGCTCGCACATGCGTATCCACACGCTGGACAAGCCCTTCGTGTGCCGCTTCTGCAACCGCCGCTTCAGCCAGTCTTCCACGCTGCGCAACCACGTGCGCCTGCACACGGGCGAGCGTCCCTACAAGTGCCAGGTGTGCCAGAGCGCCTACTCGCAGCTGGCCGGCCTGCGCGCGCACCAGAAGAGTGCGCGCCACCGGCCGCCCAGCACCGCGCTCCAGGCGCACTCGCCCGCGCTCCCCGCGCCCCACGCCCACGCGCCCGCGCTCGCCGCCGCCGCCGCTGCGGCCGCCGCGGCGCACCACCTGCCGGCCATGGTGCTGTGAGCGCCGCGCACGCGCTCCACGCGCACGCGCCTCCCCGCCGCCGCTGCGACGGACCCGACCCCCCGCGCCGCGCGCCATCCAGGCGCCGGCTACCCGGAACCCACTCCCGATCCGTCTCGCAGAAGACGACGCCGAGGGGCGACGTCCCCTTTTGCCCAGGCCACCCGGCTGGTGTGGCTGCTGCCCTGTTCTCTCTTCTTGGGAGCCGGTCCCCATGTCCGGTCCCCATCTCGGAGTGTCCCTCCTGCAGGGCCGCGTCCCTACGCGGACATCTCTCTTCTAGACGACAGGAGAGAGGGGACAGACGATCTCCAAAGAGAGCTGAGTAGTTGGGAGTGGAAGAGAGAGCTACCTCCTTGGCCCAGAGTGGGCCTGGGGCGGCGATGCTCATCTTTGCCTCCTGGGAATGGCGTCTTGAAGTGTCGGAGTGGAGGGAAAGACGTTGACCCTTGGCTGCGATTGGAGCCCCAAGGTGATTAGCACAGACCGGGAGAGACCAGCTCATCCTGGGCCCTGCTTTCCTTCCAGTGCACCCGGCTCCCAGGGAAGGACGAGATGCTGATACATTCTGCAGTGTGTTGGGCAGGTTGAGAGTGGAGTCACAAGGAACATTCACCATAGCCCCTGGGCAAGACCCTGACCCTTTCGGAGCCTCAGTTTCCCCCTCTATAGAACGCAGGAATTAAACTAGTGCTCCCTTTCTTAAATCTCAACTGTCTTCTGAGCTTAGGAATGGAGAGGCATCCTCACCTCCACCCTACTAGGTCCCCAAACAAGAGAATGAGCGACCATACAGGGGTCTGGAGCCGAGGTTGGCTTCTCCGCCCAGAAAGTTTGCCTGAGGCGCGTGGAGCCCGGGGTTCTTCCCCACGACCCCACACTCCCACGGGCTCCTGCCCATGCCGTTCCCTGCTCTGTCCGTGGGCGCCCTCTAGTGTCAGCCCAAATCTTGTCATTTACCAGAATCCCCTCCGCCCAACACACACACACACCCCACATACAATCCATCCACACACCTGGGCGTTTGTAATAAAAAAACCCCCACAAAACTATAATAATATTAACAAAAAGTATAACATGTATAGAGTTTTCAAGGAAGTGTGTACTACTCCCAGAAAAAACTGTCACTTTAACTTTGTAAATGTTTATCTAAGATGATATTTACGAAACTGTGATATATATTATTTGATTGTATATGTACAACTGTAAATACATTTGTACTTCTCTTGTATTCTAAAATAAACATTACTTGGAACATGTATCACTTGGCCCCTGCCCGGGTGCATGCCTTTGTCTGAGACTACATTTGGAAATGGCTGGAGGGATTGTTCTGCTGACTGCTGCTAAAATTCACTGCTGTACCTTCTGTAATGAAAAGGCTGCTTGTCCCCAAGAAAAGCCACAGGGCAGAGCGACTAGGAATAATGAAGGAGCCGGACAGGGTTCTTGTAGTTTAGCTGGCTGCAGTACGGGTTCCCTCCTGTACAATTTATCCACCTATACTTGGATTAGGACTTGTTTGTTCTCATAACCAACTTGGCAGCGGTGGGCCATAGGGATCACCAGAAATCCACACCCATTTTCAGGCTCAGTGTCTTAGTGTCTTTTCCTGTACACATCGGCAGAAGCAACTTAAGGGGAAAACGGCTTATTTTGGCACAAGGTCGAAGGTACAGTACACATGGTGGGGAAATTAAAACGGCAGCGGCCCAGCCCACTCCTCACATTACAGACACAGCAAGAGAGGCAGTGAATGGAGGCACATTGCTCAGTTCCTTTTCACCGTCTGGGATCCGGGTCAGGGAATGGAGTGGCCTACAGTGGGCTAGTTCCTCTACCTCCATTAATGTAACCATAATAACCCCTCATACGCATGCTCAGATGCGCCTCTCCCTGGTGATTCTAGATCCTGTGAAGTTGACATCACTGACCACCACAACTACCTTAGTGAAGACCAAGGAGCAGGAAGGACAGGGTGAGGCCAGAGAGAGTCCATGGCTGGATAAGTTCAGGCCTGTTGCTCTCCTCCAGGACTTCCTGGCCAGTAAGATGTGTGGGCTGTAGAGTATAAGTTCAAATCTGTGTTCCAGCCTTTGTCAGCCATAATGGAATCATCCTTTTTATTCACTGAACCTACAGGTATACCTCCCTATGTATCCTCACCAGCCCTGCAGTTGTCATAGAAGCCATCCCTCTTTGGAAGTTCCCAGTGTGGCGCTCATGGCCAAAGACAAACCCTTACACTCTGGAAGTCATAGCACAGAGAGGCAGGTAGCTAGCAAGTTAGCTTGCAGGTCCTGTGACTTTTCTCCTAGGCTCCTCCCTTCTAAGCCTTTCCCTCCCCTTCCATGCACAGATATTAAACTTTCAAGGCCTTGGGTGGGCCCTGCCTCACCTCTTCCCACTCTCGATGCCCTTCTCTTTTGTTCTCTTGACCAGAGCTTATCTGTGCTGAGTCCCATTTCCCCCAGATGTCTATGGGTGCAGTCTCTCATAAGTAACATTCATTTTCTGAATCCCTGCTGGAACCAAACTTCCAACAAACCAGTAGGGTCTTTAACCAAAAAGCTAATTTGTTCTCTTTGGGTAACTCTGTTGGGCTGCGGAACCCACCCAGTGGCAATATCCTGAAGTTGCAGCCCTGGCTGCCTAGGGCTTGTGCACAGGCCTGACTGCTTTTGCAGAGCTGCAGAACTGTCTTGGCCACTGGGATGCCAGAGAGAAGCAGATCCTGGGAAGTTTGCACACCAGGTGGAGGCCTGCTCTGAGAATCTTTACCCCTTACACTTGCACCCCTAGCAGAAACTTCTAGCCCCTTCCTCCAAGCGCACAGCGACATCCCCCCAACACACACACAAAGACAGGCAAATTTTGAGGCAAGTTCTGTCGACTACCCACATGCTTAGGCCTTGAACATGTGCATTCCGAGTGTCCCCAGAATGCTGAGCTGAATTCCCTCGCCCACTTTCCCAGTGCCCTTTTGTTTGATGTCCTGGTGAAGTATGGACACAGGGAATCATGAGTGCTTGTGCCATCCAGTTGTCCAGCTGCAGAGTTTCTGCTCAGGTGTCTGGCCCCAAGGTCATGGTCTTAGCAGTCAAGCCACAAAATCCTGGTCACCCAGGGTCAATTCAGTCCAAAGAGCTTTATCCCCATCCCACAAGGACACAATGTACTTTGACCTAGTATTGATGTTGACTTCTGGGTTTTATGGTGTGGTCTTGTCTTTCCTATCCCTCCCCTCCACACCTCCCTCCTCCAGAGCCTTCCAAACCCTTCCTATACTCTCTAACTTCAAACCTCAACTATGGGAACAAAAAAACATGGTGTGTGCCCTGCAACTGGCCTGCAGGGATGTCCATTGGTGGGTCGAAAAGGATATAGACAATGGCTGGCACCACTGGAACCCAGGGCCTGAATATGGCAGACCAAGCACTCAGTCACTAAACCACATCCAGTCCTACCATGTACCTTTCAACCTGGCGAAACTCACATAATCTTTCCAGTGCTTTGTGTATTCCTTAGGATAATCTCTGGGTATGACCATGTTGTCTGTGAATGAAAACATTTTTTTTTCTTCCTTTAGAGTTGGTTTTGTTTACTTTTGAGACAGAGCCTCACTGCATAGCTCTGGCTGGCCTGGGGCTCACAATACATACCAAATTGGCCTCGAACTCACAGAGAGCCACTAGTCTCCATGTCTTAGTTACTTACTGTTCTAACACTGTGAAGAGACACTATGACCACTCAGCAGGAACTTCTTAGAGAAGGAAGCATTTTCTTGGTTGGTTGTTGTTGTTTTCAGACAGTCTGCCTAAGTAGCTCTGGGTGTCCTGGAACTCGCTATGGAGATCACAGAGCACTGTCTGTCTCTACTGCCAGAGTGCTCAGATGAAAGATGTGTGCCACCATGCCTGGCTAAGAGAAAGCACTTTACTGGGGGCTTACTGGCAGTTGGAGAGGATTAATTTATGATCATCATAATGCGAAGCAGACAGGTGTGGTGCTGTAGCAGTAGCTGAGAGCGTTACAGCCTGATCTACAGGCAGCAAAGGGGACACTGGGCTTGGTGAGGGCTCTTAAAGCCTTAAAGCTCACTCCCGGGGACACACCTCCTTCAACAAGCTCACACTTCCTAATCCTTCCCAAACAGTTCAGCAGCCAAGGACTGACAAATATGTGAGCCTGTTGGGGGAAGGGATTCTCATTCAAGCCACAACATCCTGATGCCAGAGTGGTTTGTATTACTTTATTTCTTTTCTAGTTTTTGAGACAGGCTCTTCTATATATCCCATGCTGGTCTTAAACTCACTATGTAACCCAGGCTGGCTTTGAACACAACGCAATCCTCCTACCTCAGCTTCCTTGAATACCGAGATGACTGTCAGGTGTCACCAGCAAGTTTTCTCTGGAGAACCAAGCTTTAATTTTAATGTCAGTCTCATAAATTTCTTCTTCTTCCTCTTCCTCTTCCTCTTCCTCTTCCTCTTCTTCTTCTTCTTCTTCTTCCTCCTCCTTCTCCTCCTCCTTCTCTTCCTTCTCCTTCCCTTTTCCTCTTCTTCCTCCTCCTCCTCCTCCTCCTCCTTCTCCTCCTCCTCCTCCTCCTCCTTCTCCTCCTCTTCCTCCTCCTCCTTCTCCTCCTCCTCCTCTCATTTTCATAGCAATAGGGCCAAGCCTCAGGCATCACACACACTAGGAATAGTTTTAACCACTTCAAGGTTGACCTATATTCTATTTTTTTCTCAGGAACCACCATAACAGGGGATTCTAGACAGAGGGCAATGGTCTAAGTTTGAAACCCTACTCAGCCACTTACTGTGTGGCTTGTTTTTGTTTTTGTTTTTGTTTTTCAAGACAGGGTTTCTCTGTGTAGCTCTGGCTGTCCTGGTACTCACTCTATAGACCAGGCTGACCTTGAACTCAGAAATCTGCCTGCCTCTGCCTCCCAAGTGCTTTGGACTGAAGGCTATTCTGTGATCTTGGGCAATGGACTAACATCTCTGCCTCAGCCTTCTCACATGGAACTTTGGGGGGGGGGATACTTAGCTCTAAGGATATCACAGGGTAACAGGTATAAACAAATATGTGCCTGGCACATAGTAGGTGCTCAGTAAACACAAGAATGTCTTTGGTAGGTGAGTGCAGTTTTAGCTTTTCCATCGCCAGCACTAGCACCAGCACCAGCAGCACCACCTCAGTACATTCCTTAAAAAGTGTCAAGTCCTCTCGTCTTCAAACCTTTCCTGTATTCTACTCGAAGATCTCCTGAACTAGGAGAACAGATACCCTGAGTATGCTTTGGAGCTGGCCTACTGGGACATGAGTCTGTGCATGGGTGGAGAAAGTTCCCGACAATCGCTGGCAAGTTGCCATGCCTGACTGCTTCCTTACATCATGGCCATCTCAGGGGAGTCTGGCTTCTTCCATGTTTGTTCAGAGCTTCAGAAGCAAGTATTCCAGGAGGGCAGGTGAAGCTGCGTGGGCTGTCCTGACTGTGCTTTGGTTGCACACAGGCACTTCTGGCATATGCCTCTATGGAGAGGCGTGCTCAGGTCCAGCACATACAAGGGAAGGGATTAAGAACTCTGGAACTGCCAGGCAGTGGTGGCATACACCTTTAATCCCAGCACTTGGGAGGCAGAGACAGGTAGATTTCTGAGTTCGAGGCCAACCTGGTCTACAGAGTGAGTTCCAGGACAGCCAGGGCTACAAAGAGAAACCCTGTCTCAATAAAACCAAACACCAAAAACAAAAAAACAAAAAACAAAAAAACAAAAAACAAACAAAAACAAAAACAAAAACAAAACCTCTGGAACTGTGATATGTTCATGATTCTGCTTAAATAACACTGGGTGTGGATGGAAACCTAAGAGGAGGCTATGAGATGGCTCAGAAGGAAAGGGGACTGTGCGCAAGCTGACAGCTTCAGTTTAATCCCCAGGATGCACAAGACGGCAGGAGAACCAGACTCCATGGTGAAGTGGAAACTTCTAGTTCTTTGGAAAGCTACTTATATCAAATGATGTTTTGCTGGGGCACACAGGTGGAAGGATGTCTTACTAAAGCAAACACATGAAAGACTGTTTTCCTGAAGCAGACACAGGTGAAAGGATATTTGGATATAGTAGACACATGAAAGGACTCTTGATGAAGGAGTATAAATATGACCCCACAGAGAGTGGAAGACAAGGACTGAACTTTGGTTTGGTTTGCTCTGCCTTGATATTCTTTGCTAAAGACATGTGTGTATTGGTTCGCCTTACATAGTGTTGTTGAGCTCACCTTGTGATAACTTTTGTAGCCATTGAGAGAAACTTGCCCAAGAACTGCTCGTGAGTTTTCTTTGGCAGCTTGCCGATTCGGTGGCTTCACCTCAGGCCAGTTGACGAGCCTGGTAGTTTCTTCAGGCTTGAACTACAGCTGCCTGGTGTCTGCTTGATAGGACTGGATTGTAGCTGCTAAGTCGTGTTTGGTGTTTGCTACGGGACGAACTGCTGCCCAAGATCAAGCTCACTCCCAAAGAACTCCTGCTGAGCAGGTCTACTTCCCCATAGCTTAATAAGTTTTCTCTCCTACTAGCTCTGCTGGGTGGTGGGCTAAAGGAGAAATTGAACCCTTTTTAAAAGTATGTTGCAGGGCTGGAGAGATGGCTCAGCAGTTAAGAGCACTGACTGCTCTTCCAGAGATCCTGAGTTCAAATCCAGTTCAATTCACATGGTGACTGAGAACCACCTGTAATGGGATCTGATGCCCTCTTCTGGTGTGTCTGAAGACAGCTACAGTGTACTCATATACATATAATAAATAAATAAATCTTAAAAGTAGGTTACAAAAAATTTATGCCTAAAGCTTGATGTCATCCTCTGACCTCTACACACATGCACCACGGTACATACAAATCTGCACACACACATGGGGGCTGTTTCAATGCTTATAAAGAAATAGTAGTCCAATGTGTATCTGTGGGTAGAAATCTCTGAAATCTCTCCTTGGAAAATGAACCAGTCTCTTTTGTGATTTTTATTGGACCATGAAGTGAAGCCAGGGTGTAGATGAGAATATGCTCACAGAGCTCCAGGCTCCAGCTCTTGCGGCCTCACTTTTCACTCTTCTTCAGATGTTCTTGTTGGCCGTTCTCACATGGAACCCACCCATCCACTCATCCCAATACCCCATGGCAAGGTTCTCTCCCTTCAAGGCTCACTCAGATGCCACCTTTATCCAGTGAGGCTCCTCTGGGCCTCCCTTGCCACTCTCCCTATTTTCTGGGAACATCCCAGCACCCTGATTGGTGGGGTAGCAAGGGACTCAGTTTGTGGTCCCCAGAGTACCTGATAGCTGCCTAGTGGATATGTTTATTTATTCATCCAGCAAATATTGCTTCCCCCCTGCTGCCACAGAGTTGTGCTGAAACGGAGGCCCTGGTGCATTCAAGACTCGGCACATTTTGGATCCCAGCACTCAAAAGGCAGAGGCTGGCAGATCGCTGAGATTGAGGCCAGCTTGGTCTGCAGAGAGAGTTCCAGGATAGCCAGCAATATACAAAGAAATGTATATATGTATTCAAAACCCCATATATGTGTGTGTGTGTGTGTGTGTGTGTGTGTGTGTGTCTGTGTGTGTGTGTGTGTCTGTGTGTGTGTGTGTGTCTGTGTGTGTGTGTGTCTGTGTGTGTGTGTCTGTGTGTGTGTCTGTGTGTGTGTCTGTGTGTTTGTGTGTGTGTGCGCATGCCCACTTGTAATTCAGACATCACCATGGCTGAGGAAAGCATTGCTTCTAGGGATGTGATGGACATCAGTACATGACTTGCTAAAGACCGGCCTCATCCACAACACATCAGGCATGTGGCATACATGAAGTTAACAAAGCCTTAGACAAGTGCCATGCCCGTCTGTGTTGAAGTTAAGTCCAGTTCTCCCTCCCAGCCCTATGCTCACAGAAATAAGACTCAGATTTAAAATATATTTACAAAATGTGGAGGAGCACGCCTTTAATCCCAGCACTTGGGAGGCAGAGGCAGGTGGATTTCTGAGTTCGAGGCCAGCATGGTCTACAGAGTGAGTCCAAGACAGCCAGGGTTATAAAGAGAAACCCTGTCTGGAAAAAACCAAGTATATATATGTGTGTGTGTTTGTGTGTGTGTGTGTGTATACATATGTGTGTGTAATGCATAAGATACTCTCTCTACACATCTGTGTGTTTGCATCTGATTGTGATGAGCCCATGTATGTCAAGTTGGTGGGGGAAGTTTGTGCTGAGTACCGAAGTGACCTAATTAAGAGTGATGAAAACAAGAAACTAGGGGAGTGGGCCGGCCTCTGTAAAACCACCTGAGAGAAGTCACACAAAGTGGGGGAGGCTATGAGCTAGCTCAGCAGGAAAGGGGGCAAGCTCAAGCATACAGTTGTGTGTAGTAGGATATCATTGGAGAGTACTTCAAATGCAAGAAACACATGAACCCATTTGTTGTCTAAACAAAACAAGGCAAAAATGTATTGAAGACTGTTTCAAGGGTGCCCAGCATTTGTTTTAATAAAGTGAGACAGGCAGACATGAAAATGACTATGAAGAAGAAAGAAGTAGCCAGGTGGCAGTGGTGCACATTTAATCCCTTCCCTCCCCAGTTTGATTTTTGGTCATGATGTTTCATCACAGTAATAGAAAACCTTACTAACACAAGTTGGTAGCAGGAGTGAGGTATTGCTGGGACTGACCTGACCTTGTTTTGGGGAGGACTGTGGAAGGACTTTGAAACTTTGGGGTAGAAGAACTGTTGAGTGTCAAGAGCTCTGTGGGATGCTCTGTGGGAGCTTGGATGGTAAGAATGTTGAGAGCACTGTGGAGAATGGAGCCCTGGCTTGTGATGTTTCAGAACGAACTTTAAAGACTATGGGGCCATTTGTCATTGTAAATTAAGATTCTGTGACTCTGGTTAGCAGAGACTGAAGAATCAGCTGCAATTAACAAGATGCCAGAACTACTAAAAGCAAAACTTGGTCCACCAGAGCTAAAAAAAACTAGCAGTGGTTAGGAAGAGACCAGCATCACTGAGGTGAGATCTTCTGGGAAGTGTTTTCTGAGAGCACAGAGAAGCTGTGTTCCAGAGATAGCCAAGGTTGTACCTTTTGCTGTAGCTGGACTTGGTAATGTTGTGAGATTCCTGGAGGGACCCCCATACTCAAATCCCAGGAGCGACGACCCCACACACCACCAAGACATGGACTTGATGCAATCTGCAAGAGGCTTTTAATCCAGCTAGCTGGAGCAAGACTCATATCCCTCGCAGGGGTAGAGGAGTCTGGGCCCGAGCAGGGTCTTAGGCAGCTTTTTATTTCTGTGCAGTTGCTGGGGCAAAAGGGAAGACTGGAGTAAGGGGAAGGTATGGGGTGGTTTCTGGTTGGTGTTGGCTCTTGATAAGGTCCAGGGGCGGGCTAGCCACCTGGCAATTGTTTTGGGCCAGGTTGTTTCTGGGTTCTCAGGCCAGGTTGTCTTGGTTCCCTTGTTTCTGGGAGCTGCTGGCCTCCCATTGTTTTTAGGTTCTGGGAGCCGGTCTCCCACTGAGTTTAACTAATGGCTTAATTCCCACAGTACAGTTTGAAAACTTAATCTTACAATGTGTAAGAGTCACCCAGGTGGTACTGGTTTTGAAGGCAGGAAGGGAAAGCAGGTTTTGAAGGCAGGAAGGAAGTCATGGAGAGCAGCTGAGGCTTGGCACTGTGAGAGGCCAGGGAAGGCCATTGGTGAAGCTGCAGCCTCAGGTGCAGTTGAAGGCCCAGGACTGAAGGTGTCATGCAGAGAAACTGATCACTTGGCCTGCAGCAAGGATGTACCAGTGAAGAGCTTCCCCAGCACTGCTCAAAGCAGGTGCGCTGTAAATGCCTATAATCACAGCAGTTGGGAGGAGGAGATAAGAGAGTCAGAAGTTCAAGGCCAGCTTTGGATACATGAGACCCTGTCTTCAAACAGAGAACTCCCAAACCAAACCAAACCACCACCACCACCACCACCACCACCAACAACAACAACAACAACAAAAGTCTTAGTTTTTGGACCATTCTCAGAAAAGGTCTGTTTCTGATTGGGGGGAAAGCAATAAGCAAACAAGAAGATTCACTGCCAAGAAATGAAACGGGGACTGGAGAGACGTCTCAGTGGTTAAGAGCTGTTCCAGAGGTCCCGAGTTCAATTCCTAGCATCCACATGGTGGCTCACAACCATCTGCAATGGGATCTGATGCCCTCTTCTGGTGTGGACAGCGTATTCATATACAGTAAATAAATATCTTTAAAAACAAGGAAATGAAACAGGATCAGAGTTGAAAGAGGGACTAGAGGGCTTGTCCAGGAGGAGGTCAGTAGCACCTTCTCCAGCACCTCCCTGCAAGAGGAGGGGCCATGCAGAAAAATAGCCAACAAAAAAACCCATTTTGAGCAAGCAATGAGTAGCTTTGGTTCATGGGACCAAGGGCCAGAGTGTTTGAGGGTGGAGCAAGTGTGAGGGGGAGAGGGTGGGAGAGCCCAGACAGGTCTGTAACAAGAATGAGGTCGAGATGTGTCCAAACCCAAAAAAATCTCATCTTGAAACCGGCAGAAGTTAGGATAGCTCCCTTCCTGTTCTGGGCCTGTATGCTCCAGAGTACATAGCTCTATGGCCCCCTCCTCTACCACCTCTGAGGTAGTCACAGCCTGGTGTCCAAATCACAGGTTTTAACTTCTTCTCTTCCTATAAGGACAAGTCCAGCAAGCACCTGGAATTCCTCTTCATGCAAATGAACCCTTCCCAGCACCTCAGCCCAGCCAATAATGTCCATTCAACCCATAACAACTCCCCAGGGTTTATACATCCCTATTACCCTTGAGTAAAGAGGCTGTCACACTGAAACCCGGCTCAAACAAGATAAGCAAGGGCTGAGTTGATGTGCTTAGAATCGCTTCTCGTTGTCAAGGGAAGTTACCAGAAGGAAGAGGAGGAGGATTGAAGTTGATTCTGTTTTTTAAAAGGTCCCTCTTGCTGTTGTGTGTAATTTGTAGTTTGGATAGTGGTGTGTGTGTGTGTGTGTGTGTGTGTGCACGTGTAGTATGTATTTTTATGTGTATGTGTTTATTCCTGTGTGTGTTTGTGGGCATGTATGTGTGCATGTAGTATGTATTTGTATGTGTATGTGTTTATTCCTCTTGTGAGTGTGTGTGTGTGTGTGTGTGTGTGTGTGGCAGGAGTTGGCTGTTGGTAAAATGCTCGATGTACAAACAGGAGCAGCCATGTTCAGTTCACCAGCACCTGCTGAGGACCAGCCTCAGTCTCTCACTGTTCTGGAGAATGGGAGGATTGGGTCAGTTTGACGCCAGCATCTCAGGCAGCAAGGTGGGTGCAAGCTGACAGGTGACCTACGGCTGCCCTGAAACTCTGCTTGGAAACAGCTTTCTGGTTTGTCTTCTTTTTTTTTTTCTCCGAGTTCACCTCAATCTTTTATTGGTTGCACATTTCCTTGTACAATAATATGTAATCAAAAACCCTTTCATTATTTTTCTCAAACCCATTATTTTTCCTAAAAAAAAAAAACAAACAAAACCCATGTAACTTTGCCACCAGAAAGCACAACACACACGAAAAGTCACAGTTCAGCATCTGCATATTACATATTAACTTTTGTTGTTGTTGTTGTTGTTTGTTTTGTTTTGTTTGGTTTGGTTTGGTTTGGTTTGGTTTTTCGAGACAGAATTTCTCTGTATAGCCCTGGCTGTCCTGGAACTCACTCTGTAGACCACACTGGCCTCGAACTCAGAAATTTGCCTGACTCTACCTCCCAAGTGCTGGGATTAAAGGCACATATTAACTTTTAACTCTCAGGAAAACCTCTAAATCCCAGTTCATCTGGCATAAACTTGTGGTCACAGCATTCACATAAGAACAGAAAGGTGCTAAACAGGTCAGAGTAATATTCATATTTTTAACTTGTCTTAAATTTGCAAAATCTATTAAGCTCATCCAAATATCTATTTCTTTTTTTTTTTTTCAGATTGGGTAATTCTTTATTTTTACATACTTGAAGAAGGAACTTTCCTTGACCATTCTCTCTCTCCAGTGGAAACAGCATGAAAGTGGCTCCCAGCTGCTCTGCTCAGGGCCTGGGCTCCCCCTTGCCCGAATGGTGAGGTGGAGGGGTGTATTTCCCTTCCTTTATTAGCTTTTTCCGCTGTTGCTTGATTTCATGCATCCGCCTCATCATTTTGAACCAAAGAAAGCATTCTTCGAAGTCTTCGAACTCTATCTTGCACTCTTTTTTCGCCCGGGTTGCACCGATTCCGTGTGCACACTCTATCCACTCTTTTTCAAAAGCGTGGCACCGAGCAGCATTCTTAAAGGGCTGTTCAGTACTTAGGGACACAAGGTGCCGGTCTAGGCTAATGCCCAGCTTTTTCTGCACGTCAAGGAAAGGCATGGCGCACTTCAGCAGTGCCCTTGTCAGGTCCCTGGGAGCAGCTCTTGACCTCCCCAAATATCTATTTCTACAATACTTTTCAAACTATAAATACTTTTTTCTATAAGCAATGTTAATTCCCCTTGTAGCCTCCCCCAGGGCTCCCTCACAAGTCCAAATTCTGCCTCTTAGAGCTTGTTTGTACCCTAGTGTCCTTCAGGCAGTGGCAGGGGGTCAGGTCAGGATGATCCAATCTTTCCAGGGAGTCAGCTCACTAATCCAATGGCACCCTCCCAGGGTCCAAACTCTTTTACCCATCCTTTATCTTTTGTATCATACATTTATCTTCCAGTTTTTCCCAATAATATCTCTAAATCCAACTGTGTATTATTAGAGATCTCCCCTTGTGGAGTCTTTCACCATTGCTCACTAATCCACTAGACCCAGCTATTTCTCCCTGATCTTGTCCCTTGTATTTTCCATGGACATCCCTGTCCTTAGTGACCCAGGCCCAGTGTTCCATTTCCTTGGGGTCTTCAATTGTGTTAATTACTAAAACATTTCCTGCTTCAAATATTTTCTGGTACAACTTAATCATCATGAGTTGGCTAAGATTTCCCAAAGAACAATTAAGGCGGTCAGCTTCCCATTCAGAGACCCTTGTCCTGTTATGCTTGGTTTGACTGCTTTAAAGTCAGGGCCAGAACAGTTTGTTCTTAAGAGACATCAGAGCCATTTCTTCTCTAGTAATGTCCTTAATCCCTTCCCCAGAAACTTTTACCAGAGTTGTATTTGAGGACAAGTGTGATATAGGAGAAGGCAAAACAGTCAAGCATACAAGAAAGAGCCACCATCTGTATACAGTGCATCATTCAGGTTGCCAGTGCTCCTGCAGCCGAAACTGTGTTGTGTGTGGCATCTGCAACCGTGTGGTGCGGCATCTGCAACCGTGTGGCACCTGCCAAGCACCCACATAAAAAGATGGGCATGATGCCAGTGCCTGAAACCTCAGTGCTGTGGAAGCAGCTGCTTGAAGTGATGTCGTCCATGTTCAGCTGAAGCAAGAAAGAGGGGCGGGGCGGGGGCGAGGGCTATGGGGATGTTAGAGGAAAAGGAGACCTGACTTGGGAATCTTGTTGAAGCTTCTTGTTAACAGAGAAAGAAGAACTCCAGTAGCCCACACCTGGGTATGTCTTACTTTCTGAGTGCATCTCTTTCTCTTAACAGAACCCTTGTGCTTAAGGACCTTATTAAAATGTCTTCAATAACACTTTCTATTTATTTATTTATTTATTTGGTTTTTCGAGGTGTACACCAGGCTGGCCTCGAACTCAGAAGTCCACCTGCCTCTGCCTCCCAAGTGCTGGGATTAAAGGTGTGTGCCACCACCACCCAGCTCAACTAACATTTTCAATTCTGTTTCCCACTTGTTAGTCCTAAGATTATTTTGTGTCAAAGCCACAAACCTTTGCTTGGCCTAAGCCAAGCTTCTTTAATGCTGTCTCAAAAAAATAAGGTGAAGAACAACAGAAGATGACACCAAATGCTGACCTCTGACCTCTGTATACATGTACCTGCACACACATATGCACATCTAAGCATAAACTAAAGAAAAGCACACTAAATAGAGCAGACCTGATTCGCCACTGAAACCACAGCCTTCTGGACTGCTCTTTTGCAGATGAGGTGGGAAGGGTGCTGACTAGGAGGCTGACGACCTGACTTTAATCCCAGGAGCCTGAGTGGTAGAGGGGAACTTGCTCTTGCAGGCTGTCCTGGGTGTATGTAAGCACACACAAACACAAGTTATCAAATAAATGCAAAATAAGCACAAAACCAAAACAATTAAAGCTTAAGTCCATATGTTTAATAAACCCCAATCCCAGATGTGCAGCTGTTTCCAGGTGCCCACTCCATTCCAGATGTATAAGCTGTTTCCAGGTGCCCACTCCACTGCTTGCTGCTGAAAGGATAAGTGTGGAGCAGAGAGAGAGCAGCTGAGTAGAAATCTGAGTTCTAGCAGGCTGGAGAGATGGTTCAGAGCACTGACTGCTCTTCCAAAGGTCCTGAGTTCAAATCCCAGCAACCACATGGTGGCTCACAACCATCTGTAATGAGATCTGACGCCCTCTTCTGGTGTGTCTGAAGACAGCTACAGTGTACTTTGATATAATAAATAAATTAATTAAAAAAAAAAAGAAATCTGAGTTCTAGTCCCAAATCCAGGTTTGTTTTGGAGACTACATGGCCTCAGGCAGTCATTGGAAACAGCATGACCTCTTCCTGGATGGACTGTTACATGTAAATAACATGCTTGTTGAACACTCAGCAGAGACCCACCACAGGAGCAGTGAGCACTCAGCACGGGAGCAGTGAGCACTCAGCACGGGAGCAGTGAGCACTTAGCACAGGGCCAGAGAGCACCTGGAAAGTGTTTGGTTAATAGTAAGGGCTCTGAGGAAAAATTGGTATCAGATGGAATGAGACTGGCTGCTGCTGCTGTGTGAATTCTAGCCCTTCCTGGGTTTCAGTTTCCTTCTCCATAATCCACAGTTTCATCTCACTGCCACAGGCTCTGTGCTGTGACTGCTGTGAGGATAAGCAGGGGGAAGTCAATGTCTTTCCCTGAAGGATGAACCTGGACCAGTCTAGAGACCCTCTCTGAGGCCTGCAGCTTGGGTAGGCTGTCTTAAAGGACACCATCGCCCTCTTATGGCCACAGCTGACTCAACAGTTGGACTCTGGCTGGTTTCCTCCAGGCCTGAAGGAGGGAGAGTAAGGTCCTGGCTGCTCATTGACTTCACGTCATTGACTTCCTGGTAAGGCTGGCTTTCTTGATAAGTGTAGTTGTGAGGGTTGGTTAGAGTAAAGAATGCTGGCCGGGCGGTGGTGGCACACGCCTTTAATCCCAGCACTTGGGAGGCAGAGGCAGGTGGACTTCTGAGTTCGAGGCCAGCCTGGTCTACAGAGCGAGTTCCAGGACAGCCAAGGCTACACAGAGAAACCCTGTCTCGAAAAACAAAAACAAAAACAAAAACAACAAAAAAAAGGAGTAAAGAATGCTGACCCTTTGGAGATTATAAACAATTGGCCAGATGCGCCTTCAGGAGGGAGAGGACCTGATCTGCCTTACTTCCTGCTCACAGTATGTGGGGGCCTGTCTGATAATTTCCTTTAGAGTCCCTGTTTGAGTGAGGAGAACTGTGCTGTTGATTCTGTGAGATTGAAATTCAATGTACTGAGGCAAGTCTTGATAGTACACACTTCTGGGAGGCCCCAGCATTTGAGAGGCAAATGTAGGCAGATCTCTGTGAGTTCAAGGTGTACAAAGCAAGTTTAGGCTAGCTAGGGCTACATAGAGAGGTTTTTGTCTGAAGACAAATTCAGTGAGCTTCAAATCTTGCAGGGCCAGGGGAAATGGGGATCAGTGAGTGATAGGATAAGGGGGAAATGCCTCTGTTAAATAGGAGCTTCAGATGAAACCACAGGAGACATCTGTTATATCTTCCATCCGCTACTGAAAAGCATCCACTCAAGTATAATCGAGTTTCAGCAAAGATCTTTGTACCCTGTGTGCATGTGAACTCCTTGTTACAGGAATCTGAACCTGTTTCTAGTTGTGGTGTGGCTCAGCCCTTAGTACACACCTTTAGTCCCTCTGGCTGGAATACAGATCTGCCCTTAGCACACACCTTTAATCCCTCTGGCTGGAATACAGATCTGCCCTTAGCACACACATTTAATCCAAAACAACGAAGGTAATGTTAGTTTGTAAAAAGGAAGCGCCCATGTTGGAAAATGATGTCTAATTGAGTGACAGAAAGAGTGACAAATCAGAGAAAGATTTGACAGTAGGATATGCCCCACTCTCATGAGGACAGGCTACCTAAGAGAATGCAGCACAGAGAGGAAGGAGGCAGTCTTACTTTCAGAGTTTTACAGAGACATATTTAAGAGAGAACAAGTGAGACACAAGAAAAGACAGAATGAACCATAGAATGAGAAGGAGCCAATTAGAAAAGATTGCTAGAGTTAGTGTAAGGAGAAATTAAAGCTTTAAACCTGTGCTGACTAGGAAGAAAAGTTATGGGCCTAAGAATCCATCACAAACTGGCCACATAGGCCTGGGAAAGAGCAAACAAGTTGTTAGATATCATAAGAGCTGGCAGGTCAAGAAGACATAAAACTATAAACATAGAGGAAAACATGTCTAGGCAAAAACGAGGACATGGACATGTCCAAGGCCTAGGCCTGCAAAGACGTGCCTGGCAGACACTAAGTAATGGACCATCTGGTCCTCTCAGATATGGTTTAAGGTCGGATGCTCTGTTGACTCAGATTAACACCAACCTTAGGAATTTTCCACTCTGTTCTGTACGTAATAGTTAATATTTGAACTAGCCAATCATGTATGACCACACTGATCCCTTTGTTCCCTCAGACCCTTTTTTCCTATAAAAACCTCTAACTTTCAAGCCTCGTGGTCAGCTCCCCTATCTCCTGCGTGAGATAGGTGTGGTGCTGAACCAGGGCATCCTGAAATCAAAATATACCTCTTGTAACTACATCAAGATGTGGTCTCTCGTGATTCCTTGGGTGTACGTTCTCCCGAGATTTGAGTGGGGGTCTCCCCCAGGGGTCTTTCATTAGTTTTGAGGCCAAGAGAAAAGACGGATCTAATAAGTCAGCTGGAAGAGGAATTTGAGCCAGAACAACTGAGTTGAATCAGCCAGCCAGCGCTCAGAAAGAACTAGGCAGGGGGAGCTTATTCAGCAGTAATTCAGAGGCTGAAAACATTCTAGGCCTAGATAAAATTGTATGGAGTCTCAAAGCTTCCAGAACTAGACCTAAGTTAGCAAATGAAGACAGTAAACCTCCCAGACAACAATTACAACAGGAGAATAAAAGTTACATTTATAACTCCTTACAGATTTGCTTCTCACATGTGGCTTTTACAACAGTCATCTTTCAGAACACACATGTCATCACTCAGAAGAGGTCTTTACTAAAACTCATTAAAGTCACAGAGCAGTAGGTGGGGACCTACACCAGGTCCTAGGGGCAGCTCGGCTGTAGAGTACAAGGCCCACTAGGAGCCATATACAAAGGGCTCTATCTTCTGCTCAGATTGTGTTTCCTGTAAATCCTGGTCCTCAGTCTATAGCCTACAAAATATTAGATTATAGTGGTCTTGACTTGGATGGCAAAAGGTTCATTTCTCAATCTCTAGACTTGGGCAGCAATAACTAAATGACGAAATGGGATAGTTTGGGTAAAAACTCATACCACTTGTAATGCCAGCTCTTGGGAGGTGGAGGAGGAGAAGAAATTCAAGGACATCCTGGGTTATACAGCCAGTTTGAGACCAACCTGGATGACATGAGGCACTGCCTTAAAAATATCCTACACCTGTGTTGGAGATATGGTTCAGAGGTTGAGAGCACTGGCTACATTTCCAGAGGACTTGGTTTCAAATCCCAGCACCCACATTGGGGCTGCTCACAAAATTCTGTAATTCCAGTTCCAGGGGCTTCCAACGACCTCTTTTGGCCTCTGTGGGCATCAGACACTGGAGTGGTACAGAGACCTACATGCAGGAAAAACGCTTATACACATAAAGCAACAAACCAATCAAATGCAAAAAAAAAAAAAAAAAAAAAAAAAAAAACCACCACCAAATCCACAACCTACTCAAACTCATGTAATCGTAGATTTGGGAGGTGGTGGAGTTCAGCAGGGTTATCCTCAACTATACAGAGTTTGAGGCCAGCCATATACGGGACCGTTTCTCAAAAATAAACACAAAACTGACATCCAAACACCAAACCAAAACTAATGTCATATTCCCTTACAACGTGAGAATTCACTTTCTGCAGGTGCTCTCTGGCCAATAGTAAACATGGCAGCTTGGCGCCCTCTCTTCCTCGGCTTAACTTAATAGCTGCCAATAGTCAACATGGCTGCCACACTCTGCATTCCCATTCGTCGCTTTTCTGAAGGTAGGCGGGAGTTGAAGAGCCGGGTGGAGCTGCGCCTGCGCAAGTCATTGGCGCCAAGATGGCGTTGGAGATGAGGCTTCCGAAGGCTCGCAAACCTCTCAGTGAGAGCTTGGGCCGCGACTCTAAGAAACACTTGGTGGTGCCGGGGGACACGATCACCACGGACACAGGCTTCATGCGGTACGTGAGGATTTGGGGGTCCCGAGGCCTCAGGAGGCAGCTGCAGAGCTCTCTGCACGTGGCCCGCTGTCCCGGAACCCAGGCCTCCTGTCCCTTTGTATCTAAGTCACCGATTTACCCGGGACACATCGGAGCATCCATACTAGTCCCCTCCCTTCCGAGCCTTATGCTTTTGACTCCTTGCATCTTGGGTGCTCCTCTATCAGTTCCTGATTCCCTCCTTTGATCCATGGTGTCCGGAACTTTTGGACTCTTATCCTGAAACTCGGGATTTTTGAGCTTTCCAGGGGAGGGAGAACTGGGGAGGGCTCGGAGCAGGACTCTTACAACCCTCTGAATGGACAGTGGCTTGGTCATCTCTTTCCGTGTTACCTCAGAGACAAGCCTGACTTTGAAGCAGTGATTTTGGTGGAGCGGGGGTTGAGGCAACATACTGTATTAGATGCACCCAACAATACAAACTTAGCACGGAAAGTCAGAACATGTTGTGGTAGTTAGAGCCGGTATCCTCACCTGGAAGACAATAGGAATTGGTAGGGTAGTGAGTATTAACTGAAAAGTGGGGCAGGAGAGCAAAATCCACCATTGTATTACCACCAAAGATAAATCTGCATTAGGTAGCCTGTCTTCCCGCTGCCATGCTCCCCTCTCCCACCCTCAGGATCTCACTATGTAGCATTGACTGTCCTGGAACTTACTATGTATACCACTCTGATTCAGAACTCAAGAGATCCACCTGTTTCTGCCTCCCAAATTCTGAACTCAAAGGTGTGGCCGACCTGGTTCTTTCTTCTTTTTGGTACAAGTGAGGCTATAGTGTTTATAGCATTGCCTCTAAGCTTTAAGCATACGGTATTGGATGGCAGATATCTTGGAATTCATTCCTTCATACTTGCAGCATGTGTTCAACATAGTCTTCGTGGTTGGGGTACCAAAGGGAAAACCCATGTCCTGGTAGAGTTTAAGATCTAGCAAGGAAAAGAAACACTAAATGCCACAAGAAAATCAGGGTTAGGAAGGGGGGGACAGGGGTGTAGTTGAGTGGGGTGGACTAGGAGCAGTTGGGGATTCATTCCTGTGTTGCCTGGGATGTGGAAGTAGGTTGTTGGGCATTTGAGCACATTTCTTTAAGATAGAGATGTCCACGTGGCTCTCTGGAGGGTGTGAGACTCAGGGCAGGGGGAACCTATTAGGTTCAAGGACCATGTTTTAGATGTTCTAGATCACCTCCAGGGTAACACTGGTATCCTTTGTGGTCTTGCACAGGGGCCATGGGACATATATGGGGGAAGAGAAGCTCATTGCGTCTGTGGCCGGCTCTGTGGAAAGAGTGAACAAGCTGATCTGTGTCAAAGCCTTGAAAACCAGGTGAGGACAGAAGGTGTGTATCTCTTTCTAAGAGCAGCTGGGTTATACACAGGTCTTTTCCGTCTCCTCATGTCATCAAGATCAGACCTGTCACAAGCCTGCTATGTTGAATGTTCCTGTTTGTCACAGTTAGCACCAGCAGCCAACTTGACACAAAGCTGGAGTTACCTTGTGAGTGGGAACCTGAACTGAAGAATTGCCTCCATTGGATTACCTGTGGGCATGTTTTTCAAGTACTCCCCCCCACCCCCCGTTTTTTCTCTGTGTGACCCTGGCTGTCCTGGAACTCTGTAGACCAGGCTGGCCTTGAACTCAGTAATCCTCCTGCCTCCACCTCCCAAGTGCTAGGATTAAAGGCTTGCACCACCACCGCCCAGCTGGAAGTTTTTGCTTAATTGGTAATTGATGTAGGAGGACCCAGCCCGTTGTGGGCAGTGTCATCCCTGGGCAGGTGGGGCTGGGATGTGTAAGAATGGGCATAGTGGCACATGCTATTAATCCTAGCACTTGGGGAGACAGAGGCAGGCAGGTGTCTGTGAGTTCCAGGACAGCTCTCTTTGTATGTGTGTGTGAGAGAGAGAGGGAGGGGGGAGAGGAGAGGGAGAGCCTGGGAGGCAAGCCAACAAGCAGTATTCCTCCACAGACTCTAGTTCAGTTCTGGCCTCCAGGTTCTTTGATGATGGAGTATAATCTATAGGCCAAGTAAGCCCTCTCCTTCTCAGGTTGCTTTTGGTTGTAGTATTTAATCACAGCAACAGAAAGTAAACTAGGACACTGCGTGAAGGGTGAGCTGCAATCGTTTCCTCACATCACTTGATCCCTCCAAGCCTTGGGTTACTTTCCTTTTCTGCATCATAAAGAAAATAACTGCTTCAGGATTATTGTTAGAATTCAGTGACACGCTACACATAAAGTACTTAAACACAGGGCTCAGTACCTAGAAGAAGCCCATAAAGGTTAGTCCAGAAGGGAAGCCAATGAGCTTGGGACTGAGTAGTCAGGTGAGCTGGGGCTGCGCTGGGCAGGCCACCACCTGCCCAGCGCGGCAATGATGGTGAGGATTTGGAATTCATATTGTGTCAACTGGAAAGCCCTTGGAAGGGATCAAGTAGAAGAAAGCTATGATCTGATGTATGTCTTAATCATTTGCTGTGGTTGTCATGGAGAGAGTGAAGGGGGACAGGGCATGCTTAGCTGGACTTAGGGAACTGTATTCTGAAAAATGACCAAGTGATAATGAGCATGGCCCTCAGCAGTAGCTAGCTCCTTGTAAGGGCATTGCAGTAACTGATGTGTTTAAGGATAGTTAACAGAATGAATAGAGTTTCCTAGTTTCCAGTCTGGATGTCTTTGTCTCCCTCATACATTTTAAGGTGTCTTCAGCAGCATTTGTGTTGGGCTCATCCCAGAGTGTGACAGGGATCTAGGTTTTGGCCTAAGCATGGGGTGGGGTGAACACTTACTAAGCTGGGATGAATGGGAGAGGGAAGTTTGCTGTGGGGAAGGAGAAGCAGCTGCTGGCACTGTTCACCTTGTGTTTGTTATCTTTACAAGTGCTCCAGAGCCATTTGTGTGGCTATTGATATCAGATGGCTTTGTGACTCCACCTCCCAAGCACTGGGATTGTGGATAATTAATTCCCCACTTTGCCCAGCCTTTCACCATTAAAACTCTATGAGCTCACTGTAATTGAGGGAGCTGTGAGCCGGTCAGTGGTGGCACACACCTTTAATCCCAGCACTTGGGAGGCAGAGGCAGGAGGATTTCTGAGTTCAAGGCCAGCCTGGTCTACAGAGTGAGTTCCAGGACAGCCAGGGGTACACAGAGAAACCCTGTCTTGAAGAACCAAAAAAAAAAAGAAAAAAAAAGAAAAGAGACATAGTCCAATGCCTGGGCCCTTAACAAAGAGAATTTCACCTTTGGAATTAGGGTGAGGGACCAGCAAAGTATCTGAGTCAGGCGGCAGTATGGAGATGTAACAACTTGCCATGAGCCATTGCTTTAAGGATAGCTAATGAAATAATACATGGAGAGATTCTGAAATTCCCAGGTCTAAACAGTAATTATAACCACGTGCTTGTTTGTTCAGCCTCAGACACAGGTCTGGCCAGCCTGCCAGCTACTGGGAAAGCTTCTGTTTTCTCTTGCAGATACAATGGAGAAGTCGGAGACATTGTAGTGGGGAGAATCACAGAGGTAAAGTCAATGTTCACAAAGTGAAGGGGACTGGTGGGTGGCTCAGGGATGGGGCCTTCGTTCTGTGAAAGTATGAAGCAGGGGCCTTTGTGGGGTGGTGTGAGGTGCTAGCCCACATTTATTTCCCTCGCAGGTTCAGCAGAAGAGGTGGAAGGTGGAGACCAATTCCAGGCTGGACTCCGTCTTGCTCCTCTCCTCCATGAACCTGCCTGGAGGAGAGCTGGTAAGTGCTCTCCTGCTCTGGAACTGTCCCGTTGAGCTGAGAAGTCTGCTTTACATGAGGTCGCTGTTGTCTTGTCATGGAGTCTGCTACTTTGGTGAACACAGAGGCTTTTCTTCTAGCCCTGGGCTCTCAGCACAGCTAGTGTGTGGTAAGACCAGAAACACCCGTGTCGTGGGCTCCCAGAAGGGAGCTGGGAAGAGGCTCCTGGATCTTAGTATCTTAGTGCTCATTTCCTTTTTGGTGTCCCAGCCTTGCACAGTGAAGGTGTCTCTTGAAGGGTTTGCCTTCTTTTTTTTGGAGTGTGGGGTGGGGGGGGGGGGTTGAGACAGGCTTTCTCAGTGTAACCCTGGCCTGGAACTCACAGATGTCTGCCTGCCTCAACCTCCCAAATCAAAGTCGTGTGCCACTATGCTCTGCTTGTCTTTATTTTTCAGTGATTTGAGTGGCACTTGGTTATTGCAGACAGTGACAGGCTTTTTTGTCCGTACCATGGTTCAGTCTGTCTGAAATTTTGGAGAGGTTCCCTGAGCTGGATCCTATGAAGAGTGCCAGATTAAAGGATGCCCAGCTGAGTCCCTCAAGGACTTTATAGATGGGTGGAGGATAGGAGATAACAGCTGTAAGGCAGCCTTGGAGTGAGGTTGTGACTCTGAGGTGAAGGGAGATATGTGACTAGTGACAGAGCCTAGTGTGAAGTGTGCTGGGAGACAGGCTCAGTCAACTGCACAGGGTCCCACTGAGGAGAGCCACTGTCATCTCCCTCGCTCCCACTAGCAGTTCTGTCTACCTCTTGTCATAATTCTTCATGTTGTAGTACCATGGTTGGCTTCAAGCAGAGAGCAGTGGTGGGGAGAGCCTTTCCTGAGAGGGGCTGTGACATGTGCTTGTGCTTCTGTGTTTTTCAGAGGAGAAGGTCTGCAGAGGATGAGCTGGCCATGAGAGGCTTCTTGCAGGAAGGCGACCTCATCAGTGTATCCTGCACCTTTCATTCTCTCTCCCACAGGGCTGTGAGCGCGCTTGTGCTCTGTCTGGCCAGAGGAACAGAGCCTTGCAGGGACTGAGTCTGGGGTAACAGGTTCAGGGCTCTGCTGCCCTGCACTCATTTTTCCTTAGCTCAGAACCATGCCTTGGGTTTTGTAACTTGTGATTCGTGGTGAAGATCCAACAGTCTTTCTTATTATAAAGGGTAGTCCAGGCTGGCCTCAAATACATACATTCTTGTCTCAGCTTCCTGGGCCATCATTCTTGACTGTGGACCTGCCTGTGTCCAAATTAAGAAAATGTAGACCCAAATTTTCTTTATTTTAAAAAATATTTGATCATATTTGTTTGTGTTCAACTGCTGTATGTGGAGGTCAGAGGAAAACGTGCAGGAGTTGGTTCTCTTACCTCAATCTGAGGGATAGAATTCAGTTTGACAGGCTTGATGGCAGGTGTCTGCTCACAGAGCCCCCTCACCAGCCCTCAGATCATCTAATGATGTGAACATGCATCTATGAAAAGATTGTATCAAGATGCTCTTGCCACCCAGGGGGAAGCTGAGGTCATAGTAATGTCCTCTATAAAGTTCATCAAAGATGGCCAGAGTGACCTGCTGGTGATGTGAGGGGAAGCTGGCTGCAGGCAGGCGGCACAAGCGTAGGTTGCTAAGGCTACCGTTCTTCCTTCATCACATGAGTAGGCAGAGGTCCAGGCCGTGTTCTCAGATGGAGCTGTTTCTCTGCACACGAGGAGCCTGAAATACGGAAAGGTAAGTCAGGCTCTGAGGCATTGAGTTCAGTTCTGAATCCCTGTAGCTCCCTGGCATGCTGACCTAAGGTTCTGGTAGTTAGCTGGGTTTGGAGGTCATAGGCCTGGAAGCCAGCATGGGTTACAGAGAGACTACTAAGAACAAAAAGCAACAACACAGAACCCAGTTATTTAGGACAAGTGGCCTACCGGGATAGGGGACTTCTGCTGCTGGTGGCTGGGCAGGGTGATTGGTATCCTAAATCCCTTTCCTCCTGAGGAGCCTGTTCTGGTAGAACCTCTCTGCTTGGGGCTCTGAGACTCTTTTTGGGAGATGTTCAGCCCAGCATTGAGAGGCTGGCTGCCTGTCCACAGAACCATGTCTACAGTGCCATCAACATAGTGCTACCAGAGATGGATTTCCCATCTGAGCATCTATGTTTATTTTGCCTGCTTCTGTGAGGTTCCATTATTGAGGTTTATTTTAGATAGCATACTTCCTAGGACACATTAGAGCATCTTTGTTTCTTGGCTTATCATTTTCTGAGAAGAATAAAAAAGCAGTGTCCTTTAATGAAGTGACAGCTGTCACCATGTTCCTGAACATGCACTTGAAGTAGTTAGGAGGAGCTGTGTGTGCTGAGCTCCAGCCTGGTGCTATAGACACTTTGGTATTGGATGTGGACTTAGAACTGACCTGTCAAGCCCTGGCATGGTTTTGCCAATCCACTGGACCACATCTTGTGGGTGGCATGGGAATTTGAGGTTAAGATCGAAACTAGAGTCATGGAGGGGAACTGTTTGTTATGTGGCTAGTGGGAGGCGCCTCATTGGCTCTAGTTTCTGTAATGGCCAGCACACCTGTCTGGATTTCCCTGGCAAAGGGAAGTGATGCAGTATTGACAGCTACCTTCTTTTAATTAAAATGAGCTGCCTGGCGGTGATGGTGTATGCCTTTAATCCCAGCACTCAAGAGGCAGAGGTACATGGATCTCTGAGTTCAAGTCAGCTTGGTCTACAGAGTGAGTTCTAGGATGGTCAGGGCTACACAGAAATCCTGCATCCTGCCTTGAAAAACAATAAATCCTGTCTTGAAAAACGGGGGGGTGGTGCGTGCCCCATATGCATATGTGTGGTGGTCAGAGGACATCTTGTAGGAGTTGGTTATCTTACCGTGTAAGTTCTGGGTATTGAACTCAGCTTGTGAGACTTGATAGCATGTGCCTTTACCACCATCTTGCCAACCTGACTGCTACCTTCTCTGGAATGTGTAGATAGCTGTGGGCCAGAAATGTTTTCTGCCAAGTGCATGCTGTCTGTGCGCTCACTAGATGACTGCAGTGTCCATAAGCAGGATAGTGGTGGGGCACACCGGGTTGTATATTCTGAATCTGAGTTGCATTCATCCCACTGATTGTTTCTTGCTCTTGTTGTTGTTCTGCAGGGTGTGTGTGTGTGGGGGGGGTGTCTCCTTAGATAGCCTCTTGCCTCAGCCTCTCAGGGGCTGTGCTCCCCCTACTTGGCTTATCTGATCCATTTCCTTTTTGCTTGTTGTTTTGAGACAGGGTTTCATGTAGCCCAGGCTGGTCACCCAAGTGCTGGAGTTACAGGCATGTGCTACTCTGCCTGTCTTATGGTCTGTCTCTTTAGCTAGGTCAGGGAGTTTTAGTCCAGGTCTCGCCTTCCCTGGTGAAAAGACAGAAGACTCATTTCCATGACTTGCCATGTGGCGCCTCGGTGATTCTGGGTAACAACGGTTTCATCTGGATCTACCCGACACCTGAGCACAAGGATGAGGATGCTGGGGGCTTCATTGCCAACTTGGAGGTGAGCAAACATCACTTTGGCATTTAGCAAGTGCTTTTACCTGCTGAGCCCTGTTGCCTTTTAATATATCAATAGTCTTGTGCCACCTAGGATGCTGAGAAATGGCAGTGTTCGGTGAATGTCATTGTAGAGCATTGTGAGTGAACTCACAAAGATGTTGCAGCATCTCAGCAGTAGTGTCTTGGGAAGCTACCCGTCTGTGTGAGCGGCAGATGCCTGTAGTGTGGTTGTGGTTTGTTCACTGGTGCATTCTCTGCAGAAACTGCTGTGCTATGAACAGGTCTGAGCTAGAGAGTCTCCTCTTAGGTTGGAGAGATCGCTCAGTGGTTAAGAGCACTGACTGCTCTTCCAAAGGTCCTGAGTTCAATCCCAGCAACTACATGGTAGCTCATAACCATCTGAAAGGTATCTGATCCCCTCTATCTACTGGTGTGTCTGGAAACAACTACGGTGTACTCATAAATAAAATAAATCTTAAAAAAAAAAAAATGAGGCTGGGCAGTGGTGGCACACGCTTTAATCCCAGCATTTGGGAGGCAGAGGCAGGTGGATTTCTGAGTTTGAGGCCAGCCTGGTCTGGAACCCTGTCTTAAAACAAGAGTCTCCTCTTCTGGGCTGGAGGAACACCAGAGGTCCTGAGTTCAATTCCCAGAAACCACATGGTGGCTCACAGCCATCTGTGGTAGGATCTGATGCTCTCTTCTGGTGTTTCTGAAGACAGCAACAGTGTAAAATAAGTAAATCTTTTTTAAAAAAAAGTCTTCTCTTCCCTGAACAGACAGACTCAGTGGCTTTGAACTTGAACTTTGCTGGTAAACATTGCAAAGTTGCAGGGTAACAGCTAAACAGTCACTGCAGAGGTAACGGGGGCCCACAGAGATGGTTTAGTTGGTAAAGCACTTACATTGTGAGCATGAGGACCCAGGTGACAATGTCAGGTGTGTTGGTGTACATGAAGTCCCAGCACTGGGGAGGTGGAGTTAGGAGGATCCCTGGGGCTTACAGATAAGACTTCCTTCAGAGGAGGTGGATGGCACTCTAGGATGATGCTCAAGGGTGGCCCCTGACCTCATGAGCATATGCATACATGAAGTTGTATGTGTACCATTTGAAAAAATAAACAATTCTACAGTTTGTTGTTTTGGGAGACATGAAGTTCCAAGGTAGAAATGTGATTTCTCTTTTTGTGGATTCTGGGACTGTTTGTTTATTTGTATCCTGTTTGTATTTCTTTTCCCTTTCCCTTGTGTCCCTGTGTAGCCAGTAGCCCTTAGTGATCGAGAGGTGATCTCCCGGCTTCGGAACTGTATAGTCTTGCTGGTAACTCAGAGAATGATGCTGTTCGACACCAGCATTCTGTACTGCTATGAGGCCTCCCTTGCTCATCAGGTACCCAGACTCCTCTTCCTGCATGCAAGTTGCTTCAGCGTTTCACTTTTCTTCCCATACCCCAGGCAGGAACTGGCCTGGAGGCAATCTTAACAAGTCCCTGCCATGTTCCTGAGTTATTTCCAGTATTCTCAATGTCTAGCCCCATGCTAGGATTTAGGGTGGGAATGCTAGATAGGATTTTTTTTTTTTAACCATCTTCTTGATTTTTTTTTTTTATGTTAACAGAGAGATTTTTTTTCTTAATTAAAAAAAATTAAATGTATGGGTGTTTTACCTGCATGTATATATGTCTGCACCATGTGCATGCCTAGTGCCTGTGGAGGCCAGAAGAGAGCATCAGATCCCAAGAACTGGAGTTACTAGCCATTGTGAGCTGCCATGGGAGTACTGGGAATTGAACCCAAGTCCCTTGGAAGAGCGGCCAGTTCTCTTAATTGTAGAGCCATCTCTTCAGCCCTCAGGTGTAATCTGATGACTGATGACAGAATAGCTCTATTGTCAGCTCTCCAAAAGCATATTGCTGGCTGGTTTTCTAAGCTGGGTCTGGAGCTGGGATTGTGTGCTTGCTTGGTCTACTGATGGAGTGCAAAATGCAGAAGGTGTATGCTAGCCAGGCCTCATTCCCTTGTTCTAGCTGACTTGATGGATATTTCTGAATGAACACATACTATTTTCTATTTTCTTCAGATCAAAGATATCTTAAAACCAGAAGTAATGGAGGAGATCATGCTAGAAACACGCCAGAGGCTTTTGGACCAGGAGGGATGAGGCCAAGAGCTGAAGAATGGGACTGTGCACCTCTCTGGACCAGTGTTAGGAGTGAAAAGTCTGCCGTGTGGTCCCCAGGGAGGATCTGACAAACACATTACTCATCTGCAGCAGGACTGCAGAGCCAGGCCTGTCCTCTCCTGTTCTGAGACAAGGCTAAGGGGAAGTAAATGGTGGGTTTGGGCACTTGGGTCCCAGTAGGAGGGATAGCTTTAGTTCTTTCAGAGCATAGTGTCCCGGCCTGATGACTAATCTTGGAGTAGCTTGGAGAATTTATGACTTCCAATCACACCATACAATGTAATATCCCATGAAACTGTCCTGGTAGAAAACATGGTGGGCTGAGGATATATCTCAGGGGTGGACATTCCTAACATGTGCAAGTTCCCAGGTTCAATTTCCAGCCCTACCCCAACCCTGGAAAAAGAAAACCAAAGACAAAGACATGGCAGTGCCACCGTGAATGGTCTCTTTCCACTCCCATTCGGTCTCCTTTAATGCACAAATATGCAGTTGGAGAGAAGGTGGTGGAGTTAGGCCAGAGTCATGTGGATATGAGAATAAAGAGAGCCAGCAGCCTTTGTTGGGATCTGAGTCCTACCATGTGTTCCTTCTGCTGACAGGTTCAAGGGATCTGTACCCTCTATCTGGGCTTCCTTCCCCTTGTGTGTGAGCGGTTTCTTTAGCATCTGAGGTTCTCCTTCAGCCTGTCCACCAGCAGGGACTGGCCTCCTGTGTTTTTCCTGCCTGTGAGAGTGGTTTGTAAGAAGCTGAGCCATTACTGATAACAGAGAATGAATATTCTGGGCCAGTAGTGTTTTTTGATGCTCTGACAAGAAAACAAAAATGGGTTGGGAAAAGCCATGTTTATGTGTAATTGACACGGTGGTGTATTAACTTTTTAGTAATAATTTAAAAGAGACAGGATACAAGTACTTGGTGTAGAGGGCCAGTTTGCATGCTTTGATTCCTTATGACGGTTTAAAATGGCCTGCCCAGCGTGGTAGCACAGGTCTGTGATTCCATATGGGGACAGAAGCAGGAGTTGAGGCCAAGCTGGGCTACACAGAGAGCAGCTCACTAAACATTACCAATATGGTGCCTTGATTTACACATTTTCAGTTAATGTTTTTTCTTTTCTTTTTTTTTTAAAGATTTATTTATTTTATGTATATGAGTATACTGTGCTCATAGTATACTCATATACATAAAATATTATATGTATTATATTATATTTAGACACCTCAGACCCCATTACAGATGGTTGTGAGCCTCTATGTGATTGCTGGGATTTGAACTCAGGACCTTTGGAAAAGCAGTTGCTCTTCACTGCTGAGCCATCTCTCCAGCTCAACGTTGTTTTCTCTTTCACGTTGATTTATGTGCATTGGTGTGAGTGCATGTGTATGAAAGCCAGGACCACTTGGAAGAGTCAGTTCTTGCTTGCCATATGGGTCCCAAGGGCATCAGGCTTGGCAGTAATCACACTTACCCACTGAGCCATTAATCATTTTTCCCGAGGCTAGGGATGAAACCTAGGGCCTTGTTTATACCACTAGGCAAGAGCATCACTGAGCAATGGTGCAGTTAATGAACATCTCAAAAATCTGTTTGGGTGCTGGGTATGATGGATCTCTTGAGTTCAAGTCTAGCATGGTTTACATAGCTACGGTTACATAGAGACTCTGTCTCAAAAAACCGAAACAGCTGGGTAGTGGTGGTACATCTTTAATCTTAGCACTCAGGAGGCAGAGGCAGGCAGCTAGGGCTACACAGAGAAACCCTGTT
>NW_022196897.1:19580971-19602268 GCF_008632895.1 Mastomys coucha
AAAAAAAAAAACACCAAAAAACAAAAACAATAAGTAAAGCTCCCAAACAACAAAAGATCATTTCATAAATGTATGTGGTATATTTTGATCATGTCCATCCCCTACCTTTCCAGGCCCGACTCCTGGACCTCCAACAAGCCCCCCTTCCAACTTTCTTTCTATCTTTATTTTTTTATTTCTTTTTTGGAGATAGGCTATTTCTGTGTAGCTTTGGCTGTCCTAGAATTCACTATGTTAACCGAGCTAGCCTTAAACTCAAAGGAGACTCACCTTTCACCTGCCTCTTCTAGGTGCTGTGGTTAAGATATGCCTAGCTTTTTTTTTTTTCTTTTTTTTACAATTTTCAATAATCTACCCAGTGTAGTTAGTGCTACCTGCTACCTGGTCTGTCATGGTGGCAGGAGCTAACACACCTAAGGTCACAGGTGTCATGTGAGGTAGCTGGTCACATTGTATCCAGATCAGGAAACAGGTGAGTGCCTGTGCTTGGCTTTCTCTTTTGTACCAGTGAAATGATCCTGCCAGGTTAGGGTGGTTCTTCCCACTTCACCCCAGACTAGGAGCTCCACAGTACAACAGTCTGGAGGTCTGTTTCTATGGTGATTCCAAATTCTATCACATTTACAGTCAAGATTAAGCATCACAGCACCAGTTGCTGGACAACTTTGTGTGTTTCTGAGACAGCATTATGGATGACAACTTTTAACTTTTGTTTTTGTTTTTTGTTTTTGTTTCTGTTTTTCAAGACAGGGTTTCTCTGTGTAGTCCTGGCTGTCCTGGAACTCTGTAAACCAGGCTGGCCTCGAACTCAGAAATCTGCCTGTCTCTGCCTTCCAAGTGCTGGGATTAAAGGCGTGTGCTACCATGCCCAGCTTAATTTAACCTATGTTTGAGGGATCCACAGATAACTGAATTCCCTGAATCTGTATTGCAATTTCAGGTGGGCTTGCCTATCTTAAATTTCAGAAGCTTCCTGGTTGTACACCTCTTAAGGGCCTGGGAATAGGAGCCTGAGTCCCACTCAGACTCCTTTGTCCTTCGGTTTCTCCCAAGCTGCTGGCAAGACACTGAAGTGTGTGCTTCAGGGCAGCTCTTTAAAAAGGTTCAAAAGCATCTTCACTGAATATGTGCTTTCATAGCCCACCAGAGGGCACCGTTGGTAAGGGTTACCACACTCCGTGTACAAATAACCTGAAATTTTGTTACTGAGCTTTGCTTTATGAAAAGAAGAACAAAATTAGATTGAATTGAACCACTTTTAATGAAAGTTATATGAGCTGAACAAGATACATCAAACATTGGTTTAAAGCCAAGCTGCGGTAGCATATATATATCTTTAATTCTAGCACTTGGGAGGCAGTCAGATGGATCTCTATGAGTTCCAGGACAGCCAGAATTGTTACCAGAGAAACCAAAAAAAAAAAAAAAACCAAAAAAACCAAAACAACCAACCAAAACCCATTGGTTGAACATTGTGTCCGATACTTGCTGTGCTCTGCATTCTGCAGTTTGAACCCTTAAAGGTTTTCCAGTGTTAAAAAGTAAGTGTATCTTGGTTGTTTGTCATGGTGCCTCCTAGGCAGTCAGCTGGGTCAAGATGCTGAATATCTCCTTACTAGCCAGCAGTCATCAGAAACTCATTGAAGTGGATGATGAACACACGCTTCATACTTTGTTTGTTTGTTTTTTGTTTTCCAAGACGGGGTTTCTCTGTGTAGCCCTAGTTATCCTGGAACTCACTCTGTAGACCAGGCTGGCCTCGAACTCAGAAATCTACCTGCCTCTGCCTCCCAAGTGCTGGGATTAAAGGTGTGTGCCACCACTGCCTGGCACTTTTTTTAAAAAAAAAAAGACATTTATGTATGTGAGTACACTGTTGCTGTCTTCAGTCACACCAGAAGAGAGCATCAGATGGCTGTGAGCCACCATGTGGTTGCTGGGAATTAAACTCAGGACCTCTGGAAGAGGTCTTAACCACTGAGCTATTCCTTCAGCCCAAGTGTTGTATTTTCTGTGAGAAGTACATGGTCACAGAAGTTGCTGATGCTCTGGGTGAGGAGTGGAGGGTTATGTGGTCAGAATCAGTGGTGGGAACGAGGTTTTCCTATAAAGCAAGATGTCTTGATCCACAGTGCACCTGCTGTAGAGTAAGGGACATTCCTGTGAGACACCAGGGAGAACTGGAGCGGGGATGTGCAAGTCCGTCTATGGATTGAGTGTTTCAACTAGTTACTTTAAGAAAAAAAAGATGAAGACTATCCACGGCTGACACATCCTACTATACCTTGGTGGTTAGGTCCAAAAGAGCTAGCAGAATCTGAAAGCTTTTTAGTCTCAAAAGAAGATGGTTCCCACTGTTATTAGAAACTCGTGAAGAAGGGAAGAAGCTCAGGGCCAGAGCACCCAAGACTCAGTGCCAGTTCTGCACTATCCTGCAGCATTAGCATCCATTAATGGCCTGAAGAATCAGTGCAGTAAGAAACATGAGGAGGATTCTAGTTGCAGAATATGCTCAACTGAGATGGCTCAGCAGGTAAGAGCACCGACTGCTCTTCCGAAGGTCCTGAGTTCTGTTCCCATCAACCACATGGTGGCTCACAACCACCTGTAATGAGATCTGACGCCCTCTTCTGGTGTTTCTGAACACAGGTACAGTGTATTACGCCAGAGTGAGCGGGGCTGGAGCATGTGTCAACACAGTTATCGTAGTTCATAAATGTAAAATAAAAATAAATCTTAAAAAAATATATATGCTTAACTTTTGTCCAAGAGAGTGAAGGAGGCCAAAGAAAAACCCCAGGAACAAATTTTCAGGAGATGTAGGCTGTCCTCACTGAAAGCTTCAAAGTCAGTCAAAAATAAGTCTTTAGGAGGAATAGATAAGTTGAATGGGGTGGCATGGCACATACCTTTGATTCCATCACTGGGGAGGCCAGCCTGGTCTACAGAGTGAGTTCCAGGATAGCCAGAGAAACCTGTCTCAAAAAAGAGCAAATAATAAAGTATTACATCTCTTGGATGAAAATTACAGATGGGATTTAGAGCTCATCTGAAAAAAAAGTGGGGTGAATGCTGATGGTATGGGAGAAGGCTACTACACAACGCTGCAGTGAGGACAGTGAGGCAGATCTGATGCTCGGAAACCAAGGGCAAATTCATCTCAGGACTACAGACAGTAGCAATGTCCCATGCTTTTAGGTGAGGAAACCAATTTAGAGGAAAAAAATTACACGAGTCCCAGGCAATTGAATGCAGGACAGATTGCAGCTTTAAGAGGGTGCCAAAGCCAGGTGTGAGCATAGGATGAAAACAACTGGAAGGCTATGGACCCAGGAGTGTAGTTTGCTGCACTGAGACTGATTATAGCCTAGGTTCTCTGGAAGAGCAGCCAGTGCATTTAACAGCTGAGCATCTCTGCAGCTCCTAAACTGATCTTTGGGTCACTGTTTTGCCAACTGCCTGTTTCTGCTTTTGTATTCCCCCAGAGTAAGAAGCACTATTCAGTGCTGTATGCCAGCAGCAGGAAATGGGTGCGTATTGCCAGGACTGGTGGTGTGGCTGCTTTGGTAGCGTAATTGCCTAGCATTCTTGAGGCTCTAGGTTCCATCCCTAGTTCCGCTTAAGCCAGGTTTAGTACAACGTATCTGTAACCTTGACCCTTGGGAGCTGGATGCAGAGAGTTCAGAAGTGCAAGGGCACTCTCAGAGATTAAGGGCAGCCTGTGCTGGAAATGCTCTCAAAAGCCCAAACTGACTAATGTTAGCTCAAGAAGTATTTATTGAAGAGTTGCAGTTTTGAGGTGCTGAAGGATGGTTCAATCAAGAGCACTTAACTGGCCGGGTGGTGGTGGCGCATGCCTTTAATCCCAGAACTTGGAAGGCAGAGGCAGAGGCAGGCAGATTTCTGAATTTGAGGCCAGCCTGGTCTACAGAGTTCCAGGACAGCTAAGGAGACACAGAGAAACCCTGTCTCGAAAAACAAACAAAGAGCACTTAACTACTTTAACAGACAACCTGGGTCTGGTGTCTAGTTCATAACCATGTCTGATCCAGGGGTTCTGATTCCCTTTAGTGTCTATTAGTGACAGACATAATTGTGGTGCGCATAAACTCAATCAAGCACACATACATATATGTAAATAAAAAATCTTTTTAAAAGTTGCAATTTAGCCAGGCGGTGGTGGTGCACACCTTTAATCCCAGGACTTGGGAGGCAGAGGCAGGCGGATTTCTGAGTTCGAGGCCAGCCTGGTCTACAGAGTGAGTTCCAGGACAGCCAGGGCTACACAGAGAAACCCTGTCTCGAAAAACAACAACAAAAAGAGAAAGTTGGACAGCCAAACTGAAATTCAAATAATGAGACAGTCATTATTCTGAGTGAGTTTATAAAGTCCAGTTCTAAATCTAGGCACAAATTTTCATTTGCTTCATAGTATTTCAAGAGACTTTTGTTTTTGTTTTGTTTTGATACAAGGTCTCTGCAGTTCTGGCTGTCCTGCAACTTGGTCTGTAGACCAGGCTAGCCTTGAACTCATGGAGATCCGTCTGCCTCTGCCTCCTGAGTGTTGGCATTAAAGTCGTGGGCCACTATCACCAAGCCACGTGACTGTCCTTTACTTATCAAAATGCCATTTTCTTTAGTGCTTCAGTAGAAAAGCCATGCTTTTGAGCAGGAAGTAGTGACTTTTAAAGGACACTTCAACCACTGCTATGAATGCTTTTCCATCTGTTGTGGGAACAACATTGCATACAGCAAAGCATTTAATGTAAAAGTGCAGACAGTGTGAGTGCTGTGGTGACCCTTTAGAAATGGGTCCTAGTAATAGGGACAATGAAGACTAGGAGACCAGAGGATGAACTTTCAAAGATATGGGGTAGTTTCTCAGACTTTTGAGGTCTGATAACCTGGACAAGCCTTAGTTTTAGGAGTTTTAGGAGGACGTGTGTCTCACCTGTGAAAGGATTCATACTAGAACAAACATACACGAATGCATGATCTCGCCTGGCATACTCTGGACAAACGCTGTTTCTTCAACCTCCTATCCCAAAGGACCATTGATACTTGCTTTCTCAATACTTCTTCCCAGGTTCCCATATTTGGGGCTTTCCCAAGTGATGAGAATGTAACGCACCGTTCTTCTCGATTTCTAGGAGTGAGCCAAAGTTTCTCGCAGAACGAGGCTCAAAGAAATAACCCAACTCCGGTTCTGGAATACTCCAATCCGTAGTTTTCCTCTGTCTCTGAATCTCCTGCGGTCTTGCTACTTGAGCAGTGAAGACGTCGGCTGACCAGAGTCGACCGGCTCCCAGAAGGCGGGGCCGGCTCTTTGTAGCTATGGAAGCTGGAGGCTTGGGCCTCAGCGAGCAGCCTATGGGCGCCAGGACTACAAGTCCCAGCATTCCTCTCGGCAGCACCGATCGCAGCTAACTGTCGGCTCTCGCACTCACTGGCCAATTGGACGGTGGTGAGGGTTATCGCTGGTTATCGAAGACCAATGATAAAGCAGAAGGGGCGGGCGCTTCCTCATCGCTCACCTTGAGCTCAGAAAAGCTACCTTTAAAAGGTCGTGCGGAGCCGGGCTGCCGCAGGCAGTTAGGCTGGAACCCGAAGGTGCCGCTGTGTGTAGGAGACTCGCACCGGTGGCCTATAGGACCTCGCTCGGGGAATTCTGGCGTCACTGGGGGCGGGTCCGGGGGCGGGGCCTGGCCTCGTTGTGGCGCGGCTCGTAATCCATTATGGCGGCTTCGGGGGTCGGTATCTATCCCTGAGAGGCGTCGGAGCTGGAACCGGGTGCCGGGTCCTGCGGCTGAGGAGCCCTTCCGCGGCATAAACACACCCATTGGCTGGAGAAGCCGGGTTCCTCGGCAGAGCCGGGCATGTGACTGCTCGGCGGCGACGGCGGCAGAGGCCGGAGCCGGGGAGGGGTGTCTCGGGTAGAGACCCCTGGGCTCGGGGCAGCTGAGGCGCTGGGCCTCCTCCCCTGTGGCTGCCTCCCGGTTCGGGACCGCGGGAGTCCTTCGTCCCTCATAGCCCTGCTCTGGCTCTGGGACACCCAGAGTGGTCTCAGTTTCTCCCTACCTGGGACACCCTGTTTCCTGAGGAGGAGGAGCGTCGCCCCCGAGTAAGCCGCCCCTGCCCTGCCTGGGAAGTCTCTTTCTCACCCCCAGGCCGCCTTTCTATCGATTTCAACCCCAAATTTGCTACGGAGCTCCTCATTCAAATCATATCCCTGCTGTCAAGAGATCTCCGGGGGTCCTCCCAGATTGCTTCCGCTGGCCTCAGATGTCCTGACTGATTCCAATGTCACCTACAGCCCCATCGGTCACAGTGCAGCCCAAAACTCTAATGCAAAGGAAAAGTCTGGATTGGTTTCACAGGCCTTTTAAAAAGCGGACTTAAAAGTTGCTGGTCATGCATTCCTTCTCCTCAGAGTGGAGAGCAAGCTCTCGATGAGATCTGTGTGACCCGTGTCATTTTCCGAGACTAGGGCAGGGAAGTGAGAGCGGCAGGAAATTTGTTACAAGATGGAGAGACAGAGATAGGTTGACTTCCACAGGAAAGATTGCAGAGAACATCAAAGAAGCTCAACGTTTCCATCGCACTGAGGAGTTGAAATGACTTTCATTACTGTTGACCCTTTTCTTACTTCTCTGTGAATATTTTTATCTGAAGTTTTTCCTCTTGCAAAGAAAGTGTTCCTCGGCTCGCAACATAAACTTAGATCAAGAAACTTTTGGGTAGCATTGCAGTTACTTCTAACTACGCTGGGAAAGAATTCCAGACTCCTGTTTACATGTGTGAACCTCAAACCCAGCTTTTCTTTCTCAGGGAAGTTGTCTGTGATTGACCCAAGTCGGTGGTGTGAAGTTCTGGTTATATACTGTTGCCGGCTAACCCCCACAGAGCATTCGGAAAGATCGTGAACCCTCTTCTGGAAAGGGGCGCCTATCATTGCTTTATGGGGCAGCAGCCTGGAAAAGTTCTTGGGGACCAAAGAAGGCCTAGTTTGCCCGCCCTGCATTTTATCAAAGGGGCAGGGAAGAGGGACTCATCGAGGCATGGGGGCCCACACTGCAATGTCTTTGTGGAACACGGTGAGTGCTTGCCAGCATCAAAGAAGTTTCTAAAACAATACTTGTGTCAATTCCTTCTGGGTCTCCTTAGCATTTCTTTTCTTATCTTTTTTGCTACTATAGTAGCAAAAGTGGTGGACCAGTTCTGTGTATAAGAAAATTGTGAGTTTATTCAGTCTGCTTGAGTTGCTGTTTCTTGCCTGAGTCCACTTCTGGTTCACTGTTGACACAGGACAAGCCCTTTAACTGTTCGGGGGGCCAGCATTTCGTGGGGGAGGGGTTGGACTGAAGTGGCTCTGAAGCGTCCATAGTTCTTCCTGTCTGCTCTCACTAAAGGCTGGGATTCTACCGCCTGTGTTTGGAAGTCTTTATTGCTTTGTCTATGGAACACTTATATCTTCAAAGTGGTTTGTGCACACAAAGGTTAAGAACAGAACCTAGTCAACATGCGGTCTTTTGACCTTCTCAATAATGAGCTGCACTTGAAACTTCTTGTTTAGGAGCTAGATGGGAAAAGTTGAGTGTGGGAGCAGCGTGCCTCCTGAACTGAGAGGGGTTGTGTTGCTTTCTATAAGGAGCAGCTCCGTCCTTGATGATGGCACCTTTTCTTCCTGCTTAGTTGTCTTTGTCGATTATTTATGAACCTATTCGTTTCATAATGCCGACAGAACATGTGCTGTTGATGGACAGTTAAGGGCTGGTTAGACTACTGTGGCAGAGGCAGCCAGGAGCCAATTAGTTAGGGTCCTGTTTGTACTGTGGCAGCCTGATATTTCTTAAACTGTGTACTTAATATTGAAATAGGAATTGAGTCCTCATACAGTAACTATACATAAGCAAATATAGCTTATGCAAGGGTCTTATATGCTTTGAAATTCAGTCATTAGTATTTAATGACAGGTGGTTGCTATAAACAGTGGTTGCTTTTGGGTGAACTTATATTTGATAATTGAAGTTTTCTCTTTGTAAGGTTTATTTTGTTTTATATGTATGAGTGTTTTGTGTGTTTGTGTGTGTGTGTGTGTGTGTGTGTGTGTGTGTGTACCACATTTGTGTCTGGTACCCATGAGGTCAGAAGAGGATGTTGGATCCCTGGAACTGGAGTTACAGATCATTATGAGCTACTTGTGTGGATGCTGGGAACTGAACCCTGGTCCTCTAAGAGTTCTTAACTACAGAACTCTCTTTCCAGTACCTCTTTTTGTTGATGATGTTGGTTTTTTCCTTTACCTTTGTATTTTCTTTTACTTGTAATTATCTACAAGTTCTTTTATGTGTATGTATTTTGTCTGCATGTATGTTTGTGTACCACATGGGTGCAAGAGCCTGAAGAAGCCAGAAGAGGGCACTGGAAACCCTGCGACTGGAGTTACTGGTGGTTGTGAGCTGTCTTGTGAGTTGCTGGGAATCAAACCCTAGTCCTTTAGAAAAGCAGCTAGTGCTCTTAAATCACTAAGCCATTTCTCTAGCTCCTTTTCTTTTAGTTATTTTTTTTTTTTTTTTTTTGGTTTTTTTCGAGACAGGGTTTCTCTGTATAGCCCTGGCTGTCCTGGAACTCACTCTGGAGACCAGGCTGGCCTCGAACTCAGAAATCCGCCTGCCTCTGCCTCCCAAGTCCTGGGATTAAAGGCGTGCGCCACCACCGCCCGGCAGTTATTTTTAATTATGTGTATGTGCAGGTATATAAGTGCAGGTGCCTGTGGAGGCCAGAGACATCAGATCCTCTCTGAAGCTACAAGAGCACTACATGCTCTTTCTTGACCTCTGAGCTATCTCTCTAGCCTGGCATTTTCTTTTCTTGTCCACATATACTTCAACTCAAGTAAGCGTGGGCACCTTGGTTTTTTTCCTCTACCTTGAGTCAGTTCTTTTTAGCATTGTTTGATGTAGACAACAGAGGCAATTTGTTAAGCTCCTTCAAATTCACAACTTAAAACATTGTTATCTGCTGAGTATGATGTAACTTCAGATAGTGAAAGTCAGTGGAGACTTTTAGAGAATTCTGGCTAAACTAAAATACAAATAGCTATTAGTGACCCAGGAATCCTGACCTAGGAATCCTGGCCTAGGTGTCTCTGATACTTTTCAGGGGTTCAGAGGAGAGACAGGGTCTGTGTAGCTTAGGCAGGCCTCTAACTCAGTGTGTAGCAGCGAATGACCTTAACCTGTCTGATCCTCTCTTTTTCTTTTTTTTGTTTTGTTTTGTTTTGTTTTGTTTTTGTTTTTTTGAGACAGGGTTTCTCTGTGTAGCCCTGGAACTCACTCTGTAAACTAGGCTGGCCTCGAACTCAGAGATCCACTTGCCTCTGCCTCCCAAGTGCTGGGATTAAAGGGGTGTGCCACCATTGCCTGGCCTGTCTGATCCTCTTGTTTCCACCTCCCAAGTGTTGAAATTGTAGATGCTTTCAACCTACCTTTGTCCTTTTGTGTATATGTATAAAAAAATAAACTACTTATTGTTATTGTTGTGGGGGGGAATGTGTGTCTGAGGGGTGTGTGTGTGTGTGTGTGTGTGTGTGTGTATGTGTAAGTCAGAGGACAGACAACTATAGGGAGTCCTTTGTCTCCTTCTACCTGTTCTTGGGTTCCAGGAACCAAGTAAGTTTGTCAGCTTGCATGCCTAACCCATCTTGCCAGCCTGTGGACACATCCTTGTGGCACTCTGGGGTCTAAGCCAGCCTGTGCACACATCCTTGTGGTACTCTGAGGTCTAATAGGCGTACTAATGCATAAACCTGTAGCTGGATACTGAAGTGAGGTGGTATCCCTGGTAAAAACACTGGAGCGATTATTTGCATGTTGACCTGAGTTTGCCACTTTTCTTTTTCATTTTTCCATATTTCATTTTTGGACTACCATTTTTACTTGAAACTTCATCTGATAGATTGTAGTTATTCAGACTAAAATTTATCTTTCCTTTTGAGGAAAATAGCTTGTTCTAGAGAATTTGTATTGCAATTATTGTGCTGTCCATACGAGTGTGACACTTACAGGTCTGGTCAGGGAACCAGTGTTTCCTAAGGGATCAGTAGCTCATGTGGTACTGATCACACTGGTGAGAGGCGCCTTCAGTGTAACTATAGAGAAGAGTAGTGATGCTTCCGAGTCTAAAATTTTCAATTTTAGAATTTGTTTGTTTGTTGCTTGTTTTTCTTTTTGAGACAGGGGTTCTTCTGTATAGCCCTGGCTGTCCTAGAACTCGATATACCAGGCTGGCCTCGAACTCAAAGACCTGACTGTTTGCCTTCTGAGTACTAACTAGGATTAAAAGTGTATGCCACCATAACTTGGTTCAATTTTAGTTTCTAAGGTGGGTAGTATTTGAAATAAGTAATATAAACTAAAAGTCTTTGGGTAATCATTGATTTTCTAAAAGTGTAAAGAGGCCTGAGATTAAAAAGTACAGACTTTGGTCAGTGTGGTGGTGCACACTTTTAATCCCAGCATTCAGGAGGCAGAGGCTAGAAGATCTCTGAGTTTGAGGCCAGTTTGAGCTACTTAGCAAGTTCCAGGTCAGCAAGGACTACATAGACCATGTTTCACAAAAACCATCCAACCAACCAATAAGTAAAATGTGGACCTTTCATTGTGGGAAGTCTATTCAAGGGACACAAGGGTGTTTTCTGATGACATGCTTTCTGTTTATTCCCCCTCCCTCCCCTCTCTTTCTCTTCCAAGACAGAGATTCTCTGTGTAGCCCTGGTTGTCCTAGAACTTGCTCTGTAGACCAGGCTGGCTTCAAATTCAGAAATCCATCTGCCTGAGTGTGCACCACTACTGCCTGGCTCTGTTTTATTTATTGTGTTTTGTTGTTTTTGTTTTGTTTTTTGCGACAGAGTTTCTCTGTGTAGCCCTGGCTGTCCTGGAACTCACTCTATAGACCATGCTGGCCTCGAACTCAGAAATCTGCCTACCTCTGCTTTTCAAGTGCTGGGATTAAAGGTGTGTGCCACCACTGCCCAGTTTTTGTTTCATTTTTAATTGATGTTTTTATTGTCACTGTGTGTGTCTGTTTGGGCTAGACTGTTGTGGTGTACATGTAGAAGTCAGAAGACAACTTTGCACACTCACTTCTCTTTTTGGGTGCTGGAGATGAAACTCAGTCATTAAGCTTGGTGGCCAGAGCCACCACCTCCTCCTCATACTTCAAAGAACCATGAGTGAAAGCCACCCTGAGTTAACAGTAAATGGAAGAAAGTCATTTAGAGGATTAGTCTTATAGTTTAGCACCGTGTTTTTTTAAAAACAAATAATTACTTATTACACATGTAGAAGAAATATAGAAGGATCTTAAACCAAAGATTTAGGGGAGATAGGAAGAAGAAAGCTTTACATTTTTTTTATACAGGTTTTGCTTTATAGACCAGTGTGGCCTGAACTCCAGCATAGCCATTATCCTTCCTCTACCTGCCCTTCAGCTTAGCAGGCGGGAGCCAGTATCCCTTCTCAATTGTTGTGATTTCTAGATACTTTCTACAGCAAATGTGTTTATATTCTATTATAAAATGAAATAGAAATAGAGATTTGTAATGCAGTCTGGTGCTGAAATAGGTAGTTCTTTGCTGCACACTTTTTGTGGAACTGCTTAAGTCTTGTTTGAAGATCAGTCAGTTTCCTTAAACTTTGAGGGTTCTTTATCGCAAAGACTACGGATTTTAGTTCCAAACTGCTCTTCGTCCTCCATAAACTGGTTTTTCTGGAGTTCATTTATGTCCCAGACCTAACATGGTTTTGGGCCATATGCGAGTTGGAAGCCAAGGATAATGTGTGGTAATGGGTTTTGTTGGTGGTAAGTGATGTGGTTGTAATGGCAGTAGTGATTGTGATGATGAGGGGTCGTGGTTATGGTGATGATGGTGGTGGTGGTCATGCTGATGGTGGTGATGATGATGGTCGTGGTGGTGGTCATGCTGATGATGGTGATGATGGTGGTGGTGGTCATGCTGATGGTGGTGATGGTGATGGTGGTGGTGGTCATGCTGATGGTGGTGATGGTGATGATGGTGGTGGTGGTCATGCTGATGGTGGTGATGATGGTGGTGGTGGTCATGCTGATGGTGGTGATGGTGGTGGTAGTGGTGGTCATGCTGGTCATGCTGATGGCATAAGTTGGTGGTGTTGGTGATGAATTTTCAAGGGGTAGGGAAGCAGATGGTAACATTTTCCAGGATTATTCAGAGTGAAAAGGATTTGCTCATATGTAAAGACAGGGAAGAAATGAAATTTATGGTATTTTTTTTTTTTTTTTTTATGTTCCATACATCTCTTCAACATTTTAGTGGCTTGCCTGAGAAAATCCACTGTTAGGAGCATTGAAACTATTCAGAGTAGACTTTTTGTTGGTGTTTCCCTTTCCTTTTACAAATGTTGAGTACATGTATTAGGTAGTGTTTTAATAAGAGAGCATAGAACACAGCTTCCACCATCCTAGAACCTTTGTTTTGGACACAGAGGCGGACCATCTGGGATTGCAGCGCAGGAGATACAGATAGACTACATTGTAGCAAGTGCAGAGAGAAGAAGAGGACCAGCGATGCTTGGGGCATCACTGCAGGGTGGGGGGAGTCTGCTGGGAGCACATGCCTATAGTTCAGTACTGGACGGGCTGAAACAAGAGGGGATTAAGTTCTAGGCCAGCCTGCTCTATATAATGAAACTTTCTTGTTTTGTTTTGTTTTGTTTTGTTTTTGTCTTAAATCTTCTCAGGGGCTGGAGAGATGGCTCAGTGGCTAAGAGAGCTTATTGCTTTTTCCAGAGGATGAGAGTTCAGTTCCCAGTACCCACACTGTGCCTCACAGCCATCTGTAACTCCAGCTCTTCAGGAGATCCAACACAGTCTCCTGGCCTCTGCAGGTACCTACACATATGCAACACACACACACACACTAAGAAAACAGCCTTGGACTGGAGAGATGGCTAAGTCAGTACAGTATTTGCCTTGCAAGCATGAAGACCTACGTTTGAGATCCAATACCCATGTAAAAAGTCAGGTGGTATCTATTACCTGTTTGTAAGCCCAGCATTGGAGGCAGAGACAAGAAGATCTCAGGAGCTTGCTGGCTAGAAGTCTGTCCTAATCAGTGAACTCCAAGTCCTACTTAGAGATCTTGTCTCAAAAACTAAGATGGAAGCTGGGAGGTGGTGACGAAGGTCTTTAATCCCAGCACTTAGGAGGCAGAGGCAGGCAGATCTCCAAGTTTAAGGCTAGCCTGGTCTACAGAGTGAGTTCCAGGACAGCCAGGACCACACAGAGAAACCCTGTATCAAACAAACAACAAACAAACAAAGATGGGTGGCACTGAAGAGTGACACCCAAGGTTGTCACTCTGGCCTCCACATGCTGTATAACCTCCCATACATGTATAGCCCCCCCCCCAACATAAACATATAAACAAGGTTTTCCCTTAAACCTTGGTTTTCTTCCCCTCTTTCTCCCTTTCTTCCTTCATTTTTCTTTCTTTCTTCCTTTCTTTCTTTTCTTCTTTTTTGTTTTTTTCAAGACAGGGTTTCTATGTATAGCCCTGGCTGTCCTGGAACTCACTCTGTAGACCAGGCTGGCTTCAAACTCAGAGATCTGCCTGCCTCTGCCTCCCAAGTGCTGGGATTAAAGGTGTGTGCCACCACTGCTTGTCCTTTCTTTTTTCCTAATTAATTAATTAATTAATGCTTGGTGCCCAAGGAGGTCAGAAGAGAGCATTGAATCAGATCTTGGAAGTGGAATTATGAACAGTTATGAAACACTATGTGGTACTGGGATCAGACTTGGCTCTCTGTGAGAACAAGTGCTCTTAACCTCTGAGCTCCCTCTCCAGCCTTTAAATCTTGTTTAATTAGAATCCTACTACATGGACTGAGTGAGTGGTGTCTGCTCATGAGGAGTTGGACTGAGTTCTCAAGAGGATCATTTCTTCTTTTCTCTGGATCCTGGGATTTTATCCAACTTCTGAATATTCTGAAGTGTCTTTTCCAGTGAGTAGACTTCCATTTGTTTTTTGTTTTTTGTTTTTTTTAATTTATTATGGCAAACTACTCATAAAAAGAACCAATTTAATTGTATAGTTTGGTGACATTACCTATTAACAACACTATGCTATTATTTGTTAGGCATTCTAGAACTTTTAATATCTCAAATAAGGAACCACATACTCCTTAAAAACAGTACCAGGCCCTGGAAAGATGCTCAGAGCATCTTGGGTTCAATTCCCAGCACACACATTGTGGCTCACAGCCATCTGTAACCCCAGTTCCAGGGGTCCAGTGCCTTTGTATAGTCTCCAAGAGTACCAGACATGTGTGTGGTGCAGACAGACATGCAGGAAAAACAGCATGCACAAAATGATTCCCACTTTCCCCTCCTGTGTTGCTATACTTTGTCCTTGAATTTGCCCATTTTGTGTATCTCATAAAGTAGTGCCTGGCTCTTTCCAATTAGTCTAGGGTTGTCAAGGTCATCCATCCCTGCTGTAGCAGGTATCAGGCTTTCCTTTAATATTTGGTAATGTTTCATGGCATGAATGAATACCTTATTTTTAGTTCATGCAACTTGTATACAACTTATAAAATTAGGTTATAATATAAAGAGGTGTGACTGTTGGCTTGAGACCTGACCATGGAGTCACTACCTTGGTGAAGCACTGTCCTGGCCATGGAGTAGAAATGATGAGCACTGTGTGGGTTGTTTTGCTATCACCTTCCTCCTGCTCGCAGGCACCTGAGCTTCTTGTACTTCAGCACCCTAGAGTCCTTACCTTGTAATGCCCCCTTGTTATCCTCCTTCTGTCCTGTTCTGTTCTGTTCTGTTCTGGTTTGAGACAGGTCTCATGAAGCCCAGGCCTTGGACTCTGATCCTCCTGCCTCCATGTCCCTGATGCTGGGATTGTAGATGTGTGGCATCATGCCTGGTTTATGCTGTGCTGGGGATGGAACCCAGGGCTTCATGAATGCTAGGCAAACACTCTGCCATATGATTCATATTCCTAGTCCTCCTTAGGATCCTTTTAATATCTGTACTATATTCTTGATATTGATAATTTGTGTTTTCATCCTGTCTCCTTCCCCTCCCCCTCCTAGTTTGTTCCTTGAACTTTAAAGTATGTTTGGCTAGTTTATCTGTTTTATTAATCTTTTTCTTTTCTTTTCTCTTCTTTTCTTTTCTTTTTTTGTTTGTTTGTTTTTTTTCAAGACAGGGTTTCTCTGTATAGCCCTGGCTGTCCTGGAACTCACTCTGTAGACCAGGCTGGCCTTGAACTCAGAAATCCACCTGCCTCTGTCTCCCAAGCGCTGGGATTAAAGGTGTGCTCCACTACTGCCTAGCTATGTTTTCTTTTCTTCTTCTTCTTTTTTTTTTTTTTTTTTTTAAGATTAATTTATTTATTATATGTAAGTACAATGTAGCTGTCTTCAGACTCTCCAGAAGAGGGCATCAGATCTCATTACGGATGGTTGTGAGCCACCATGTGGTTGCTGGGATTTGAACTCAGGACCTTCAGAAGAGCAGTCAGTGCTCTAAACCACTGAGCCATCTCCAGCCCCCTGGCTATGTTTTATTAATCTTAAAGACAAACCAACGCTTTCCCCCCCATATAGTCAAGATTTATTTTAAGGTCTAAAACCATTAAGACTAATTAAAGCAAAACTACTATTATTGCTTTAAAAGACAAGCAAATAAACAAACCAGTTTTTCCCCTTTATATGAATGTTTTGCCTGCATGTATGTTGGTGTACCATATGTGTGTAGTGCCTGTGGAGGCCAAAAGAGGGGGTCATAGCCCCTATGACCATCACATGGGTGCTTGGACCAAACTGGGGTTCTCTGGAAGAGCAGCCAGGGCTTGTAACTGCTGAGCCACCTCTGCAGCCTCTGGCCGCCTTCTCTGATGCAACACATTCATTGACTGTTTTAGTTAGCATACAAAAGTGGGTGTTTATATGGCCATGCCATCCTTGTACACTGCCATCTCCTGCTCCTTGACATGTCATCTTTATTTTTAACCGTAGTCTCTTTTAGTGATTTTTTGGGGTGGGGGCAGGGGGAATCTGCATGAAAAATAGTGTCTACCTAAAAGTCACAAGGAGGTTTTGAAACTTTACCTTATTATTGTACAGTTTGCCTGGAATGAATTTTGATCTATATTGGTGAAGGGTTTTTGGTTGGTTGGTTTGTTTTTTTCTCCTTCTATGTTGACTTCACACTTTCGTTGAAAAGAGCCTTGCCAGGGCTTGAGAGGGTGGCTCACTTTGTGTTCAGTTGTGAGGACAGGAATCCATATACTCATCTGCCCTGTAAATGCCAGATAGGAGCAGGTGGGCACCTGTAACCCCGGCACTCAGGAGGCAGAGGTAGGGTATCCCTGGGCCTTGGCTAGTCAGACTAGCTGAGTCTTGGAGTTCAGAGTTCAAGTGAGGGACACTGCATCAGTGCCTATGGCAGAGAGAAATGAAGACACCTGTTACCAACCTCTGGCCTCTACGTGCACACTGCACACACATATACATGCAGAGGGCATCACTGCTGAGTGAGTCTGGTATCTGTGTTTGTAGGTCATCTGGGAACTCTGTTTTGTTAATTCACAACAGAGTTTGTTCCTTTATGCCATCTCCACCACCTGTATCCTTGTAGCTTTAAAACAAATCTTAGTATCTGGTAGAATAAGGCATCCAACTCATTCTAGAGCATTTGGCTTGGTTTCTTCTTTTTTTTTTTTTCCATACACATTTTAGAGTCAGTTTTATTCATTCCTAGATCCAGTTAAAGATACTCAGGACTTTTGTTCTAGGATGGCATTGTGTTTATTGATACTTTGATCCTGGGTTAGTAGAGTAACATAAGGACTGGGGGAGGCCCACCCCCTTGGAGGAGCGCAACGCCCTCTATGTTGTTGTGGTTTCATCTGCTTCCATGTCCATCTTTTCCTCATCTTTGGCTTTTAAAACATTCTGGTTTTCTTTGAACTCAATCCTTGGTTTTGCTGATAAAAATCCTGTTTGTATAGTTTCATATGTCAAGAAATCTGATATCCTCTCTCTCTTTTCTTTTCTTTTCTTTCTTTTTTTTTTTATCAGATTAGGTGTTCAATACATGTGGAATGAGAGTTTACTTTGTGTTAGGCACTGTATGTGTCTGGTATAGCAGCAGGAAACACAAGCACCAGCTAGTGGTGGCTTTTTGTGCCCTGGTGACTAGCCTGGGAATCCCCATCCGTCACCTGCTTGGGAAAGCAGTTATTGCCTGGACTGTGTGGGCTATGTCCCTGAGGTAGGGCCATTGTTAAGCAGAGCACACTCCCGCTTAGTTCAACAGTGCCTTTATCTTTTTTTGCTGATCAGTGAGTGCTAGTGGCTTAGTCAGACAGCTCCCAGGTTTGCCCTGATATGGTAGCTCCTCTGACCCTGAAGAACTCTTTCCTGATCTTCTTGCCTCAGATGCCCGGTGCTGGACTTGCGGTGTATCACTGCTCTCAGCGTGCTTTCTAAGGATGCAGTGAGGACTTTTGAAAATGACTATAACATTGAAATGAGAGGGATTGTTATTTAATGAATGACTTTATATTGTAATGTTTTGTGATATTTGGTTTTGGTTGGACTTTGGGCATTTTAACTCTCTGGTAATTTTTTTTTAAAGATTTATTTACTTATTTTATGTGTATGAGTACACGGTAGCTGTACAGATGGCCATGAGCCATCATGTGGCTGCTGGGAATTGAACTCAGGACCTCTGCTTGCTCCGGCGTAATTCACTGTAGTTGTCTTCAGATGCACCAGAAGAGGGCATCAGATCTCATCACGGATGGTTGTGAGCCACCATGTGGTTGCTGGGTTTTGAACTCAGGACCTTCGGAAGAACAGTCAGTGCTCTTACCCCCTCAGCCATCTCACCAGCCCTCCTCTCTGGTGATTATTATGTGATATGAAACAAATATATTCTATTTATGCTCTTCTGATATCTAATTTTATGTACTTACCAAGTTTTAAAACTGTAAGATCGTGATTTATAATTAAAAAGAGCATATTGTTTTACAAGCTTTATGGCAGTTTGAAATTTTATTTTAAAACTAAATTGAACTGTTTTGAACAGATTATTTTCTGACAAAATACAGAATACAGTACAAATATGTATTCTGAGGTGCTTGTTTCTACCTGTATCACCAATCTTTTGTCCCACTTCTCTGCAAAGCTATCTCTGTAGTTCTTTTAAGAAATAGTTATTTATTGTGTATGTGCATGTGTGTGTGTACCATAGCACACGTGTGGAGACCAGAGAACAGCTTGTGGGAATTGGCCCTCTTCTCTCTGTCATGTGGGTTCCAAGTCTGGGCCACAATCACGGTTATGTCTGAGTTACCCTTCCTTATTTATTTATATTTAACTTTTCATTCATTTTTATTTTATGTATGGGGATGTTTCACTTGTATCCTTGTGTACCACATGCGTGCAGTGCTGATGGAGACCAGCAGAGGGCATCAGATTCCCTGGAACTGGAGTTACATTATGTGAGTGCCGGGTACTGAATCCAGGCTCTCTGCAAGAGCAGTCAGTGCCTTTAACCAGTGCCTCAGGTTTCTCTTCATTCAGCTCCTGTTTTCCTTTTTCTAATGGCTTCATTGTATCCCATCACCTGCAAGTGTCCTTGTCTTTTCTGCACACAGTGCTACAAGAATAACCTTACAAGTGATGTTTCACAGCTGTGCTGGAGTGCTGGACTCTAAGGAGCATATGCACAAGTCATTTCTACAGCAGTGGAGGGCTACTGATGCCTAGAGAGATACTAATATAGATGCTTGCTGTACTACTGCTAGATACTGTCCTCAGATTTTCATCCAGGAAAGTTCTTGTTTAGACTTCCACCACCAGTACTGTGTTGGAAGTAGGGGGTGGAGGGTGCAGGCAGGGGCCGGAGTCTGTTGCCAAAGCTTGGCAATAGGCTGCTGCCAGGCTGTGTACTCTTAACTAGTTGTGCAGGAGATAGTGTCTGATATGGTTTTAGCCCCAGCTTGCTCCTTATGGACCTTTTTGTATGGCGGACATTTGAGCAGGGGCCTGTGCTTCTGGTTGTCTTTGCCCCTCTGCTGCCGCTGCCTCACATCCCTTACTCCAAGGAGCCCCCCATGTCTAGATCCAGGGTACTCTGGATGGACTCTCAACCCTGGCTGTCTGTGAGGATCCTCTCGGAGGTAGGAAGACTTGCCTTTAGACTCCATTGCCAGGGGCTGGCTTATTTAGTTTGGATAGAAACCCAGGTTTCTCCCAATTTGTGGGGTTTTTGTTGTTGTTGTTGTTGTTATTGTTTTGGGGGATTTTTGTTTGTTTGTTTTTTGAGACAGGGTTTCTCTGTGTAGCCCTGGCTGTCCTGGAACTCACTCTGTAGACCAGGCTGGCCTCAAACTCAGAAATCCACCTGTCTCTGCCTCCCAAGTGCCGAGATTAAAGATGTGTGCCACCACTGCCCTGCCCAATTTGTGTTTCAATGTGAAGAGACTCTAGTTACAAAGCTTGTTGCACAGGGGAAGGGCTGTTGCAGTAGGAGGGTGCTCTGACCAAAGGCCTGCAAGCCTTTCCTTGTTTCTGAATAGGTCAGGAGAATCTGGCTCAGAGCCAGAGGGGTGGGGGTGGGGGGTGGAGGAGAATCCCTTCACCCTGGGAATGGCTATGGCTTAGAGTGAGCCTGCATCCTAAATTGATCAAGTCTGTCTGAAAGCAAGGTCTTTATTTCCTTGTATTGAGGTTAGCCAGTCTCAGGATGAAACGAGAACCCTGGGAAGGGAAAGGAAGGGTAGATGGGCAGTGCCCAGTTGCTGAGACCACTCCTTCTGGACTCTGTGCATGGCTTCTGAAGCCATTGACTTCAGTTCACCTGACTGCTCACCAGGTTCCAGAAAAGCAGCACATGCTAGCTGACCAGCTTCTTCTCATCCTTTTGAGAAGAAAAGTAGCAGATTCCATTTATTAAATGATGCAGATAGACTAGCAATATATATTGATTGCTATTTATAAAAAAATCAATAGCCTTTATATGTGTAAATATGTAAGCATATATATATATACTCATTATTTACATTTATACTGGTCTCACTCTCAATTGTTTTCATGCCATGTTCACACTTGTTTCTGTTTTGGAAAACTGACAAGTTCTATTTCACGTAGCTCCACTTAGCCACCTCTACTCCACTGTCCTAACTACATCCCCAGCCTGTGGAGTTGTCACTTTGTTAAAGGTTATATTTTACTGACACTGTCTTTTTAAAGTAATTATATTTTTTCTTTATTTTTGAGAATTTCATGCAAGCATACTATGAAACATCACCATTACTACCTTGTTCCCCCTCTAACTCCCACTGTCTCCCCATTAAATCCCTGACCACACCCCTCTGCACTGTCTCCCCCATTAAATCCCTAGCCACACCTCTGGCCTCTAAGATCTTTTTTTTTTTTTTTTTTTTTTTTTTTTCCGATACAGGGTTTCTCTGTGTAGCCCTGGCTGTCCTGGAACTCACTCTGTAGACCAGGCTGGCCTCAAACTCAGAAATCCACCTGCCTCTGCCTCCCAAGTGCTGGGATTAAAGGCGTGCACCACCATCACCCGGCTAAGATCTTTATGTAATGTGTTACTGGTATAAATGTTGTGTTTCTAAAAGCTGTTAGTGTGAAAGTCGCCAGACCAACATGCTTATCATTTGTCTAATCTTTTTTTTTTTTGAGACAGCATCACACCATATGTCTTAGTTTTCTATTGTAGTGATAAACACCATGACTAAAAGCAGCTTGTAGAGGAAAAAAGGCTTTTTTTTTTTTCTTTCTTTCTTTCTTTTTTTTTAAATCTCTTACAGCTTGTAGTTCATCATGTAGGGAAGTCAGGGCAGGAACCTGGTGGCAGGAGCTGATGCAGAGGCCATGGAGGAGTGCTGCTTCCTGGTTTGCTCCCCATGGCTTGCTCAGCTTACTTTCTTATAGAACCCAGAACTTCCGTATTAGTGAGGGTTCTCTAGAGTCACGGAACTTATGGATAGTCTCTATACAGTAAGAGAATTTGTTGATGACTTACATTCTGTAGTCCAACTCCCAACAATGGTCAGCAGCAGCTGTGAATGGAAGTCTGAGGATCTAGCAGTTGCTCAGTCCACGGGGCAAGCAGGTGGAAAGAATCTTTCTTCTTCCAATGTCCTTATGTAGGTTTCCAGTAGAAGGTGCCACTGCCTGGCAATAGTGTTCTTTTTTTTTTTTTTTTTTT
>NW_022196897.1:19602278-19631806 GCF_008632895.1 Mastomys coucha
GGCTGTCCTGGAACTCACTCTGTAGACCAGGCTGGCCTCGAACTCAGAAATCCGCCTGCCTCTGCAATATTGTGTTTTAAAAGAATTTAAAAATTATTGTTGTAGGGACTGGAGAGGTGGCTTAGTGATTAAGAGCACTTGCTGCTTATCCAGAGGCTGGAGTTTGGTTCCCAAGTTCCAAGCTCACAAGCACCGAGAGCTCCAGGATCCAGCACGCTCTTTTCACTTTCTTAGCTACTTGCACCACATGCGTGGTCACATAGACAGAGGCACAAACACAGAAGTTGAAAATATTAAAAATTGTTGTTGTGAGGGTTTTGCTTTATTTATTTGTTGAGATGGGGTCTTATTTTGTGTCCCAGGCTGGCCCTGAATTCATAGAGATGAGCCTGTCTCAGTTTCCTGAGTGAGTATTCTACTAAAGGTATGTGCCACCAGGCCTGGTTTGGGCTTTTTAATGGAGTGTTGCAATGGGTGGTACAGTAAGAATTACATTTGCCAGAGCCTGGGCTTTTGTCCTAAAATTGCCACTTATAAACCTGGACAAGCAAGGTTTAGTAGAGATGTGACTGGAAGCCAGATGTTCTCAGCCATCCATGAAAATACAGCTTTCACCTCACCAGGAAGAAGAGATAGTTTATTCTGGAGCAGAATACAAGTGATTGTTGCCTAATGAATTTATGTCACCCTTAATACCATGTTCTACTGTGGTAACTTTCATAAAGTTTTTATACTGATAAACAAAGTCCCAATTCAAGGTATTTACCAAATACATCAGTGGGCTGGCTCATCAGGTAGGTGGGTTTCAGCAAAGCCAGGATATCAGTGTAGGTTTCAGATGTTGCCTGTGACACTGGGGTTGATGGTACCTGGGAGTCTGTTTGTACAGTCCAAAGGATTTACCAAGAGTCACAAGGATGCTGGGTCAGACACAGAGGGACAGTGAGTGGCTGTTTGGGATCTGTAGATGACCCAAGAAAATGTGACTGTGGGTTTACAGCATTCCAGTTCTCCAAAGCTGGAGTCCTAATCAGCCTGGCTGGTACAGAATTCAGAGTGTTTGCACCCCGAGGAGCTGCTCTCTCATTTGGCAGGTGCTACTGTGTCTCCCTGCCATAGAGAAGTCAGATGGTGAAGTCAAGCATCCTCTGAACTCACTCCTGCTGGCCTGCGTGTGACTGACTGCAGACATGAGGAGCATGGGGGGTGGGGGGAGCACATCTGTGTTGACTTTCTTTGCCAGGTGGAAGGGAATGCCGCAAGGGTGGGGTCTGTGGCTCCTTCTACGTGGAGTGGGGAGGAAGAGAGGCATAACATTGGTGAGCCAGGGACCAGATTGTATGGTTGTGGTGACTCAGGGTTGTTATAACCCTGCAGGTCATGGATGGCCCTGTGGTGACAAGGCAGTTGCTCCTCCTGGAAATGAGAGAGAGCTTTGCTGAGTAGACCCTGCCATGGAATGCTTCCTCAGGCCTCAGGAGGGCTTGAGCTGTAGAGCCCTTCTTTTGTCTTGGCATGAAGTTAGGGGTTCTGGAGATTTCCCCCAAGACTTCCTCATGGGCTCTAGACCCGTGTCGTGTCGCTGGCAGAAGCAGGTGTATCCTCTGACTAGTTAGCTGCTTTGCTTTCCCTCCAGGAATGCATTGCTTCTTCAGGATAGCACTGTCTCATCTCTAAAGCTCTTGTTTACCACATTTCATTTTCTTCTGGCTTTATCTCAGTCTCCAAAGGTCTTATTTATGAACCTGTGTGGAAGTTGAATTTGTGAAGCCCACATTGGGCTCTGATGCATTGTGGGTAGCTTTTGCTTCAGGTGATTTCTGGGTTCTATGAGCTTGTGTGGCTGTCAGCCCAACTCGAAATTGCACAGTGAAGCAAACTTTTAATTTACTGGGTCAGAAGAACTCATCAGGGACAGAAGTCTGACAAATTAAATGCCTGCTCCAACATGGGCCTTTTTTTTTCCTGTGTTGAAGGGGTGGGTAATTCACCTGGTATCTCCTGGAAACCCGTTGATTTTAATGCATTTCAAGAGGCTAGGGATGCAGCTTGCATGGTAGAGTGAATGTTTGCCTTCTCTGAAACCTTTGGTTCAGTCCTCAGCACCCCATAAATCAGGCACTCCTGTAACTAGAAATTCAAGGTCATCTTTGGTTATATAGTCAAGTTCAAGGGCAACATGGGATGTGAGATAGCTTTGTTTTGTTTTTAAGCTATTTCTAGGAGTCAGAGGAAACCTCTGCCCTGTGCTGCTTTGGAGGTGCTCTCTGTTTTCTTGCTCCCTGTCTCTATCAGTTACAAAGCCTCAGCTAGTGTCTGAGGCTAGTGTCCTGACTAACATGATAAACAGGACAGGTGATTCTCTGAGACTCACAGAAGAGCAGTTTAGATACCACAGCTTCTGAGTTCGTATTTGATTATATGAAAGAGGCTGGCCAGATACCTTTGGAGAAGTCTCTTAGCTCAGAGCTATCTCATTGCCATTGCTTGCTCTAATGCAGTAGGGATGATGGGGAATAAAGCACACCTAGCTCTCTGTGTGCACTGCCTTCCTCATGTCTGTTAGGGAGAGGACTATGAGAAACTAATGCACTCCAGGGTCTGGAGTGATGGAGTGACTCCATGGTTAAGAGCATTTGCTAGTCTTGCAGAGGACCTGGCTGTAGTCCTAGAACCCACACTGCATCTCACAATCACCTGTAACTTCAGTTCCAGGAGATCTAACACCCTCTTTTGACCTCCAAGGGTACCAGGCACACATGGGATACAAATACATATAGACAAAATAGACAAACAAAATAAATCTGAGGGGAGAGAGAAGACTGAGAGATTGAGATTGATTAACAAGCCCAGGTCCTAGGTGCTAAGTCATCAGTGAAGTGTGATTCTTGAGTTTTGACTGAGATCTCCCGTGTGTGCAGAGAGGGAAGCAGTCTTGATTGGATGAGCCTTTCTCACTGCTCCAGCTCTGGAGTGCTAGAATTGAGTGGCCACACCCACTTCCTAACCACTGTGAGCAGAGTGGCTCATCTGTAAGGATTCACCTACTGTGCTGTGTCCATCCACCCATTCAGGTCTGCTAAGTCCTCTAACTCTACCTCCCCTTGTCAATGTTCCTGGGACAATGTAGACTTTTTTTTTTTTTGTCACTCATTGAAGGGTATATGTCAGTCAGTTCTTATCTTAGGGGCTAAGTCTATCAACTCAAACAAGCTTTGTAAACATCTGTGACCACTACCACTGGGGAGGTGAAACCAAGTGGATCCTTGAGCTCCAGGACAGCCAGGTCTTCAGAGGAGTTCCAGGACAGCCAGGTCTTCAGAGGAGCTCCAGGACAGCCAGGTCTTCAGAGGAGCTCCAGGACAGCCAGGTCTTCAGAGGAGTTCCAGGACAGCCAGGGCTACAGAGGAGTTCCAGGACAGCCAGGGCTACACCTGGAGTTGGGGGGGTGGGAGGGAACAGACGGAGACAGAGACATAACAGAAAAGATAAAGTGAAGAAGGTGGGAAGTGTCTTCCTTTCACATAAAAAGTTTATGATGATTATATTCATAGCTATTAGGGTCCCAGCCAGGGCTACACAGAGAAACCCTGTCTTGAAAAACAAAACAAAACAAAAAGAGTTAGCTTTGGCTCTCTGTATAAAGTGTCATAAGACTCTGGTGGTCAGTGTCTGATTGTTGAGTGTGAGAGTTGCTCATGGTTTTTGGTCTTTTTTGTCTTTGCCTTAACCACATGTACCAAACTGTCTTTCAGTGCACAATGTCCTGGACACCCATCATGGAGGCTCAAGTATGGGGCAGTCTTAGCTTTTGCTGCTGCAGTCAGGCTGATGTGCACAATGGCTGATTAATATTTCATATCTTTACAAGAAACAACTTGGAGGGCTGGAAAGATGGCTCAGCGGCTAAGAGCACTGACTGTCCTTCCAAAGGTCCTGAGTTCAATTTCCAGCAACCACATATGGTGGCTCACATCCATCTATACTGGGAACTGATGTCCTCTTCTGGCATGTAGGCATACACACAGGCAGAATACTTCATAGATAATAAATAAATAAATACACACTCAGGGTGCTGGAGAGATGCTAAGTGGTTAAGAGCACTGGCTGCTCTTGCAGAGGACCCAGACCGAGCTCCTAGAACCCACATGGCAGCTCACAATTATATGAAATTCCAATTCAGGGAATGCAGCACCTCCTCTCACTTCCATGGGTCCCTGCACACATGATATACAGACACACATTCAGGCACCCAAATATTCACATAGATAAATATTTTAAAAGGAGCAACTTGTAAGCCCAGTAGATGCTGACTGAATTCTGAACATGACAAAGTATTTTCAGGAAGCAAGCCTCTGGGGAAAAGGTGCTTTTCTACAAAGAAGAGTGGGTTTGTAAATGAAGATGACAGGTATAGATAGGTCTCCTGCCTCCACTGCTGTGAAGTGGCTATTTGTGGTTTGTGCTGTTTCCTTCCTTCTCTTCCTCCTTGGCAGACCTGGTCAGCAGTGAGGCTACCACAGTGCTGAGAGCCACCTCTTGGACTGTCTGCCTGTGTCTGGGCATTGTCAGTGGCCCTTTCTCAGGTGAGGCCAGCCCTTATCAGCTTTCCCACACACTGCTGCAGCTAGTCCCATGGCCGGCTGTGAAGACATTTTCAATCCTTGAGCACCACAAAGTGGGCATTTTTTTTTTTTTTTGGCAGTGCTATAGATCTAATCTGCGTCTCACTCCGCTGTTCTCTCTTCGCCCTTGGGACTGTCTGGCATGCTTTACACTGTCTAATGGTATTTTATCAAAGTGGAGAATCTAGAGTTGTTGGGGGAACTTTTGTCACTTGTGGGATTAACTTTGGATGTCTACAGCAAATGTTTGTGCACATGGTTCCAGCCTGCTGTTGGCCTCTGCCTCAGTACTGACCAGATTCTAGCATAGCAGAACATATCTGTGTCCACTTCAACTTGGCTGCAGGAGGGTTTGAGTGTCTTGAGTGTAGGGTGACAAGAGTCAGGATGCTCATGGCTGTGGAATTTGGGCAGAGGGGTCTTTCCCTGTGGCTGCCTGTTATCAGGAGGCTGTGCTGTGGAGAGAGAAGTTCACACTCTGGTTCTATAGCATCCTCTGCACCATCTTTGAGGAGGCCATTTGATCTCTGCTACAAGAAAATTGAGGAAACTTGAGAGATGGCGCAGCATCTAAGAGCACTGACTGCTCTTCCAGGGGACTTGGGTTCAATTCCCAGTACCCATATAGCAGCTTACAACCATCAGTAACACCCTCTTCTGGCCTCCTCAGGCACTATACAAATGCTATATGCAGATAGAACATCCATACACATAAAAATAAATAGATTGTTAGTAAGAGGAGGAAGAAGAAAATTAAGTCTTGTTGGCTAATGTCAGGACTGACTGAGTGCAAGCTGTTTTAAGATGGGCCCTGAGCTCAGCCCCATCAGCCTGGAAAACACCTACGGAAGGCTGTTCAAGCCCCAGGGTTTCATAATGGGCTAGAGGAGGTTGATGGAAGGTTGTGGGGAAGCTGAGAAGTTGTCCCCTCCAGGGTAAGGCTTGTTTCTCTCAGGAGTTCTACTTCAATCTGTGACAGGGGGCTGACTAATGCCTTCTTCCAGTGAGCATGGCTAATATACAGAGTGAGTGGTAACTTAAGGGAGCATGTGTGCTGAGCCAGACAGCACAGGGGGTTTACAGATCCCTTCTCTAGGGTTGCCAGGGAAGCTAAGAAAGTGCCTAAAGTAGAGCTGTTGGCTCCAGGCACAGTTTCCTCCACTTGAGTAGGAGGCTAGGAAATGGCACATCTCATTTATCACCGTGGAGGTGCCTGTGGAGTTGCCATCCAAAGTATCTCCAGGACACACAGTTCATGTCTGTGTGCAGTGACCTCCGGGACAGTAGTGCTTGCAATAGCAGTTGATGACACGCATAGAACTACACATTCTCTGGGCCATGTCAGCAGGGACAGGAACAGCCACCCACTACTCATCTAGGGACACCAGACAGCTTGTCCCAGTGGCAGAGCCAAAATTGGAACCTGTGCTTTTTGTCACAGACAGGAAGGTTCATGTTCTGTCCTCAGGACACACTGTAGTTCTTCAGCTTTAAAGACTTTGTCCAGTTGGGATGTGACTGGTTACCTCATTCTTGGAGTTAAGTTTGTGATTGCCTTTTTCCCAGATCAAGCTGCTTTTGGGATGTCATTTTTGTTATAAGGTTTAGTCTTATGGCCTTCCTCCCAGTAAGTCCTGTATGCCTGTGACAGAAGTTGCCTTTCTTTTTTGTTTTCTTTTGTTTTGTTTTGTTTTTGTTTTTCGAGACAGGGTTTCTCTGTGTAGCCCTGGATATCCTGGAACTCACTCTGTAGATCAGGCTGGCCTTGAACTCAGAAATCTGCCTGTCTCTGCCTCCCAAGGAAGCTGCCTTTCACCTTGATGCTTACCCTCATCAGAGGCTGAGTTGTTCTGGATTCTCCTAGTCTCTTTACTCAGGCCCTTGGCTGAGGTGTGCAGGGCACTGGAAATAAACTAGCCCTGATCTTTTCCACTGTCAGTGTTACTGACCCTGTTGCAGAGTCCTAATGGATTAGGAGGCACCTGCTCTGCTTAGGCACGGACAGAGTATCCTGAGCTTGATGCTGCCCTGCTTTTTGCACACCTGCAGGGTCTATTTTCTTCTCCTCTTTTTGTACCTATTCACAGCTTTTGATGTACTAGTCAAATTCAAATCATTGTCAATGGGTTGGGAATCCCAACCTCTCTTTTCTCCTCAAATTCAGTACTTGGTTTGTCAGTCCTTTCTTCCTCTAGAGCCTCACCCAGCCTTTTCTCTTGTCATTGGGAAGGAAGGTCTTGATTTAGAAGTACTATTAGAATGAAATAGAAAGTAAAGACATCTCAACTAAATCACTTAAGCATGTGGTATGTGTGTGTATATTGAAATAGGGTCTCACTAAGTAGCCTTGTCTGGCCTGGAACTCTGTATAGACTAAGCTGGTCTTGAAGTCACAGAGATCCTCTTGCCTCTGCCTCCAGCTACTAGGATTAGAGATGTGTGCCACCATCCCCCTTTCTTTTCTATTTTTGAAAGCAGTCTTGTCACTAGCTAGCCAGACATCATGGTCTACACCTGTCATCCTAGGACTCAGAAGGCATATGATCATGAATTCAAGCCTTTGTTCAATGCTAGCATCTCAACTTGATCCCATTATCAAACTCTTAAGAGTGCCGCTTTACCACTTCTTCCACTCAGCTCTTGATTTCATGGCCACAGTGGTCAGAGACACATTGCTAACATTAATGTTCTCCTTGGAGATAATTTAAGACTTCTTACAGTGGACTGTACAGATTCTCAAATTTCGTTTTAGTATATGGGAAGAAAAGTAATTTTTTTCTTTCCTGAGATTGACTTTATACCTATCACGTTTGTAATGAAACTATGCTCAGTATTTGAAAAAGAATATAGTAACAAAGAAAGTTCAAGTCACCTACAGCCCTCATTAGAGATGACCTGTGCCAATCCCCTGTTGATCTCTGCTGGCAGCCACACCAGGGTGACTTCATGGCTGACTGTGCTCATCTTCTGTACTAAAGAAACATAAAGGGGCTGGAGAGATGGCTCAGCGGTTAAGAGCACTGACTGCTCTTTCAAAGGTCCTGAGTTCAAATCCCAGCAACCACATGGTGGCTCACAGCTATCTGTAATGAGATCCGATGCCCTCTTCTGTTGTGTCTGAAGACAGCTACAGTGTACTTATATAATAAATAAATATAATAATAAATATAGCCGGGCAGTGGTGGTGCACACCTTTAATCCTAGCACTTGGGAGGCAGAGGCAGGTGGATTTCTGAGTTTGAGGCCAGCCTGGTCTACAGAGTGAGTTCCAGGATAGCCAGGCTACACAGAGAAACCATGTCTCGAAAAACCAGAAAAAACAAAAACAAAAACATTATTAAAAGCCAGTAATCCTAGCACTTGAGTGGCTGAAGCAGGAGGATTTCTTTGAGTTCAAGGTCAGTTAGGGCCATGGAGACCCTGCCTCCAAGCAAATAGAACCAAAGAATTGTAACTTGTGGTAACCATTCATGCTACAGGATACAGAATGTTGTACATGTAGAAGCTTGTAGTATTTTTAAATTTAACAGTTACCAAGAGAAAATAATAGTTGTTGACTGCTTAGCAGTGGCGGCTCTGTCTCCTCTTGTGACTGATGCCTATTGGGTCTCTCTTCTGATGCCCTGTTCCTGTTTTCCTTCTCTGCAGCTAGCTTCTACAGGAATACAGATGAGGTCCTGTTGCCTCTCTGGTTTCAGTTCTCTGGAGCTCATATCCCACATCAACTCGAAGCCAGTTCATCCAACTAAAATCTGGCCTGTGTTCCAGTGCTCCAAACAGCTATGGTGGGCATTATTTCTCTCTTTAAGATGTAACAAATCTGTTTCAGCTCTTGGACCTTTCTGTTTCCCTTGCCCTGGCACATTTGGAAGACTGATAGCCCTTTCATTTATGGTCCTGTTTTTTTTTTTTTTATTTTTGTAGTGTTTATGAATGTTTTGCCTGCATACATATCTATGTACCACATATGTTCCTAGTTCCCACAGAAGCCAGAAGAGGGCACCAGAATCCCTAGAGCTAGAGTTGTAGGCTTCCATGTAGGTGCTGGGAATCGAACCTGAGCTCTCTAGAAGAGCAGCCAATGTCTTAACCACAGAGCCATCTCTACAAGCCCCCAGTGAATTATATTCAAGTGCATGTGTATTATGGAGAAAGTGAATTTAGTGAGGTATGGAGTTAAATGTATCACCAGTGACTCCACTGTCCATCCTTAACTTTTCATTTGCTTATGAAGGCTTTAGTCTGTGTAGGGGTTTTGTGTTATAATGGTTAAGGACTAAGGCCCAGCTGGCATGGCAGTTCATACCTAGAAACCCAGAACTTGAGAGGCAGAGGTAGGAGGATTGCTATGAGTTCAAGACTGACTTAGGCTGCATAGTGAGCTCCAGGATAGCCTGGGCTACACAATGAGATCCTGTATTTAAAAAAAAAAAAAAAAATAGGGGAGGAGTCCGGGGAGATGGCCCACTAGTAAAGTGCTTGCTATGAAAGCACAGGGGTCCGAGTTTGGATCCGCAGAACCCATGTAAAGGCTTGGCTCAGGGGTGTGCGTCTGTACCCTCAGTTTCAGGAAGGTGGGACAGGTGAATTCCCAGAGCATGTTGGTCATCCAGTCTGGATGAATCAGTGAGTTCCAGGTCAGTGAGACCCTGTCTCAAAAACAAAGATGACTGAGGAAGATCCTGAAATCATTGGCCTTTGGCCCCCACATATGTGCATGCACCAAAAAAACCTAACATACACACACAAACACACACACACACACACACACACACACACACACACACCCCAAATGACTCCTCCTCTCTGGATTCAGATGAGCATAATTAACTTTGTTATCAGTCTTGGTTTAACTCCTATCACATTTAACTGAGTCAGTGGCTTATACACTGCCTGTTACCCAGTTTTTGGATAAAGCATTATCTTAAAATAAAATGCCTCCAAGGTGGCACTTGGGAGGCAGAGGTAGGCTGACTCTGTGAATTCCAGACCAGTCTGGTCTACATAGGGAGTTCCAGACCAGCTAGGTTTGCATAATGAGACCCCGTCTAAAACAAAACAAAACAAAAAAACCCCAAAACCAAAAAGAATTATTTCTAGTGTGTGGGCCAGGCATTCAGCAGTGCATTGTCTGGATGATCCCAGCTGTGGCTGCTTACAAGGCTGCAATCAGATGTCACTGTTTCCTACGCAGAGGCCCCTCTCTACAGGCTGCTTTCTCTATAGCAAGCAATACAGGAGACTAAAGTCAAAAGCCAGATCTCCTATCAGCTCAGAAGTCCCACATTTGACCCTTGGTTGCAGAGGTCAGCAGTGTTGGAAGGCACTCACTAAGCAAGTGAGTTAGGTATCATTATGAACCATTTGGAAGCTGGTCATCAAGCTGCCATGAGTGAGCTTTGTGATATATATCCATCTTTGATATATGACATGGATTACATGCACTCACATTAGTTTATAGTGAGCCCTCAGAAACACTTAATCATGATTGTACTTGTGCTGTTACCCTCCTTCTCTCTCTATCCTCCTCTGCCAAGGAGGAGAAATGGACAGCGCATCATGGTGAGGTAAGAGGAGGCTACTTGGGAGGATCATAAGCTTATGAAGATGCTGGACTGAAAGGCTCTTGAGAGGTAGGATGGCCAGATGAAGATCATGGCTAGGGAGGGTGCTGGGTGGGGAAGCATGCTGTGAGAGGGACAGCACAGTCAATGTTGCTTTGGGGGACAGCTGATCTCTAGGCATGTAGATAAACTGACCCCAGCTGGAAGATTGGAGCCCATTTGCTCCAATAGAGCAGGGCTCTTCTCCCCAACACAAGCAACTGCTGTCCACAAGCTCTCTCCCTAGACCCTGCTCCCTCCTTACCGAGGGGCTTTACCCTGCCTTTTATCCCACCAGGTGTTTAGTTTATTGGGGTGAAGTGGAATCGAGTTCTGATGGACATGTGCAGTGATCTGGAACCTCCAGCTTCCAGCTTTGGTGGCACCATGTTTCTTTAGGCTTGTTATTGAGGTGGGGGGAGCCAATCAGGTGCATTGTGTTCTGGGTCTGACACCAAGTTTGGACAAGTTTTATCTTTTCAGAGGACCTAGTAGAATTGTGCTATGCCTAGCTACTAGTCTAAGCAGCTGATTGGCTAGCTGTTCTGAAGTCTGATGTTCCTCTACTCAGTTCTTCAGCAGGAGTTGCTCATTTGGGATTTGTTACCTTGTGAAGAGTTTCTGTGGTCTGAGGGGTTGAAACATGATGTCCTGTCTTACTAAGTTGTCAGACTGACCTAGGATTCTTCATGTGGCTCACGTTGCTGTCAAAATTTCTAATTACTCTGTGTGTGTACATGAGAGAGAGGGGGGGAAAGAGAGGGACAAAAGAGAGAGACAGAGACAGACAGACAGGGAGAGAGACAGAGACATGCAGAGAAAGAGAGAGACACACAGAGAAGAGTATGTGTGTACACATCAGTGTGTGTGTGTGGAGGTCAGAGGACTCCCTGCAAGACCATATGGGTTGTCAGGCTTGGTGGCAAGTGCCTTTACCCACTGGTTTGCCAGGCCATTCTTGAACTCAGGATTCCCCAGCTCAGCCCGCAGAGTACTGGGATTATAAGTTTCAAGTTCAGAGTGATTCTTGTATGTTCAATATGATGAACCATGCCATTTCCTCTGGACTTGAAAGTTTTCCAAGATGCTATGAAGGCAGCTCTGTATTTATGAGCTGTATCTCAGGTGGGGGAGCTTGTTCCCTTGTTTTGGTGAGGAGGCCTATGGCTTTTAGCTCAGCAACTTCTCAGTGGGCTTTGATGTGGGCAACAGACCTTGGGTGATGCTGCATTGAGCACTGGAGCAGCCTAGTGCACTCTCCTGCTGTTGAGCTCTCCCTTGTAGGCTGCTGTCAGGAGCTGGGATCATGTTTACAACTCTAGGAGTGTGTGGTGGGCTGGGTGACTTGCTCTCCTGAGCAGCACCCATTTGCTATCTTTCTCTCAGAACCTTCTCTGTCATCTTTTTTGTTTGTTTGTTCATTTGGTTTTTTTTTTCTTAAAGATTTATTTATTTGTTTGTTTATTAAATGTAAGTACACTGTAGCTGTCTTCAAACACCCCAGAAGAGGGCATCAGATCTCATTATAGATGGTTGTGAGCTACCATGTGGTTGCTGGGATTTGAACTCAGAACCTTCGGAAGAGCAGACAGTGCTCTTAACCACTGAGCCATCTCTCCAGCCCCTTGGTTTGGTTTTTTGAGACAGGTCTTATACTATGTAGCCCTGATTGTCCTGGAACTTAGTATGTAGAACAGGCTGGCCTTGTACTCAAGAGATTCACTTGCTTCTGCCTCCTGAATGCCTGGATTAAAGGCATGTGCCATGATCCATTTAAAAAATAATTAGAAAATTATTTTATGAGTATCAGTGTTTTGCCTGCAAGTATACATATGCATCTGTATGTGCCTAGTTTCTGCATAGGCCAGAAGAAAGTGTTGGATCTCCTGGAGCTGGAGTTGCAGGTAGTTGTGAGCCACCTGACATGAGTGCTGGGAACCCAACCCAGATCTGCAAAACCAGCAAGGGCTCTTAACAGCTGAGCCATGTCTCCAGCCCTCCACGATCCACTTTTGTACATTTTTACTTTTTAACTGTAAGGTGTGTATTAAAAGGATCTATGTTTTTATCAGTTTTTGATCAGTTTTATTAACTGTTCCTCTGATACCTGTGGTACCTGTGACAGATTAGGAATTACTTCCTTTTTTTTTTTTTTTTTTTGAGACAGGGTTTCTCTGTGTAGCCCTGGCTGTCCTGGAACTCACTCTGTAGACCAGACTGGCCTCGAACTCAGAAATTCACCTGCCTCTGCCTCCCAAGTGCTGGGATTAAAGGTGTGTGCCACCACCACCCGGCCTAGGAATTACTTCTTAATAGAAGGAGGAACTGAAGGTCATGCTGGGGGCACAGAGCTACCACTGGACATGACAGAGGCTGTTTCTGGACTGTCCCTTGAGCTCCCCACTCTTTACTCTCTTCTTCATGTCACAGGATTAATAATTTAATACATGTTCTGGTGGGTTCTCATAGTCTACTAGGTTTCCCAACCTTGACCTTAGCTGTCCTGATTGCTAAGTGCTTGTGCAGCTTGGTAGAGGAACTGCTGTCATCAGACCTGGGTAAAGAAACAGTTGTGAGGGAACAACAGAGCCAAAAGCTGGGCAGATCCACCAGATTGCATTTGCAGGGTGGAGACAAGTGGGTGCAGGTCACCGCTGCCCACGGCCAGTTTCCCAGGCCTCTGGAAGCTTGCGCTTGTGAGGGCCTGGGCAGTGGTGTGCGTTGGTGCATGGGGAAGAATGTGGCCATTCCATTCCCCGACACATACCAAGAACACTTGTTACCCCTCTCCACAGTAGTTCACAGCTATGCTGAACAACGTCAGCCTATGTGAGGGCAGCATGGGAAGCGCCCACTGTGGGCCTTTGTAGAGAAGGATACTCTCTGACAGATTCAGAGAGAAGAATGCCAAGCATGCAGTGCCTTTGGCCAGGATAGCTATGGTGGGCAGCAGGGGGCCACCGAGGAAGACATCCAGGTGTGACCTCTTGGAGGAGAGTGTGCCCTGTGCAGTGAAGTGCAGCAGTGCAGGTTCCCAGGCTTTCCTCTCCCATCTGAGAGTTTCCACTACATCTGCTCAGCACATTCTGGTGCTAGTGTGCCTTTGATGGCTTAGGATCTAGGCAAAGGTGATAGCCAGTGCTCAGGGCTTCCAGCCTCCGTCTCTAGCCTTCGTGCCCACGCCTGTGTGCAGGGTGTCATCATGGCTGCTCCCCTGCTGCCCTCTGGGTCAGCTCACTTTCCTCTGCAGACTTTATCAATGTCCTCTTCTCCAGATCTCTTCCTTAGTCAGTGCTGATCTTAGGGAGTTCCAGCCCCTCTGCAGCCCTGGCTGTCCTGTTTGCTGTAGCCATCCTTCCTTGGTAACATAGCCTTGCGTCTGCCTTCTGCTCTATCCCAGACATCACAGCAGTCCTGCTGTCACCAGTCCAAGTGACATTTTCCCAAAAGACCAATTGCTGCTGCAATTACAGACTACAGCGTCCATCAGGGGCAGAATGTGGCACTGTACCCTGTCCTCTTCCATTGCAGCATTGGCATTGTGAACTCAGTCTGTAAACAAAACAAAAAAGTTGCCACTTGCTTTGGAGCAGAGATAGTTTTGATATAGAAGAAAACATTAAAACACACTTTCTAACAGATGAAATTCAGTCATCAAAATGTATACTAAGGGTCTGGAGAGATGATTCAGCGGTTAAGAGCACTGACTGCTCTTTTAGAGGTCCTGAGTTCAATTCCCAGCAACCACATGGTGGCTCATGACCATCTGGGATCTGATGTCCTCTTTAGGTGTGTCTGACAGGTATAGTGTCCACATAGAAATTTTAAAAAATGTATACTAAGGAGACCTGTCTAGAACAAATAATTTGGTTAAATTAGCTAGTAGATGGGAAGACCTCATCTTTAAAAAGGGGGGGGGGGAAGTAAGCTTAGAAAACTTAAAAATATCTGTAATAATTTTATTTACTTGTTGGTAATGTCAAGGGGATTTGAGTCAGGAGCTTGCATGGAAGCTCAGGCTGCCCCCAAAGTTTTGGGCTTGAGTGATCCTCCTGCCTCAAACTCCCAGTGTTGGGATTATGAACACATACCAGCTACATGATACTGTCTTCCCTGTCCTTTTCTTTTTCCATGAAGTTGTTCATTTAGCAAAGTACCAATTACCTCACAGGTTCTCCAGCTCTAACAACTTGGTGACCCCTCCCCTCCCTGCCCATCAAAAGGCAGCATCGGCTTTTTGGAAAAAGTGTCACTTGGACCCTGACACTTTTCTGGTAATGCTGGGGATGGAACCAAGGCTTTGTACATGCAAATTGAAAGTGTGTTACCACTAAGTTACCTGTATCCTGACCACTCATAAAGATCTTCACTAGATTTTTCTCCCTCACAGCCAGCTCTGTTCTCCTAAGCATGTCTCTTAATACAGGAGAGTGTACCCTGGACAGCCCTCAATAGAAACTACCTGGTTCCTGCAAGCAGGAGAGCTTAGAGGGCCCCTCCTCAAAGCTGTAGTTTTATTTATTTTTATTTATGTGTGTGTGTGCTTGCTTGTCTGTATGTGTACCATGTGTGGGCAGTGCCCCAGAAGCCAGAGGAGGGCCTCAGATCCTCTGGAGCTGGAGTTGCAGGTAGTTGTGAGTGCCTGAGGTGGGAACTGAACCCAGTCTTATGCATCATGCACTCTTAACCACTGGGCATCTTTCCACTCCCAGCCTCCCCCTTTCCCTTTGACTTTTGATGTGCAGGGAGGGGAGGGGTCACCTGGTTGTTGGAGTTGGAGAAACTGTGAAGTAATGGTATTTTGCTCAGTGAACAACTTCATGGAAAGCATGGAGCAGACCGCCTCTGTCAGTAGCATAGAGTAGCTTATTAGGAGAGTTAGTTTGATGAGAGACCCTCCCGACACCCGCAGACAGTGATAACTAATTGTGTTTTCAGTCTCATCAAGCTCCTACCTTTGTCTTATCCAGAGGCCCTTGGAACCCTCAAATCAACCAAGACACAGTGGTCAAGAAGAGTGTCCGATCTAGCCAGAGGAATAGTAATAAGTTAGGTACTGGCCAAGATGGTCAGACGTGGTGGATTGAGGGATCCCTGTGCTCAGGGGTCCACTCTGAAAACATGGATTACTTGTGTTGGAAGCTATACCTGACCTTCTCTTAAGAATCCTTTTGAGAATTAAATTAGAACCCCAGGAGCAGCTCAAGCAGAACAATCACACTGAACAACTGAAGTACTGTGGGGACTGGCACTGTTACCCTCAGCCCTGCCTGTGCTCATGGAGCCTCTTCACTGTAGAGAGGATTGGGGACATAGATGTGGATATGGTCTGTGCAGCACAATTCTTTGAGATGGGGATATGTACAGCGGGGAGGCCAGGGTCCTTTTCAGTGAAATTCAGCAGCAGATATAAAGAGACAGATGGTGCTTAGTGTGTGGCCAGATCAGCAAGCTGTAACATGATGGGGAATTACAAAGTTCATAAAGACCAAAGGCTAACTAGAGCAGGTTGCTCCATGAGCCGCCCAGTCAGTTGTTGTTTAACTTTTATAGAATGTAACTTCCTTGTCTTGTGAAAGCACAGTAGACATTGAGTTTGGAAAGCTGGACTATCCCCGTCTTTACTGCATTTCATTTCAAGGTTCTAGGTTTATTGATATACAGCCCCCTGCCATCTGTCTCACCCCCTGTTGACAGATGCAGACAACATGAAATTGCCATACATTCTGGACACAGGACAGCCCTATCAGTCACCCTAAAAATTCCCTGTATGGGTGTCTGTGGGCATCCCTTTCTTCACTGATCTGTTCCTGTACCTCTGCCTTTTCCAGAATGGGAAATCATGCAGGGTGTGACTTTTGAGCCTTGCATATTTAACTCAACAAAATGAGCCCTGTTCTGGTTGAGCTGTGCTTCTCAGGGTGGGCCTGGCAGGGTGTGAGCACCCTTGGGCGGATGTGGCCTGGTGTGAGCTGTACTCTTCAGGTGGTACAACACAGACATCCACTTACCAGCTGCAGGGTGGTGCTCCAGGTTCTCAGCTCAAAGATGGACTAGCAGCTTTTGCTGCTCCATTCCTAACAGTTGTGCCTCTTTATTTCTTTAACCCTAGAAGATCATTATGATATATAATGTGTGCCAGGCGGTGGTAGCACACCCTTTAATCCCAGCACCTGGGAGGAAGAGGCATGTGGACCTCTGAGTTTGAGGCCAGCCTGGTCTACAAAGAGAGTAGCTAGATGCCAGGTACACAGAGGAACCCTGTCAATATTTTTATTTTTTGCATTTTATAGGAGAGAAGGGCAGAATCCCAGGGTTCCAGACCTTGAAACATCAACCCCCACTCTTTCTCTGCTACAGTTCTATGCTGCAACCCCTTGGGCAGTTCACTGGCTTTGTAGCTGTCTTAGTCAGGGTTTCTATTCCTGCACAAACATCATGACCAAGAAGCAAGTTAGGAAGGAAAGGGTTTGTTCAATTTAACTTCCACATTGCTGTTTATCACCGAAGGAAGTCAGGACTGGAACTCAAGCAGGTCAGGAAGCAGATGCAGAAGCCATGGAGGGATGTTCCTTATTGGCTTGCTTCCCCTGGCTTGTTCAGCCTGCTCTCTTATAGAACCCAAGACTTCCAGCCCAGGGATGGCACCACCCACAAGGGGCTCTACCCCCTTGATCACTCATTGAGAAAATGCCCCACAGCTGGATCTCATGGAGGCACTTCCTCAACTGAAGCTCCCTTCTCTGTGATAACTCTAGCCTATGTCAAGTTAACACACAAAACCAGCCAGTACAGTAGCCCAAGCTAACATGGGAATGAGGAGCACAGGATGAATCTTCCAGATGGGGATAAATCATCTCTCTAATTGGAGTTTGGTCATTAAAGCAGGACTCACTGGGCATGGAGAGGCACTTAACACTACACCTGATGACCTGAATCCTACACTCATTAAAAAAATAACAAAACATAAAACTTGTTCGAGAGGTTACCTTTTGCAAAGCTTTTTATAAGTCATGGCCAGGTGTCACTTCTGCACCATGCTACGATCACACTCTAGACCTTCCACTTGCTAGACAGGTACCTGCTGCTGTGCTACATCCCAGCTGCACCTTCCTTCGGATTGTTCTAGGCTGTGCACCTAGCCTTGTCACCCTTTCAAGTGTGACACAGCCACTTAACTGTGGAACATGCACTAAAACCATTCACCACCTGGTGGCATTTTCTTAGAAAACAAAATTCAATGTTAGCATTGCGTATTAGGAATAGAATTGATTAGGAGCAGTTTGTATTCTGTACATTTAAAGTGCAAGATTGTGGCTTTTGTTTGTTTTGTTTTCTTGGCTCAGCGAGATTTTGAGCTGTCAGAACATAGGCATACTTGTTCTTTTAGGCCACTAACACTCATGTGAACTAACTGGTGCTGAGCTTCTCAGAGCTTCCCAGTGTCTACATTCAGAAGTCTGTGTTTAACAGGAAGACAAATGCATCCATAAAGAAAACACTGTAGGTGTTTCTTCAGAACCTGGTGTGTAGGGAGAGCAGTGGACACACTAGTTAGTCCTCCTGAATAACAGGTATGTATTTTGATTGTTGAGTGTTAACCTGCATAAATCTATGATCCCAGATTTACCCCCCCCCATCCCCTGCCACCCAGCACCTCACATGTCATCCTTACACCCCAGCTTCATCTGCAGAGTTGATGCTCTCGCTACCCCTTCCTCCCAGATGCCCACCTGGGATCCCATTGTGCTAACTATGAGCAGTATTCATCTCTCCATCTTCAGACCCCAGCTTTGTTGGAATCTCTGGGTGGTGATGGCCATTTCCTGCCTGTTTAATTTAAGGCTCATAGGCTGAACACCATGAGCACTTGTCTGTCTACCATCTTGACTCAGGATCCTGCTCGTCCTTTCATGTCGTTGTAACTGGATGATTACTGTGTATGCTGGACAGAGACACAGGCCAGGCAGCCAGGGCATGAAAATCTCTGGAGGAGCCACCAACTTATTTAGAATTATTTCAGATCCCTTGTGTTTTGCAAAGTTGTCATTTTCTCTTTGAAATTTTAAAAGAAAAGGTCCATGATAAATAGGAAAAGAGGAAAATTATCTAACAGAAAATCATGATTGGGACTTAAGTAGCAGGCGTTTATGGGAAGCAGGCTGTTTTAAACAAAGGTTCCATCTTAGGATCTGTTCTTGTTCACCAGACAGCCCTACTGTCCTGAGGGGATGGCAGCTGCCAGATGAAGGGCAGCCATCTGCAGTTGCAAGTGACCCAGCGGAGATGTGTATGCAGCTTTTTAAGATGATTAAATGGTAGTTATGGCAACAGAAATCAACACAGGGAGGAAGGAGGAGATCCTGGAAATGCAACTGCTGCATTTCAAAATCATTATTCATGATGGTAGAACTGTGTGCTATGAAAATTCCATTCATCTATGCCTCCCTGCTGCCCCCACAGGCTCCTAATTCAGAGCTGCTGATATGTAGGTGATAAGGTACCAATCCCACCTCTAAAACCCAGCCCGTGAGCCTGGAGACAACGACAAGACACTAGTCCCCAGTCCCAAAATGTAAGGGGCCTGAGCCTGTTTAGCCCTGTCTACACTAACCCCTTATGGAGGAAGGAGCTTATACACTTGTGGAGAAAAAGTGAAAGTAACATTTCAGGGGCTGTGGGATGGAGCAGTGGGAAAAGGCAGTTGCTCTCACAGGGAAAAGGCAGTTGCTCTCACATTTGAATCCCCAGAACCCACATGATAGAGAAAGAGATTTGACCTCCGTGTGTACTGTGGCACACACGTGCGCATGCACACACATACACAAGAGTTAAGTGTCAGTGTTTTTAAAGTTTTAAATGTCTGGACAAAGTAGTGGCTCCATTATAGCGTCTTCCAGCGGCAGTAGTGCATTTGTCGGTAACATGCCTTGAGCACCCAAATGAACCAAAGCAGAAATGCTGCATACATTGTCTCTTATGTGCAGAATGACTTTGAGCTTTTAAAAAATTATACTCTAAGCCGGGCAGTGGTGACACACGCCTTTAATCCCAACACTTGAGAGGCAGAGGCAAGCAGATTTCTTGAGTTCAAGGCCAGCCTGGTCTACAGAGTGAGTTCCAGGACAGCCAGGGCTACACAGAGAAACCCTGTCTCAAAAAAAACCAAAAACAAAAACAACAACAAAAAAAAACCAAATCATACTCTAAGCTGGGTGTGGTGGTTCATGCCTTTAATCTGAGTACTTGGTGGCAGAGGCAGGTGGATCTCTGTGAGTTCTAGACTAGTCCTGGAGAGCTCCAAGACAGCCAGGGCTACATACCTCACTCAAAAAACAAACACGATTCATACTGTAAACCAAGTGTAGTAGTGTACAACATCCCAGCACTCAGACAGACAGGGAAATGGAGAGTGTGATGCCAGCCTGGGCGACTCTCTCCTGGAGACTGACTTTGGTGACAATATGGTTGGTTAGAAAACCCTTGAAAGACAGATCTTAAACACACGTGGGATGATTAATTTCAATATTTTTTCCCATATAAATAGAACATAGAGTTGAGTGTGTGGTCCTTGGTGTGACCTGCCCAGTGTAGGCTCTTCCTTGTTCAACTGCCTTTGACTTCTTAGGGAGGGAGGGAGTGCTCATGGTGCTCTTGGGCAGTTCTAGTTTGCTGCCAGGCTGACTGCAAAGGATTTCAGTGGGGAGTCAGAGACAACTGTCCTGCCTAGTGTTTGTTGGTTAACCTGCAACTGCACCTAGATGTACCGTTCACACTGGATTCAAATGATAGCTTTTGTGTTGTTTTGAGAGGGATTGTTGTTGTTGTTGTTATTGTTTGTTTGGTTTTTGCAGGGTTTCACTATGTAGACCAGGCTGGCCTCAAACTCAGAGATCTGCCTATTTCTGCCTCCTGAGTGCTGGGATTAAAGGCTTTTGCCACCATATCTAGCTTTGAAGATAACATCTTACCATTGAATACTGAGAGGATGATTCAAATTCCTGCCTGAAAATATGTCTTTTATATTGCCAGCTGAGTCATTTTCTCTTAGTGTGTTCTTAGAATGTGTTATTTTGACACATTTGAAGACTAGAGAATTCCCTGAGGCATTCCCCCTCAACTATCTAAATCCACGCTGCCTTTTTCTTCTGTAGTCTCAAAATGAGGCTTCTGAGCAGGAGATAAAAGAGGAGGAGCAGGATAGCATGGTGTGTTGTCATGACCTGTTTGTGGATTTAATTCTCGATCCGTTAGGACTGGCTGTTCCTACACATTTACATGTGGATGTTTGCATGTGTGTCTGTACACCTGAAGATAGCATGTGAGTTAATTCTTAATGTATGTAATGGTATTTTCTCTTTTACTTCATTTTGGAAAATTCTAGCTATAACCACTAGTGAATTTCATGACCAGGATCTTTTCTTGTTCCCAGCGTGAGCCCAGAAGGACCACTGACTGAGCTGCCCAGTCTCACATTCCAACACATCTTTTTCCCCAGACCAGTTCAGCCTCTGCCCCCTGCAGGCTGTGTGTTCCTAAAGAGGTCTGGGTCTGAGCTGTAGGTGGGAGGGAGACTCTGGCAACCAGTGCTCTTATTTGCTGAGCCATCTCTCCAGCCCCTTAAGGTTGTCTTCTAAGGAGAGAACTCAAAATGAACCCTACATGCTTGTGTGTATGTTTTTGAGATAAGATTTTTTTGTCCTTGTGTAACTGTAGATGCTCTGGAACTCACTGTGTAGACCAGGCTGTCTTTGAATTTATGGAGATTCTCCCGTATCTGCCTCCCAAATAGTAAGATTAAAGACTTATGCCACTGTGTGTGTGTGTGTGTGTGTGTGTGTGTGTGTTTTAAGAGAATATATGCAGAGAGAGAAAATTCAGTCTGGCAAGATGGCACAATGAATAAATGTACTTGCTGCCAAGTCTGATGACCTGAGTTCAATCTGGGAACCCACAATGGAAGAAGAGTACTGGCTCCCACTACTTTTACTCTGACTTTTTTTTAAAGCGTGTAATAAAATTAAGTCCTGTTTCCCAAGTTTTGTCTATGTTTTTTGGAGCCATTTTAACTTAAAATCTACATTATTTCATGTTTTAGAAGTTCCTCTAAAGTCAGGATGGATCCTATAATGAATAAAAATGTAAATGGTTTCATTTACAGACATTCCATGAGTGTCAGAAATTTAGCAGGGCTGGGTCTGCTTAGTACCTGGGTAGGAGAAAGCCTTGGTTTGGTCAGCACATGGAATGATGGAATATGAATTTAATGTGACCCTTAGAGTCAGATCCAGTGAGGTGTAATGTCCTCTGCACTTTTAGGTTCGTGTGCTTGTCTGAGACGTGATAACTTAGTAGGGTTGTAGATTTATATCCACCTCCTAGCTGTGCAAAGAGAATTCACAACAGAAAAATAGAACAGTACTGCTGTGGCATGCACCTCAGAACTGTGTTGAAGAGAAAGCAGTCCAAAGTCAGTTATCCCTTGTGCTTAACAGTCTCTTATCATTTCTGTGCCTCTATTTCCTGCCTTCATCCAGCTCCCTGTTAAAAATGGTGTCAAGGTGTCTTGAAAGGTGTCAGATCTTCTGAATAGGCCCTTTCCTGTTTGTGTTTTTCTCTGGAACTGTAGGCTGTTCTGGCTAGTGACACTGTTTTGATTTTTTTCCTTTTGTCTCTGTCCACAGACCTTTTCTTTCCACACAGGGGAAGGGGACACCCTCAAGTTGAACTTGAGTGCTTCTCAGCACACAAACTATGAGAGGCTCTGAGTGTTCAAATCCAGCTCTCTGTGCTTATTCATCTCTTCTGTCTTGTGGCCTTCCACATGGCTGGTTGAATGGGAAGTTGGCTATGGCCTTCTCTCAGGACTTCCATGAGGAAGTACAAAGCCTCTGAACTTTGGCCTTAGTCTAAGTGTCTTCCTTCCTCCTTGCTCCCTCCAGTCTGTCTCAGTCATCAGTCTGTTGTCTCTCTCCCCCTCACCCCAGGTCCATTCTCCTTCGGCATGCTTGATGTCGACAAGGGCACTAGCTATAAACATAGCTTTGTGCAGCTGGCCTGGCGCCAGGCTTTGCCAGCACAGGTGCTCACAGGGCCCTACCAGCTCATGGTGGGAGAAGGGATCTTTTCTTGTTCCCAGCGTGAGCCCAGGAGGACCACTGACTGAGCTGCCCTACAGCCGGTCCAGTGCTGCGCCCAGTCTCACACTCCAACACATCTTTCCCCCCCCCCCCCCCCCCCCCCCCCCCCCCCCGACCAGTTCAGCCTCTGCCCCCAGCAGGCTGTGTGTTCCTAAAGAGGTCTGGGTCTGAGCTGTAGGTGGGAGGGAGACTCTGGCAAGGTCATCATGACTTCCTACACATGCCCTCAGCTTAGGTGGCAGGTGATTTACTAATTATGCCTTCTACTTCCTGCCCTGAAGATCTTTCTTCTGTCTGTGTCTCTTGGGCACCTACAGGTGTGTGATTTATGAGTGCTGATGTGGGCAGGCTGAGGGCATGGGGAAGTTGGTTGGTTGGTTTTTGATTTTTCGAGACAGGGTTTCTCTGTATAGCCCTGGCTGTCCTGGAACTCACTCTGTAGACCAGGCTGGCCTCGAACTCAGAGATCCGACTGTCTCTGCCTCCCAAGTGCTGGGATTAAAGGCATGTGCTACCACTGCCTGGCTGTTGGTTTGTTTTTACCTACATGCCACACCATGCAGGTCCCCTTGGGGAAGTGCCAGGTTTGTTGAAGGCCACAGGGGATGAAGGGAGAGTCTTCCTTGCAGACTATGTGGGGAATGAAAGGTGGTTGTAGGAGGTGGCTTAGGATTGGCTGGTGTGGCTGGTGTGGTTAACTCTGGCAGCCTTGAGGCACTGGCTGTCCTTTTGTTGTGTGGCACCTTCTGTGGGTGATGTAGGGCAGGAAAATACTGGTTGTGTATATGTGAGTTACATAAGAAAGTGAGTCCAAGCATGGGCTCTGGATTTCAGGCTGTTTTGCCTGGGGACTGATGGATGTCCAAAAGACAAATGTATAACCTAAGAAAGCCCATCACACGCTGTTAGCTGAAGCCACTTTTTGTTAGCTGCCATTCTCGTACACAAAGACTTTTGGTTAGAATTGTTGCTGTGGTTTCTATCTCTTGTCTGAACCCTGACATCATCTCGTCCCTTGAATTTGCAGAAGTGATGACACTTGGGATTGACTTTTTGCTTTCTCTTCTTCTTGAGCTCTGATGGCAGGAAAGGGCTGGACCTGTCTTCTGTCATTTCTTCCTCTGCTGAGTGCAGTAAATGTACCTGTCAACTTATTCCAGTGGGGTTCTGAAGTAATTTTGGCAAGCCAAACAATGTTATGCTAAAAATATACTGTTTCAAAATTAGCTTTAGCTTGGAAAGGTTGTTAATACAATTAAGTAGAAAAGCTAACTCAGACGTACATGGATGGATGGAAAGAGATTAATCAGCATCCTAAGACTGTCCTAGCACTAAGAATTTTGCTCTGAATCTGGCCTGTGTAGGCCATTCCAGCTTTCCTTCCAAGGTTTTTTGTTTGTTTGTTTTTGTTTTTGTCTAAAAACATTACATTTACTCCTTACTTGTGTGTGTTCGTGTGTGCTTCAGTGTACCTGTGGAGGTGGAGGTGCAAGGCCAGTTGTGGGAATTTGTTCTCTCCTTCAACCATGTGGGGTTTGGGGACTCAGCTTAGGTATTCAGGCCTGTCAGTAAGTGCAGTTATCTGCTAAGCTATCTTGCCTCTCACTGGCTGTCCTGGTTACAGTTACTATTGCTGTGATAAAACACCATGAGCAAAGAAAGCAACCTGGAGGAAAAATAGTATTTGAACAGGAATTCCAACAAGGCAGGAATCTGGAGGCAGGAGCTGATGCAGAGGCCATGGAGGATGCTGCTTGCTCAGCCTGCTTTCTTATAGTGCACAGGACCACCAGCCCAGGCATGGTCCCACCCTCAATGGGCCTGCCCTCCATCATCAATCACTAATTAAGAAAATGTCCCACAGACTTGCCTGATCTTATGAGGCATTTTCTCAATTGAGGCTCCCTTTTTCTCCAGGAACTCAAGCTCGTGTCAAATTGACATAGAACTAGCCAGCACACTGGCCATCCCAGTTTGGTTTGGTTTTGTTTTTGCTGTGGAGAATACTGCTAGAATATGCCTTTTCCTTTTTCTTTTATACTGCTGTGTCACAGTGCAGTGCTAGACTGCTGTTCTTGAAGCCAGAGTCTTGGTAAGATACAAACATTACTGGTTTTCTTTGTCCAGCTCAGTTCTTGGCTTTCTTAGCATCATGCACTTCAATTCTCTGTGCATATCTGTGCTTGGTGGGGCTCTTGGATGAAACAGAACTTGCCCTGTGCTTCTCCCTCAGTAGCTGGCCTCTGACTTGAGTCAGTGAAGAATGCAGCAGGCAGTGATTTTTGCTTCTGTCCCACTCCCAGAAGCAGCAGAGCCCTGTCAGGGTCCCAAAGGCAGGAAGGCCCTTGATCTTTCTCTCAGGTCAAAGTGCTTGCACTGCACAGAACAGGGGTCCTATATCCAGATGGACTGTCTCCAGTCTTGAAGTCTACTCCTGAGCACCACCCGCTGGAGAAGACCTTGCAAGGGGCTCTGTCTCAGACTCCCAGGAATTCTACAGTTGTCTAGCTCATGTTCAGCTTTCTAAGAATTCGTGAGCATGTAAGCTGTGCTTCCTGTGTGGGTTCTATAGCAGTCACCCCATTCTCCTGAGCTTTGGGGACAGTTACACATGCATATCTCTCTTTGGAGAGATTATGGCTCATTAGAATTCAATCCCCCTGTATCCATGTGATCTCACTCTGATGAACTCAAGAGAAGCTGTGATTTTATAGCTGTCAGGCATGTTTTCCTGGGATTTCAGTGACAAGCATAGAACGTTTTGTTTTGTTTTGTTTTGTTTTGTTTTGTTTTGAGATAGTGACTCTATGCAGCCATGGCTGGCTTCCAGGCTGCCTCTGCCTCCTGGATGCTGGGACTAAAGGTGTGTGCTCTACCACTGTGGGCAAGTTGAAGTCCTTAAGGGATGGAATCTGGGGCAAAGGCTTCTGGCCCAGGCTCTAGGGTAGCTGTGAGAGGTATGAATTTCCATGTTTAAAAGCTCACCAGAACTGGGCAGCAGTGGTGCACACCTTTAGTCCCAGCACTTGGGAGGCAGAGGCAGGTGGATCTCTGAGTTCGAAGCCAGTCTGGTCTACAGAGCCAGGGCTATACAGAGAAACCCTGTCTCAAAAAACCAAAAAAAAAAAAAAAAAAAAAAAAAAAAAAAAAAAACTCACCAGACTCTAGAAGAATAGGAAAGGCTGGAGATTAGGTCTAAACATGAACCTGTAGAATATAAAAAATGGAACTTTTTCTATAAATATCAATAGAGAAAAGACAGAGCAGACCTAGAGAGATCAACGGGTAAGTGTTGATTTTTGTACAGTGAGAACGGAAGACCCAGGATAGATGAGACACAAACATTCAAGAAACAACACTTAACCTAGAATTGTTGAGCCATAAAGCCACCTTTAAGATTGAAAGTGAGCCAGGCATAGTGGCACGGGTCTTTTATTCCAGTACTAGGGAGGCAGAGGCAGGTGGTTTTCTGTTAGTTTGAGGCCAGCATGGTCTACATTATGAGTTCCAGGACAGCCAAAGATTCATAGTGAGACCCTGTCTCAGAAACATGTAGGACATCAGTCATATAAAAACAAAAAGAACTTACTGCAAAGAATCTATCATCAAAGGACATTTTCAGTGGTGCATTTCAAGGGAAGTGAACCCAAGAAGGAAGGGCTAGCATTGAGGGAGACTGCCTGTGAACCTAGACTTGTTAGTTTGCCTGAAGGTCACACCTAATCATGCCTTCTTCCCATCAGAAAGCAGGCTACAAATAGTAGTGTGTGTGCTCCCAGGAAGCACACTGTGCCCTTTGGGCTCTCTTCTAGGATAAATGCTGTTCTGTTGGACACACAACCCTTAGGCTGAATCTCACAGCTTCTGGGGCTTTGTCTTTGCTAAAGGGTCCTGTCTTCTTTGTTTGCAAAGCTAGGTAGCCCTGGACTTTGTGCCCTTCTGCAGGCCACAGGGTAGTCTTCAGGCACTAAGGCTTCAGCTGTTGCCAGGGAAGGTCTATTCAGTTCCATGCATCAATTTGATGCTCTTCCTTTTCCATCAGTGTCTTCCTGCCGGTGTTGCTCCTTCTAGACCTCCAGTTCTATCTTGGTCTCCATAACACACCTGAGGCCGATACCAGATGCTTCCTGATCTTGCCTCCTGGACACGGGAAGGAAGAGTTGGGGGTAGGATCAAAGACATGCTTTGAATAATAGTTACCTTCTGTTTCCACTGTGGTACCTGGAAAATTTGCACTCCAGCAAAAGTGATGATGTCATATGAGGTGGCAGGGGTTATCTTCATACTAAACAGACTTGCCATGGCAGAGAGAAGGTAAGGCACTCACCTAATGGCATCAGGTTGTAAAGTGGCAGGCTATTCTGGGCTCCAGTCAGATACTCTATTCCCTAATAGCACCTTGGCTCCTCAAAGAAGCAGCTGATAAAATGCTGCCTAGCCAGGTAGAGTGCAGAGGCAGAGGCAGATGGATCTCTGTGAGCTTGAGGCCAGCCTGGTCTACATAAAGAGTTCTAGGACAGTCAAGGCTCTGAAGAGAGGCCCTGTCTCAAAAACCAAAAACATCCACTTCCCCTCCCCCCCCCCAAAAAAAAACAGGGGCTGGAGAGATGGCTTAACAGTTGAGAGCACAGACTGCTTTCAAGAGGACTCAGGTTCAATTCCCAGCACCCACATGGCAGCTCACAACTGTCTGTAACTCCAGGATCTGACACCCTCACACAGACAAATATGCAGGCAAAACACCAGAGCATATAAATAAAAATAAATACATTATTTAAAAAAATAGGAAAGAAAATGCTGCCTAAGATCTGCTAGTAAGGATATAGGGTAGGCTTGTTTTTTAAGACTCCTGTCAATACAGATGAATTTCTTTTTTTTTTTTATTATTTTATTATTTTATACATGTGGATGTTTTGCCTGCATATGTATCTGTGTACCACATGCATGCAATGTGCCAGTAGTTTGAAAGAAGGTATTGGATTTCCTGGGACTATAGTTATAGACAGTTATAAGCTTCCACATGCATGATAAGAATCTGGGTCCTCTGAAAAAGCAGCAGGTGCTTTTCACTACTGAACCATCTTTCTGGTTCTGGATGAATTTCTCTAAGGTTTTCCCATAGATGTATTTGCTTCCCAGCTTCTCTAGTTACTTAGCGTGTTACTTCTTTTTCTTCTGCATGACCATGGCAGCCTGGGCCTGACTCTTCTGGTCCTGTCTGATTGGTATTTCCCATTGTGAAATTTCCCGTTATGTCTCTGGTACTTTTTGATGCTCAGGACAGTTTACTTGCAAGCCATGTTCTAGAAACAACTGGAGTCTGCAGGCTGCATGAAGGCAGCTCATTTTGACTTGCACTTTAGTACTTGAACTTCCTACAGAAACACATAAAACTGCTGGCAAGTGCAGCTGCAACCTAAGCCTGCCATTCTCCAGGTGACTGGATGACAGCACACTGCTGCTGCATTGCTTTAACTGTTGCAAACTCTAAGGCCTGACTTGGGTTTTGTTTTCTTTGTTTGTTTGTTTGTTTTTTTCCAAGACAAGGTTTCTCTGTGTAGCCCTGGCTGTCCTGGAACTCACTCTGTAGACCAGGCTGGCCTCGAACTCAGAAATCTGCCTGCCTCTGCCTCCCAAGTGCTGGGATTAAAGGCATGCACCACTACTGCCCAGTGGGTTGTATTTTCTTAAACTGTAAGTTCCCATCCGTAAAGTGCAGGGTGTGTGTGTCCTACAGAGGAGTGTGGATTCATGATCCAGCTCATTTATTTGGCTCCTTCTCAAAAGCCCAATTTGAGGGCTGGAGAGATGGATCAACGGTTAGGAGCACTGACTGCTCTTCCAGAAGTCCTGAGTTCAATTCCCAGCAACCACATGGTAGCTCACAACCATCTGTAATGGGATCTGATACCCTCTTCTGCTGTGTCTGAAGACAACTACAGTGTACTCATAACCAAGACTCACTAGACTTTATTGCTTAGCTGTGTTTTGCTTATAATCCCACGGGCAAAGACTTTAACCAGTGGTAGGTGTTGCCTGGTCACAGGACTTCAGCAAGGGTCACCTTGCTGTGTCTTGGGCTCTTGTTGTCAAGTTAAGGGAGATTATCTAAATAATTAAACCTTATCACATTGGCCCTGCAGTCCTTGAGACTTGTGCTAGCTTTCTAAGAGGCATGCCTTTTAGAGTCCTCCTGGAACCTACAAGCAGCACTTTGGCCATTGGCTTCTGTGACAGCACCACCACTTAAACCCAATGATTTTACTGACTGTTCATGGCTCTCTCAAGTGTATTATGGGAAGTGAATTCACTTCACCCTTCACTGCTCTTGGTCCCTTCATGTTCTTCAGCACAATCTTTATGAGAATGATGGGAGCTTGGAGCAGGCTGAGCTGGGGCGTGTTTCCCACATGGTGTCTTCTGAGCATCCTACCCATTCTTTCCTTCACAGCCCTAGGAAGGAGTCATTCCCTGGCATGACGCAGGGTGAGCTTAGAGTTCTACTTGGATGCACTGGCCTCCAACAGCCGCTTTCACTTACTGCCATTGTTTAAACAAGTGCTGTTCTTGGAAGTGGTTTCAGAATAGTCTGTCCTTGTAGCTCGCTGCTCCTTTGCTCTTGTTTTTGAAAGTGTTTTCTTAATGATAACCAGAAGAGCCCAAGCACAGTACAGTAGAAGACTCTGCTAGTCCAGCCTCCACCTGCTGACTTGTTACAGTCAGTAGTGTTGAGATTTAGATCTCTTTATTTAATAAAGCTGAAGAGATTCTTTGGTTGCCTGGCACCTCCACTTCCCACCATTGAGGAGCTCTGAGGTCTGAAAGTCACCTTGAACAGTGAAAGAGAATGAGCTTTTATTACTTTGTAAATATAAAAAATCCAACAAGAGCTGAAGGTGGGCTACCTAAGTTGTTAACATGTTTTTCAGTGACATAGAATTCCATAACATATAATGCCATGACATTAAAATTTTAAAGAGTGGATGCAAATACAAAATGAGATATTTGTCTATAATCATACATGCCTTAAACCCAGCACTTGAGTGCAGAGGCAGAGGTGCAAAGGCACAGTGAGGCAGAGAGGCAGAGAGGCAGAGGCAGGCAGAGGCAGGCAGAGGCAGGCAGAGGCAGGCAGAGGGAGCCATAGGGGCAGGGGCAGA
>NW_022196897.1:19631938-19633369 GCF_008632895.1 Mastomys coucha
TAAAAAAAAAAAAAAAAGTTAAAAAAACAAAAACAAAACTTGCTTTGTAGACCAGGCTGACCTTAAACTCAGAGATTCTTCTGCCTCTGCCCCTGCCTGCCTCTGCCTGCCTCTGCCTGCCTCTGCCTGCCTCTGCCTCTCTGCCTCTCTGCCTCTCTGCCTCTCTGCCTCACTGTGCCTTTGCACCTCTGTCTCTGCACTCGAGTGTTGGGGTTAAAGGTGTGCAATACCACTGGCTATTTAAGACTTTTAAAAATAATGGAAAATATAAAGGTTTTTAACACACATGCGATTCATTAAGAACCTTTTGTGTACCATGTAATTTTCATTCCCTGGTAGGATCTCTTCTTGTCTTTGAAGCCCTCCCTGCAGTTTACAACCAGTATGATGCAGTCTCCTCCAGGCCCGTGTGGCCCCCTCTGACGGGGACCATGTCTGTGCTGTGCTTTGCCACTTGTCAACACTCATTCCATAACTGGGTCCATAGTTAACAGCGTGACTTAGGGGGTGTGTAGCTCAAAGCAAGCACTAGTATTACACATACATCACAGTTGCTGTGCCAAGTACCATTCTGAATGCTTTGCGTGTTAGTTTGCTTATATGTGTTATGTATTGGGTGCATTAGGTGTCCACTGTGGACAGAGCACCCAACACATAGCTGCTTCACATTTACATCTTTGTGGCAAGGCCTTTGTTGCATGTGTGTGCCAGTTGTCCCAGGCAGCTTTCAAACAGGAGTCTTTGCCCCACAGAACACAGTGCACATGTGCTTACTGCCCTCTTATATTCTGTGTCTGTAGCCTGGGCCCCTTCCTCATGATCTCCTCTTTCTCTCTGCTTTAATCTCTTCTGCAGAGGAGTGTGGATTCATGATCCAGCTCATTTATTTGGCTCCTTCTCAAAAGCCCAATTTGAGGGCTGGAGAGATGGATCAGCGGTTAGGAGCACTGACTGCTCTTCCAGAGGTCCTGAGTTCAATTCCCAGCAACCACATGGTGGCTCAGAAGGAATACAGATTCACTGTGGTGGCAAGTGGTCAACTTTTTTTCTTTTTGGAGACAGGGTCTCTCTACATAGTCCTGGTTGTCCTAGAACTGTCTGTAGACCAGGTTGGCCTCAAACTCACAGAGATCTGCTTGCATCTGCCTCCCAAGTGCTTGGACTAAGGTGTGCATCAATACACCTTGCCTGCAAGTGTTAACTTTTCATTCTTACCTTAAAGCACATCCTTTGAATCAAACTGTATTAGGAAGGTGTTCCTTCTTTACTGGAAAAATGCCAGAAGTGTCTTTCTCTGTGTCTGCTTCAGGTGTTGCTAAGGTGTTGTGCATCCCTCCCCTCCGACATCTCTAGCTGTTGGAGACATTTCTTCCTGTGTGTGTTTTGGACATTTCTTTCTTTTCTTTCTTTCTTTTTTCCCTTTTTTTTTTT
>NW_022196897.1:19633379-19638379 GCF_008632895.1 Mastomys coucha
GCCTCTGCCTCCCAAGTTCTGGGATTAAAGGCATGCACCACCACTGCCCAGCAAGGCTGGACATTTATAATGAGAGGCCCTGAGCTGTAGTTTGCATGGGACTTACAAAAGTGTGGTGGTTAGTCAAAAAAAAAAAAAAAACTTTTTTTTTTTTTTTTAATATTTACTTATTTAGTGGGGAGGGGAGGGATGGGGGTGGGGAGAAGCATGTATAGAGATCAGAGGACAACTTGAGTTCTTTTCTTCCACCATGTGGGTTCTGGAGATTGAATTCAGGTCATAGGGCATGGTAACTAGTGCCCTCACCTGCTGAGCCATCTTGCCAGCCCCAAGAGGTGTACTTCTTACTGCTGTTGCTCTCAGTATAATCTATAACACATGCACATGAAGCTTTTTTCAAATTGGTGAGCAGATGACTCAGATATGTAGGAAGGGAGATAATGAGTGACAGGAAGCAGGACACTTGTACCCATTGAAAAGCAGTGTTTACTACAAGTCTGCTGACACAGAGAGTCCCCTTTGTGCATGAGTGTGCATGAGCTCGAGGGTGCTTCTCCTCACCTTTGGAATTTCACAACATGATCGACGCCATGTGTGGTTGTGATCTGGATGCAGTGAGATGCTTGTGTCTTGAGTGTTCCCTGCTGACCTTTCTTGCTGTCCTCTAGGCCACTTTCCACAAGATCAGTGCTCCTTTAGGAATGGGAAGATGGAGCCAGCAGTGGTGGTGCACGCCTTTAATCCCAGCACTTGCGAGGCAGAGGCAGGCAGATTTCAGATTTCTGAGTTCGAGGCCAGCCTGGTCTACAGAGTGAGTCCCAGGATAGCCAGGACTACACAGAGACACCCTGTCTCAAAAAACCAAAAAAGAAAAAAGAAAAAAAAAAAAAAAGAATGGGAAGATGGGGCTGGAGGGATGGCTCAGAGGTTAAGAGCACTGACTGCTCCTCCAGAGGTCCTGAGTTCAAAGCCCAGCAACCACATGGTAGCTCACAACCATCTATAATGGGATCTGATGCCCTCTTCTGGTATGTCCGAAGAGAGTGACACACGTGCATAAAATAAATCTTTAAAAACAACAACAAAAAGAAAGAGAAGGGGTTAGGGAAATGGGAAAGAGAGGAGAGGTCTAGCAGGGAGAAAGGTAGGGGCAAGTACAATAGAAGGGACAGTAAAATAACAGGACACCTGGAAAACTCATAAGGAGTTGTACAATTAGCTATCAACCTAAAACTCTATAGTACATGTAAGTCTTGTGTATTAACATACATATATAGCTTAAATGAAATTTTCCCATGTAGGCTGGCTCCAAGAACCAAAGTCGACCTAACAAAAACCTCAACCCTCTTTTGAATTGTTGGTCAGAGCTGTTCAAGAATCTCCCCAAATATTGTCAACTATTGCTATTGTCCTTGGTTGCCCCAGCCCCCAAAGGTGGAAGATAAGTTCTTATTGATAAAAACACCAGGCACTTCACACCAAGAGCCCATGAGCTGGAACTGACCTAAATCCTTCTTTGCTGAGAACTAGCGTTCAAGGGTTTGGAAGGTACTGCACAAGCTTCCAAAAGAGGGAAGCAGAATAGTCCTACCTAGCTCTGATGCCTGTGAGCCACAGCAGTGACCAGCCAGGGCTGGATAGCCCTAAGAGTGTAGTGGTGTGGTACACATCCCTTGGCAGTAACCAAGAGCCCTCTAATTGACTTAAATCTTGTTATACACAGAGGAAATCATGTTTGCTACTAGAAACCTAGCCAACCACTTAGGGCTAGTGAAGTCGTGGATCTTGGAGAAGAACCTACAACTGCCACTTTACTAAACCAGCACAGTTCCTAACTATACTCTAAACATTTGTCCTCCTAAAAACACACATAATGCAAGCCTCACCCCTCAACAAGAAAACTTTCTTTGCAGCAGACAGAGACTACAACAGAAAACTACAACCAGTCAAAATGCAGAGTTGTGAAGCCAAGTACCAATGGATATATCTACGACACAACTCCCACACCTAAGGCCCAGGGAGCATTGCACAAGAGGGGGAGGAAAGAGTCTAAGAGCCAGAGGATCAGGGAGTTGCTGTGAAACTGTCTTCTAGAAATGTCAGAAACTACACCCTTATGGTTTCACCAACATACTGCCTAACACAGGAGCTGAATGAGCACAACCATAGACATACCCAAGAAGAAGGGAGGAGTGCAGAGGTAGAGAGCCTGAGGTCTCAGTCCTTCACAGAGAACTACAGCAGCCATAGAACGCTGAGAGTGGAGCAGCAGCCTTCCCCAGGGAAAGCACACTAAGTGGTTATCCAGTGCCAGGGTTGGTCAGCCCTTAAAACACAGGTAACAGTGACATTATACAGACTGACCAGGGGAACCCAGGGATTTGAAAATGAGCAAGGAGGGGTGTTTGAGAGGGTTTAGAAAGAGGAAAGGAAAGGGGGAAATATTGTAATTATATTATAATCTTATTAATAACAAATTTTAAAAACAATGGGAGAAGGGTCTTCCATCCCCATTAGATTTAAAAAAACGTAATGAGATGAAAAAAAACAGAAACAGGTTAAAAAAACATACCCAACTCCATGGTGTATATGACTTCAGCTGCCCTATTGCTCTCTTTCAGTCCAGCTGTGGGCAGGAGGTGCTGTGCATGGAGCTACATTTGGTGAGCTTAGGGCAGCAGCCGGAACGGCTCTGGGCTGGTGAGGGGTGTGGAGGGTGCCGTGCAGTAGGGAAGATGCAGCTTGTCCCATGTTGCTTTTCTCCCTCTCATTTCTAGCCCTCTGTTGTTTCCCTTATGTTTTGCCTTCCTCTCAGGGGTCTGCTGTAACAGTCTCTTAATTTCCTTTATCTCGGAATACCTGAGTTTCTCCTTTATCCATAGAAGACACATTTGCTATCTGTACGATCTCTTGATGTATGTGGCCTTTGTGGTTTTGGAGGAAAACTGTCGCTCATTTTGCTTTTCCAGTAAGCCAGATGCCAACATCTCCCTGATATCGATAAGTTCTTAGCTTCTAGAAGTTTGACAGGGTCAAGGACATAGCTCAGCTGGTACAGTGCCTGTCTAGTGGGAGCCCTGGGCTGTGAGCAGTGCTGCCTGCCATAAGTCCACTTTGTGTGTTGTGCTAGGGTTCTCTTCTTTGGGTTGATCTCATTTGGGGTTTCATAAACATACATGAGACAACAAAAAGCTCATTTTCTGTTCATGACGTAAATATGGGCTCCATGCAGACCACACAGTATTCTGATGAAATGGGTCTGTTTTCTGTGGCCTTATACAGTAGTCATTTTGCCTCTTTACCTTAGGAACTAGAAAGTTCTGTCTTTTTCTTTTCTTTTCTTGTTTTTTTTGTTTTGTTTTGTTTTGTTTTTTTGTTTTGTTTTTTTGAGACAGGGTTTCTCTGTGTAGCCCTGGCTGTCCTGGAACTCACTCTGTAGACCAGGCTGGCCTCAAACCAGAAATCCGCCTGCCTCTGCCTCCCAAGTGCTGGGATTAAAGGCGTGTGCCACCACCGCCCAGCAGAAAGTTCTATCTTGCCATGGATCACATCGGACCTTTTTAAAATGATTTATTTATTTTTGTTTTATGTTCATTGGTGTTTTGCCTTCATGTATGTCTGTGTGAGGGTGTCAGATTACCTGGAACTGGAGCTACAGGCACTTGTGAGCTGCCATGTGGGTGCTGGGAATTGAACCCAGGTCCTCTGGAAGAGGAGCTGGTGCACTTAAATTCTGAGCCATGGCTCCAGTCCTGCCCCCATCTTTTCTCTAAGCATTTTTGTTTTGTTTTTATCCTTTTGTTTTGTTTTGTTTTGATGTTGTTCTACGTGCTCTGAGTTAGCTGGTTGGCTGTCTCCTGCCTTACTGCAGACTTTAGAAATATTTTGAATAGTAGTATGGTTAATCCTCCCTTAACTCCATGGTGGGTGCGTGTGTGCTTCTTGCTATTGCCCCAGTGTTGGGGATTCTTGAATGAAAGACACACACATGCACACACACACACACACACACACACACACACACACACACAGTGTCTTATTTTTAATATGCTCTAAGCAGCTCAATGGTTGGGCCACTCCCAAACTTCCATGTTGCTCACATGGAATGTTGAGCAACAAGGAATGTTGCTCATTCCTCCGATACTCTGGAATTATTACTTACTAAACTCTATATTTTATCTTTGCTACCCCAGACCCAATGGGATAGATTCCCATGTAATTTGGGAACCCAATTAACATAAGCAATAAACCAAATCTACAACAATATTCTTTCTTTTTTAAAGATTTGTTTTATTCTGAGCTCTGTGTTTGTGTTCCTGTCTTTATGGGTATGAGCATGTGAGTACAGCGCCCTCAGAGGCCAGAAATGTTTGCAATCCCTAGAGCCAGAGTTACAGGCAATTGTGAGCCAACTGACGTGAGTGCTGGGAACCAAACTCAGGTTCTCTGAAAAAGCCATCCTCACTTTTAGCTGTGGAGCCTCTGTGGGTCCAAGTGTAACTTTCTTGACCATCATATTTTCTGAAAAATCAGTGTTCCCTTTCTTTGCTAGATCATTCTATGGTTGCTTTCAGTCTTTGCTCCTAAAGTGATCATGGTGCTGTCTGTTTGCAGTTTCAGCTTCCCAGAAGGCTGACACAAGAGGATTGTGGCTTTGAAGCTGGCCTAGCAATAGTGAAACTCCATCTTAAAAACAAAACAAAGCAAACAAACAAACAAACTTAACAAAGGCCTTAGGTGTTTGATTTTCGTGTGTGGCTTGCTTTGTTTCTTCTTGTGCTCATTTAGTGGTTTGCCTCAGGTTTTTATATGTCATTAAGTGTAGATGATGTGCGTCCTTGTTTCTTCTGAGTCCCACATTCTTTTCTGCTTTCTTGTAACTCTAGCTCTCCATGCTGGCCACTTGGTATCATCTAGAACTTACTCTGAGTTATTTATTCATTTTTTAAAGTCTTTTTTTCTCTTGTTTGTATTGGTTTTCTATCTGTGACTCCCTTTGG
>NW_022196897.1:19639831-19641830 GCF_008632895.1 Mastomys coucha
GACCAGGCTGGCCTCAAACTCAGAAATCTGCCTGCCTCTGCCTCCCAAGTGCTGGGATTAAAGGCGCATGCCACCACTGCTCAGCTTGAACAGTTTTCTTAAGGATCAAATAGATAAACCACATTTGTTGTAGACATATTCATACTTCTTCATGTAATTTGTATTATCAACTAATTAAAGCTTAGTAGCTGCTGTGGTGGCACATACCTATAGTTCCATCAAATGGGAGGTGAATACAGAAGATCAGGACTTCAAGGCCATCTTTGCTGAATGCTGAATCCCAGACTAGCCTGGGCTAACTGAGACCCTGTATTGAAAATAAATAAATAGCCGGGCGGTGGTGGCCCACGCCTTTAATCCCAGCACTTGGGAGGCAGAGGCAGGCAGATTTCTGAGTTCGAGGCCAGCCTGGTCTACAGAGTGAGTTCCAGGACAGCCAGGGCTATACAGAGAAACCCTGTCTCAAAAAACAAAACAAAACAAAACAAAAAAAACAAAACAAAAAAAAGAAAATAAATAAATAAAAATTTCTGGGCACAAGAGAAACCCAAGAATTGTTTACCTTTTCCCATCCATAGACATTGTCACTTAAATAGATTTTCCGGGGATGAAATATGTAAGGCTGTAACATGGCTTAGAGGGAGGCCTTTTAAAGGACATACAATGAGCAATGCTGGCTCTCTCTTCATTAGAATCACGAACAGTCAGATTCAGTAGTGTGCATGTTTGTGTGTGGAAAGACATTTGCAATGGGGCTGGAAGGCTCAGAAGTTAAGAATGCTTGCTGCTCTTGCAGAGGATCCAGGTTCAGTTCCTAGCATACACATCTGCCAGGCTTAACCAGCTGCTGCTATGACTGCAGCTCCAGGGGACCCAGCACCTCTTCTGGCTTTCACAGGCACCCATATAGATGTGGGCATCTCTCTCCTCCCCCATGCCCCATCTGTCTGTCGGTCCTGAAAAGTGAGAGATTTATAGTAAGGATTTGGAATATCAGAGGTTGGCAAGGCCCCTGTTCTGCACAGGAGAGCCAATGAAGTAGTTGCGGGCTTTGGGCCAGGTGGAACTGCTGCTGCAGTGAGTCTTGAAGAAAGGTGAGGCACAGGTGTCTTCCAGGAAGACCAGCAGAAGAATCCCCAGCTCCAGCATGGGTCAGACTCTGGGTCCTTTAGTTGATTGATTGGAGGAAGATCCATCACAGTTTGGGACCTACCAGTGTAAATGCCAGGCTTCCATTAAAGCATCCTTACAGACACATCTGAATAATTTTTTAAATTATTTTTGTCTTTGTGTCTAAAAGCCTTTTTAAAAGATAGATTTATTCATTAATTAATTTATTTATTTAATATATGTGAGTACACTGTAGCTGTCTTCAGACACACCAGAGAGGACATCAGATCTCATTACAGATGGTTGTGAGCCACCATGTGGTTGCTGGGAGTTGAACTCAGGACCTTTGGAAGAGCTCTTAACCACTCTTTTTCTTTTTTTTTTGTGGTTTTTTGAGACAGGGTTTCTCTGTATAGCCCTGGCTGTCCTGGAACTCACTCTGTAGACCAGGCTAGCCTCGAACTCATAAATCCACTTGCCTCTGCCTCCCAAGTGCTGGGATTAAAGGCGTGTGCCATCACTGCCTGGCTACCACTCTTAATGCTTTTAATTACTGAGCCATTTCTCCAGCCCCTAAAAGCATTTTTTTAAAGTAATAACCTTTTCTCTATTCTGGCTACCCCTAAATAAATGAGACAGAGGCTAAGATTTATTTGATAAGCTTTACAGCACAGTAGCTGAGTAGTTATTAATGTATTCTGTTCCTTCAAGCTAATCTGGCAACCTCCCAGCCATAACCCCTGAGGTAGTTGTAGTTTAGTATTGGTCTGGCTCTCTCCGCTCGAGGTATGTTCCCATGATGTCTCCTGGGCCCTTTTCTTGTGGTGAATCCTCTTCCTCCTTCCCTTCCTCCCTCCCTCCCTCCTTCCCCTTCCATCTCTCTCTCTCT
>NW_022196897.1:19641908-19642084 GCF_008632895.1 Mastomys coucha
CTCTGTCTCTGTCTCTCTCTCTCTCTCTCTCTCTCTCCTCATCTCTGTCTCTGTCTCTGTCTCTCTCTCTCTCCTCATCTCTGTCTCTGTCTCTGTCTCTGTCTCTCTCTCTCTCCTCATCTCTGTCTCTGTCTGTCTCTCTCTCTCTCTCCCTCTCTCTCTCTCTCTCTCTCTCT
>NW_022196897.1:19642094-19741244 GCF_008632895.1 Mastomys coucha
TCTCTCTCTCTCTCTCTCTCTCACACACACACACACACACACACACACACACACACACACCCTCGCCCAAGCTGGGATCAGAAGTCCAGCCCTATTCTCTTTTCTGCTCAGCCATTGGCTCATCAGCTTTTATTGAGAAGTCAGAGAATAAATGCAGCACAACACTTATACAACATTCCCACTGGAGATAATTATAAGCATTACAATGCCATGTCTGGATTGCAGCCAGATATAGGGGCCGGGAAACCAGCATTTGAATAACACAAGGATAACCTTTACACAGTGCACAGTGACATTATGTCTGTCTGTCTGTCTGTCTGTCTGTCTGTCTGTCTGTCTGTCTGTCTGTCTGTGCATACATGCTTGCAAGTGCCTCAAAGAGCAGAAGAGAGTGTCAGATCCCTAGGACTTGGAGGGAGTTATAGGTGGTTGAACTTGGGTATTGAAAACCGAACCCAGAACCTCTACAAGAGCAGCAGGTACTCCTAACCACTGAGCCTTCTTACTAGCCACCCTACCAGGCACCAGTAATTCTTTAACCAAACATCTGAACACCCTGGGGGCAGCCTCTTTAGGTGGCTGAGACTGAGAGTACTCAGTCTGGTCTTGTTAGAGACTACGTAAGGGGAGAAGAAACGGGTTTACTCTGGCTTATCAGAGGATGCTTTGCCATCTGGGAAGGTATGGTGTCAGAAGCTGTTGCTTAATCACTGTGGCAGTCAGGAGGCTGAATAAGCCCCACGCCCTTGCAGCAGACACCCTGCTCCCTACAGATGGCATGACTGCCCTTGCAGCAGACACCCTGCTCCCTACAGATGGCATGACTGCTGGGGACCTGCTGAGGATGTGTGTGAGTGTCTACTTCCTGCTCGCTATCCTTTTGATTGCTGGTGTACTTAAATGACTATTTTAGTTTCTAACACGATCTGTAGTTGACTATTACTACTAAAGCTGCTTTGTCTATTTAAATCTTCACATTTGCACGTTAAGTTTTGGCTCATTCATCTCTAATAGAAACCTGATGCTGTCTTTGGTTGAGATAGTGTTGACTCTGTAACCCCAGCTAACATCTGGAGTTGTCTAATCCCTGAATGTAGTCATTTCCCATGAATTTAGAACTTCTAATTTCTCTCTGTAGTATTTTACAGGTTTTGTTTTGTTTGTTTGTCTGTTTTGGTTTTTTGAGACAGGGTTTCTCTGTGTAGCCCTGGCTGTCCTGGAACTCACTCTGTAGACCAGGCTGGCCTCAAACTCAGAAATCCGCCTGCCTCTGCCTCCCAAGTGCTGGAATTAAAGGCCCAGCTGTTTGTTTTTTGTTTTGGTTTTTGGAGACAAGGTTTCTCTGTGTAACCCTGGCTTACAGTCTTTGTTATGAGGTTCTTATACAACAGTTGCCAGATTCATTTTAAATATTTGTTTTTCATGTGCTTACACACATAACCCCCCTCTCCACATGTATATACACATACTAACCCCCTCTCCATGTATACATACACATACCTCTCCCTTCTCCACATGTACACACACACACACATACACACACACGCACACCCTCCACATGTCCAGCCATATTGGCTTCTGCTTTTCCTTGAACTTCCTCAGTTGTCCTTCCTAAGCAGAGGCCTCTGCACATGATTCTCTTTGCCAGGATAAGCACTTGTCCCATACTTCCCTCTTTCTTTTACATGTTGTCAACTTCAGTGATGGCTTTTCTGGTCACCATATCTAAAACTTCAGCCCTCTTGTGTGTTTTAGCTCTGCAGACTTAAACAGCTGACCTTCCCTAGTTTATTGTGTCTCTTCCCAACCTGAATGTTAGCTCTTGGGGGCGGGGCAGGGGACTAGATGACTCTTCTGCCAGTCACCCTGGTGACCCTAGACCAGCACTTCTCAACCTTTCTAATGCTGCCTTTAATACCTCATGCTGTGGTGACCCCCACCACAGAAATTATTTTCATTGGTACATCATACCTGCAATCTTGCTACTGTTATGAATCATAATAGAATGTTTTCTGATGGTCTTAGGTGACCCTTAAGATAGAGTCATTTCACCTTCCAAGGGACTGAGACGGACAGCTTGATATCCCCATCCTAGAGCCTCGGTGAACATCAGCTCTTGGTAGGTTCTCCAGAAAACGTTTACAGAACACTCAGTGCTTATTCCCTGATGGCTTAATAAGGCGTATTGTGGGTATCGTTGTGCGTGTATGCACATGAGTGCATGTGTGTGTGACACAGCACATGTGTCGTGATCTGAGGACACCTGTGTGAGTCGGTTCTCTCTTTTCACCATATGGAGCATAGAGATCAACTTGGGTCATTGCGATTGCTGGCAAGAGCCACAAGCCATTTTTCTGGCCCCTGGTGGCAGTTTAATTGCTCTTCTTTCTAATACACTTTTTCTGTGGTGATGTGTTCTCCATGTATCCTGTGGTTTGATGTCCAGGATGCTAACAACCATCAAGGTAGAGGTGGCCCCCTCTTCTTGGGAGCAGCGGATATTGGAACCACTTTGGGAAAGGGAATTAGTGAGCAGGATCTTGACAGTCAGCTTCAGAGAAGAAATGAGCAAACACAAGGGCCTGAGAGTTATTCCCTTTTGACAAGTACCACATATTTCTAGGGGGCTTCATGCACCCCACTGGAAAGTTAATCTAGAGTCTAACTTAATGATGATACTTTAGATATTTAAACAATGCTATATTTGTGTGTGTGTGTGTGTGTGTATGTGTGTGTGTACGTGTACGTGTATGTGTATGTGTACATGCACAGGTAAGTTTGTAAAGTAAATCCCCAGCAGTAGACTTGATGGTTCAGAGGGCAAATGTGTTTGCAATTTTGGCTGTTATGGAATATTGCCAGATTCCTCATGAGACTCTTGGGAACAGGAAATGAGAAAGGCAAACATTGTACCATGCAGGGCTACCAGCATCCCACAAGTGATGTGGTACCGTGGGACAAAGGATGGTTTCGTCTCCTAAACAGTGGAGCTAGTGTCTTCTGTCTTCAGGAGAACCATATAGCCCCCACCTGCAGTGTTGTGATACTGCTTTTCCTGAGAGAAGCTCATGCACCCTGTAAGTGATGAGCTGTGTATGTGTGACCTTTTGGTCAAGTTGGGTAAGTGAGCCCTGAGCAGGGAGCTGGCTCCACAGAAGCAGACAGAACCAGGCCCTGCTACCCTGCTTCTCTGCCTGCCTTTCCCTCTTCTGAGGCAGATGAGAAAATGGAAGAGAAGAAGGCCAAACAATATTGAAAATTGTTATTATTAAAATCTCTCTCCCCCCCTCTCTTTCTCTCTCTCTCTAGGTTCAGACTTGCACAAGTGTTGTTTCCTAGTGAGCATCTCACCAGGACTGAAAATTCCTAATTGCCTGATTCTTAAAAGTCCATTGTTTATTTTAAGCCTATGATTCATGAAATACTAATTGTTAATTGATCCTAAAAGTTAATTGGACATGGCTGCCCCTCAGCATTTTAGGAACACGATTTTACTATCTAGAACTTTTTCTTCAGTAGATCTAAGTATTTTGACCCATCCAATTCTGTGTGATACTTGATTTCCACAAGGATTCAACAGGTGGGACCATGGTGTATGTGAGTGAGCACTGCTCTCTATCTCTGAAGACCCAGCATAAGAGGCTGGGATGCCCCTGAGAATATCTTATGCTTCCTGAATAGGAGGCATGTTCTCTGAGTCTTGGTCCCTGCTGTACCAGGTACTGGCTTCCCCTGTGTCTTGTCTCTCCTGGGATCAGCCTGAGTGCTGTCTCTTGCTCCCACTATCTTGATGGCCTCATCTGTATATAGGGCACTCCCCTCCCCCACTTCCTAGGAGAAACTCCTGATGTGTCTGTGCTGGCTGGAGGTATCAGGAGGGTGGGGCTATGATAGCTCTGTGACCTCATTAGGAAGAGCTAATGGTCTAATGTGATATGTGTATTGGATGTGCACATGCATGCAGAGGTCAGAGTTAACCATCGGGTGTCTTCCTCCATTGACAGTCTCTCCCTGAACTTGGAGCTCACCTACCAGTCCTCTAGGTAATCCTGTTTCCATCTCCGCAGGGCATGCTGCCATATCAGGCTTTGCATGAGGGTGTAGGGATGGAACTAAGTTCTCCTAATGTGTAGCAAGCACTGTACTGAGTGCGCTGCCCGGCCCATCATCATGCTTCTGGAGGTTTATCCATGTAGTAGTGTATGCATCAGCATCTTACTCCTTCTTGCTGTTGGAGTTTATTCCATTAGTGAGGTATACTTTTGATTACTCACTTGCCACCTGATGGGTACTGGGGCCTTGGTGACTAGGGCTACTGTGAACATTCACACACAGTTCATGTGTAGATGTACTCTCATCCTCTTCACTTGATGCTTAGCTCAGAATGTTCTATCTCAGCTTTAGTTTTGTTTTGTTTTGAGACATGCATGATCTCTTTCTGAAGCCCTAGCTGTCCTGGAATTCTATATGTAGAACAGGCTGGCCTTCAGCTCAGAGAGATCTGCCTGCCTTTACTCCTGAGTGCTTGAATAATGCATGGCCACACCCAGCTTTATCTCAAGTTTTTAAGAGACTATGTGTATTGGAGTGTGCACATGCATGAAGAGACCAGAGTTAACCTTCAGGTGTCTTCCTTCATTGCTCTCTGCCTTAGTTTTTGAAATAGTCTCTCTCTCTGAACATGGAGCTCACCATTCAGTCCTCAAGGTAATCCTGTCTCCATCTCCCCAGGAAAAACTCCTTTCCAAAGGGACTGTGCATCTCCATTGCCCTGCATGTTTGTTAGCACCTTGTGACTATAGCCCTTGGAATGAGGTGGGATGGGAACTCGCTGCAGTGGACACGAGGAACTCACTGAATGGGTGTAGTGGGAGTCCCCTAGAAACAGACCAGGCTGGCCTTAAACCTGCCTGTTTCCCTAGTGCTTTGATTAAAGGTGTTTGCCACTATTGCCTGGCCTGAGCATCTTTTGGGGTGTTTACCAGCCATTTGTTTTGATTCTTGGTGACATGTCAGTGACTCTTTTGCCTGTTTTAAACCAGTTTGAACATGTTCTAACTGAGCAGGAAGGGTTCTCTGCATTTTGGGATGCAGTTATGCATCAGATCCATGGTAGGATACTTGGCTTTTGGTTTCCTCACACTGATACCATTTCTCCCATATGTTCTCTGGAGAGATTTATCGTAAGCTTGCACTATGAGAATTTAGACTCTGGAGTCCCACCATCCACACTGCAAGCTAGAGACCCAGGTAAGCTGGTGGGGTTTCTAGAGGCCTGAGACCCAAGGGCAGTATGAGATATAAATGCCTTGAACTGGGAACATGGAGAACAGAAGATCCTTTCCTGTTCAAGAAGTCAGACCCAGGGAAGGTAAATGTCACCTTCCTTTTTTTGCCTTTTGTGAGGCCCTCTGCTGATGAGGACAGTCCCTTAACTCAAAGGCCCATCCCATCTAAATCTTGGACACACCCAAGACTAATGTTTAATCACTTCTCTGGCTGCCACCCTTAGGGAATGTGGAAATCACTTGGAGATGCTGTGTTGTGCTATGGATCTTCTGGGCTAGCTGGTAGAAAGGTGACCGGGTGGGCTTTGGGAACAGGCCCAGGAGCCCAGATCTGGCCCTTTCCTGGCCCTAAGCATGTGTTCCTTGAGTAGTCTCTTCAGGGTCAACTGCAGCCCTTCCTTCCCTGTTCATAATGTAGTTCTGAGTCGATGTGCCCCATCTGCCACTTTAAGGAGAAAGAGGAGGGCTGGCTCACTTAATACTGGCCGTGCTCTTCTGAGTGGAGGGAAGACTTAGACCCATCCATTCTTGTGTGTGTCTAAAACATTGCCAACAGAACAGTCAGTGCTGGTCCTTTTTCAGACTCGAACATAAGCTACATTCCTCAGGTCCCAAGCTTTTTGCTTGCTTAGGTGCAGTACTAGGCTGCCAGACCAAGGGAGCATACTGTGGGCTGATAGCTTGGGTAAACATGGCGCTTCTACCTCCTCCTCCCTGCTGGGTTTACACTGTGCAGAGGGTTGGACAGCTTGTTTTCTTTTCTTTCCCTTGGAGCCCTCTCTCGGCACTCCTCTCCAGCTGCCTTCCCCACCCCCAAAAGTAATGTGATCTCCTAGGCCGCTGTGCAGATTCCTTTAGTCTTAGGGAAAGAGAGGAAAGACGTTAACTGTTGGCTTCCCAGTTCCAAGTTAACCAAACCCCAATAGCCCCAGCACAGTGCTGATCTTGAAGCAAAAGGATGATAGGGTAACAGTATCTACTTGGGCTTGTAAGTTCTCTTGTAAGATGTCTTCTTATTTCACAGATGCTAGCTCTAAGGGTGTAGGGTTTTAATAGTTTCTTTTTCAGATTTTGTGTGTGTGTGTGTGTGTGAGAGAGAGAGAGAGAGAGAGAGAGAGAGCGCGCGCGAGAGCGAGAGCGAGCGCGGACTTGCTATAGGGGCTACCAGCTGATGCTGACCCTAGTATTCATGATCCCCCTGCCTCAGCTTTCTGAATGTTTTAAGGGTTGTACCACCATATTGGCTCTGGAGACTTAAATCTTTATTCAATATTCAGGTCAGAAGAAAACAAGACAGTAATTTCAAATAAAATTCTTCGGCCCTTACTGCAGAATGAACCCAAGGAGAGGAACACTGACGTTTGTGCAAGCATGAAAAATAACAAAAGTTGAACTCAAGCTTTAGAATAGAACAAGAGCACTCTCTAACTCTATTTAATAATATTCCTATTTACAAGCAAACTTTAAGGTGCTGATGTGAGTGGATTTAAGGACTTTGAGCCTGGATCCTCCTCATCAGCAAAGCTGAGACCTGTTCACTACAACAGGTTTTAAATAGTTTTTCAGCCCAATGTCCTTCTTGGTTACCTTTTACCTGGACCCTGTGTGTGTGCATTTGTGTGTGTGCATGTGTGTGAGTGCTTTGTGTTAAGGTCACAGGCCAACACCAAGTGTCTTCTCTAGTCACTTTCAGTTTTTTAAGGCAGGGCCTTTCACTGAGCCTGGAGCTCCAGGTTGAATGAGAGGCTGTTCAGTGGACACCAGGGGTCTTCCTGTCTCTACCTCCGCAGTACCAGGGTTACAGACTTTTAGATGGGTGCTGGAGGTCCAACGCCAGGTCCTTGTGCATGCATGACAAACACTTTACTGACTAACCCATCCTCTCATACATCATGTTCCTTTAATTATGGGATCTAGTGGATGTCATTTAATGAGGAAAACGTAACAAAGTGTTTTAGGGATTTCCACCCCTGCTTTTGCTACCAAAGTGTTGGGTGACTTGATGTGAGTTGTTTAACCTTAGGCACAGCTTCGAAACCTTAAGATGCACAAAACTGTCTATGAGAAGTGACTGTTTCACCATCCTTCTTCCTGCCCCACTCAAATGACAATAAGATTTTGTTGGTTTTGAGATTGCCTTACTATGGAGCCCAGCTTAACCTCAGACTGATGGCAGTCTTTCTGTCCTTAGACTGTAAGCATGAGCTACACATAAAAAGATTTTTTTTTTTAAACTGAAAATGTATAAGGACAAAAGGAACCCAAAGGAAGATAGAAGTGAATATCAAGAGCAACGGCGTTCTGGGAGAAGTGGGAGGCAGCCAAGAGTGGTAGTAGACTTCAGGGATGTAGCCTAACTTCTGAGAGCCCATGGTAAGATGTAAGTCACTGCACACTGCTGGGAAACTGAGGGAGGTTCAGAAACAAGAGGCATTATTAGGCTCAGAGAGGGCAAAAAGATTTCTTACAGGGCTCCCAGCCCTGCACAGCCAGGTGTCAGCTACTTCACCTCAGCCATATGAGATGGCATGTTTCCCATAATGCTGTGGGCTCAGGAGACTATTAAGCAGTCTGGATTCAGGTAAGCCTGCGTGGTTAGTAAAAGTGGAGTAGTCAAGAATGGGGTTTGTGCCGGGTGGTGGTGGCACACACCTGAGTTCGAGGCTAGCCTGGTCTACAGAGTGAGTTCCAGGACAGCCAAGGTGACACAGAGAAACCCTGTCTCAGAAAAAAAAAAAGAATGGGGTTTGTTGTTGAAAGTCTGCACAGTGGTGAAATCCCCCAGCCTTTTCCAGGGCCTGCTAGGCAAGGCCTTAACAGAGAACATCTGAAATACTCTTCTAAGGAGAAAAAATGGAATGGCCCCAGAAAAGTGGCCCCCAGATCCAGCATTGGGGGCTGGTCAGCTCCTCCCCTCAAAGTCTTTAGGTGTGCTACTCCTTCTAGACACAGGACTTCAGTCTAAATCCTCGTAAATAATGAATGAACAGCCAAGTTTCATTGAAAATTCCGAGAATTCTCCAAATGATAAGAAGGAGTAAAATAGATGCACAGCAAACAGGGACTCAGTGGGAATAGATGCATACAAGAGGAGCTCAGAAGGACAGTTCTTCTGATACTCAGGGACAGCACAGCAGCAAACAGCATGTGCTACTGACAGCAAAAGAAAAAACACTTTGTTGTTGTTGTTAACCTGTTGTTTGTGTAGCAGAGTCTTAAGTGGCCCAGGTAAACCTTGAACTCACTATGTAGCTGAGACTAGACCTGAAGTCCTAAGAATCAATATTTTACTAATAAAAAACATTGTCTGGGCAGCGATGGCCCATTCCTTTAGTCCTAGCACTTGGGAGGCAGAGACAGGTGGATCTCTGTGAGTTTAAGATGAGTCGTCCACACAGTGAGCTCCAGAACAGCAAAGGCTATATAGAGAGACCCTGTGTCAAAAACCAAACAACCTACTATAACTCGAATTTAAAATTTAGCCGAAGATTTGAAAGTCAAATTTACCTTAGAATGTAAAACATAAAGACATGGGCATAGAATCCAAGAGGACAATAATGAGGTTAAAAGCCTCTTCCAGCAGGAAATGTAGAAAGGGGGAATTAAGTAATGATAATAGCAGCAATAAATGCAAGTTAGAAGACAGGTATAAGAAAAAATTGGGGCTGGTAACATGGCTCAGCAGTTAAAGGTGCTTGCCACACAAGCCCAATGACCCGAGTTCAATTCTCAGAATACACAGAAAGGTGGAAAAAGAGCTGATTCTGCAAAGTTGTCCCCCAGCTCTACAAGCACACTGTGGCACACATATTCTCCTCTAACAATAATATTTCTTTATAGGAAAATTTTCAGAGCTTAGAGAAGTGCTTTTCTAAACTCATGGTGCCACTTTGATCTAGACACCTCCTGGGTGCGTAAGGATTGTATATGAAAGAGATCTACTCCAAGACACATCATTGTGAAGTTTATAATACCAAAGGGGAAAGATTTCCCAGATGACAGCGAATAGCACATAATCTGGGTCCTCTTATCTTTTCTTCTGCTTCTCCTGTTACCTTTTATGTTTCATTGTGCTTTGAGATGGCGTCTCATTATATAGCCCTGGCTGGCCTATAATTTTGTCTGTACTCCAGACTGGCTTTGAATTTGCAGCAATATTCCTGCCTCTGCCTCCCAAGTGCTAGAATTACAAGCATGCACCCTGTGCCTGGCCCATGAGTGGCTTTTCTTCTCTAGGCTGCTTTAGGGGTCAGTCCTTCTGAGCCTGTTTGTTTGCTTGTACACAGCACTCTTCCCATCTTGCAAGAGTTCAAAAGCTATTGCTGGAAAGAACAGTTGAGTCTGTTGTGTTTGTGTGCAACTTGGCCATGGCTCCCATGATCGCTGCTGCTTGAGTGTGATACCTGGCCTGTTGATGAATAGTTTTATATCTAAATTGTAAAGAATCTGGACAACTTATAAGCATTACTCACTTTGAGAGGATTTTAGAGGATAAGGTCATTGCCATAAAGGCAGACTATTAGTAGTAGTCATTAGCTTTTAAAAACAAGCTTACATCCCAGCGTGAAGTCCAGCACATGTGAATAAATGTCTGAGAGTATTCAAGGATGTGGTTAGAATTTCAGAATACCTTTTAATGTGTAGTTCTTGGCATTGAGCTACCAATCTGAATATAACTCTGTGATCTGATATGCTATATGATCAACTTCATTATAATCTGATCCAAGACCCTTGAACTTTTGGAATAGTAGCGGAACAGTCAGGGACTACATCAGTTGTGTACTGGTGGCACCCCTCTCATTGTTACTTTTGTCATCGTGTAGAGGTTGGCGGGCTCAAGACAACACTAGTCAGTGTGTGGGCTTGCATAGCACAGAAAATGGTCTCCCAGGATCAGATAAGTATCCAGTTGGTACCCTTGTCTCCTGGTCACTCTGGTCCTTTTCTCCAGAAGACTGAATGGCATGCATTCTGTAGATCCCCTGGGTACTTGTGAGGCCTGGTCTGGTATCTGTACTAGCAGCAAAGTAGGTCCACTTGGCTTCAGCACAGACACATTTTAGTGTTGATTAGCACAAAAAGTGTGTGACATCCTGGCTGAGAGGCTTGTCACAGACACAGACATGGTACTCTTGATTACATCTATTTTAGGCAGACCTAAGTGGAAACTTGCTCCATCGCTGTGCCTGATGTTCCAGACATCCTAGCAATCAGCATTGTAGGGTCCCGCTCTGCCCCCCAGCCTTCCCTATTTGTTTGTTTGTTTGTTTTAAAGGGTTTCTCTGTGTAGCCCTGGCTGTCCTGGAATGCTCTGTAGACCAGGCTGGTCTCCCAACTCAAAGACCCACCTGCCTCTGTCTCCCAAGTGCTGGGTCAAAGGCATGCGCCACCACTACCCAGCTTTTCTTTCTTTTAGAACGAGAGTCCCTTAACCAAGATTTTCTCAGAAATAGGCCATAACTTTTGTCATGTGATCATGGATATAGCTATCCAGTGCTGTCTGCTTAGAAGCCAAGAGGCCAAACTCTGGAACCAGGCAGACCCTGGCTGAGTTCATGTATTCTGGTTTCTACCATATGACCTTCTGGAGTATCTGTTTTCACATGAGGAATCAGGGTCATGATAGAACTTTCCTCTCAGGATTGTGGTGCACACGCCCTGTGGGTGGTGAGGCACATGGAGTGCTTCTCACAGAGAACCATCCTAGTACAGGTCAGCTCTTCAAGTGCAAGGATGTGGACCAGTCTTTTAGTTATGTGACATGATTTCATAAGTTTATTTTTCCTTAGTCATTGGAACTTGGGTGAGTTTTTATTAGATTGGCTGTAGTTGGGGTCCTTGTTTCCCACCAACTGCTGTGACCATTGCTTAGTTAAAATCTTGTTGGTAACCTCCAGCCAGCGTTTAGGAAAAGATAAAACTTACTGTGAAATAGATTCAAACGCTGATAACCCGTGGCACCAAAACCAGGGAAAATTCTCCTGAAAATGAGGTCAGGAAGGGCCGCCATTCCAGCCCATAATGAGACCTTAGAGACGATTCCCTAAGCTTAAACTCACATCTCCAGGTCTAAATGGATGGTTGGAGCTGCGTCCGGTATTCGGTATTCCCGTGGGTTCCAGCCCTGACTGTTCACGTTCCTCAGACACCCACTTTAGTCGCTCCCCGAAAGTAAACGAGACCAGTCTTGGTAACTTGAGAGGAATTTGCATTTCCTCCGGACCTTCCCGGACACGCGGCAGGGGCTGCGCCTTCGCTGTGATGCAGCTGGGGAGGGCGTGGAGCCTTCCCTCGGCCTGGAAGGGGTTAAAGGACGGGCGGGGCGGGGCGCAGGGCCCTTTGTTACCGGCCTAGGCGGGAGGCGGGACGCGGGCCTGGGCGCGGGCCGGGCTGGGAGCTCGGCGAGCGCGGCCTGGCGGGGCTGGGGGCCCGGGGCAGTGGGGTCTTCGCCGTGGCCGCGGGACCATGTTGGAGATCTGCTTGAAGTTGGTGGGCTGCAAATCCAAGAAGGGGCTCTCTTCGTCCTCCAGCTGCTACCTGGAAGGTAAATCCCGGCCTGAGCACGGGGACCGGCCCGCTCACCCGCCCGCGCTCAGTGCGTTGTAGGTCCCTAGTCTTCTCCCTCTGAGGCCTCCGCGGGTGCTGGTGGCTCCTTCGGACTTCCAGAGAGAGAGAGAGAGAGAGAGAGAGAGAGAGAGAGAGAGAGAGAGAGAGAGCCGCGGCTCTGGCGCTGGCGAGGCCCAAGCGCATGGTGTGGCTCCTGCCCAGAAAGTTTGAAAAAGCCAGCGCCACAGGCCTTAAGGTCCTCGTGAGCCCACGTTGTGGCGTTTCCACTACCAACTGGGAATTGTGTGTCACAAAGGTGGACCTCCACCAAGTGCCGCGTACAAAGGGATCCCTCTCTACCATTTATGGGTACAGAATGGGTGAACTTTCCACTCCACCCCCACCTTTCTGCAGATCACGAAGAGGTCTTGGGGATGATTCTCTCTTTTCATAAGAGAAAGAGAATGGTTTTGCTTGTGTTTCCAGGAGTTTTGAGAGTGTCCAGTTTGGTGCTTGGTCCGGGAGCCCCTCTTGTTTTGTTCTTTGCTTAAACTTAGAGCTAGGAGCCTGTTGCTTTTGCCTGCTTTACCCTGCTCCTCTAATGCCATGCCTCCTTCCTGTTGTCTTTAGTGTTTGGGTCTAAAAGGGTGGCCAGGGAAAGGGATGAGTGGAGGCCGCTGGGGACCGGGCCTTGGCCAGGCCTGTTAGAGTATAGCTGACGTTGGTGAGGACTGCTGCCATCTTTAGAAGGGCAGAAGCGCTCACAGATGTGTGGGGCCCTGGCTTTTCTGCCTGTTTCATGGAAGAGTTAAGATAGGAGTAAAAATGGAAAGTGTACTTCAGAACAACTTTTTCAATATCTAACCTGCTCCCCCCTTTACCCCCCTTCCAACTCTTTGACTCAAAGACCTACAGGGCCCCACATAAACCATTTCAAACTTGAGTGCCCAGCACGGGTGAAGTGTGTTCTCCCTTTGCTACAAGTCGTAGTATGACTCCAGCCCCTCCAGGGAGTTCAGGGACTGGATTCCTTAGAGGACCTTGGTGTGTTTGGCATGAGCTCAGGACCTACCATTTAGAGGGAGGAAGATGGTTTATTTGTCCCCGAAATTGGCATCTGAGCTGCCAGAATCATCCTCAGTTAATGCGTTGCTTATTTTTTCCAAGTTGCTCCACATTCTACGCACATTTCTCCTCCCCATCTGTATCCAGTTAGTCAGAGGCACTATCCTCATTTTGAGGCTGCTGGAGGCGGAGATGAATGGACTTTTGTAACTGCAAAGTTAGGGTACGTCACAGCTTTGCTATCAGCCTGTTCCTGGAGGGAAAGTGGAATTTAGTGCATATCTGTTGGTTTAATTCTTGTTTTAGGAGGGAAAAAAAATCCATTCTTATTCCAGCATACCTTAAAGTGAGTTCTAGCATTGCCAAGTTCCAAAGAAGTGCAGTCCTCAGTTTGGTTTTGTAAGGCCTTGTCCAGGAAGTTGTCCCTCTAGGAGCTCGTTCTGCTCACTAAGTTCCAAAAGGTAGAAGGAATTCTTGTTCTGTAGCTGATGGAATCAAGCCAGCCTCAGTGTAATTATGTCTTGAAGACGGAAGTGCTGTCTGTCTCTGGGGAAGAGAGCTGTTGCCAGAATCTGGGGAAGTAATCTGGGCTTTTCATTTCTTGCTTACACCCTAAATCAATCAATCAGTTCATTGACACCCACTCAGAGGCCTGGGCCTCCCAGGCCAGGATGATAATTGAGTGTGGTGAATTTTCCATTATTACCAAGTACACACTCCCTGTTCCTTGGGTAGAGAAGGCATGGTCAGCCCAGACAGCAGTTAGACAGCCATAGTGGGCCAAGCATTGTCTGCATTCCACATGACCTCACTTCCTGACTTCTTATGGTGGCTCTGACTATCTCAACTTGTAGATAAGAAACTGAAGCACCAAAAGGTTAGGTGACCTCTCTGAGGTGACAGAATCAGCAAGTGGTAGTCCTAGGATTTGAACTTGTGTCTTCTGGCTTCAGGGAATCGCTGAGAGAAAGAAAGAGAGGGAGAGGGAGAGGAGAGAGGAGAGAGAAGAATGAATATGAGAGTAAGAATTTTGGGCATTGGAAGCCAGGGTCTTGAACTACACCCATAGGCCCCTGCCAACTTTTGAGATTTTTTTTGTTGTGGTTGTTGTTTTGTTTGTTTTTCGAGACAGGGTTTCTCTCTGTGTGTAGTCCTGGCTGTCCTGGAATTCATTCTGTAGACCAGGCTGCCCTTGAGCTCAGACATCTGCCTGCCCCTGCCTCCCAAGTGCTGGGATCAAAGGTGTGTGCCACCATCACCCGGCCAACTTTTGAATTTTGAGACAGGGACTTACCAAGTTGTCCAGTCAGGCTGTGAACACAAAAAGACAGTCTTTGCACTTGGCATCCGCTTGCCCCACAGCACCTGACCCAGAAAGCCCAGTCTTGGCCTCTCTGTACTAATGATAGATCATTGGTCTCCTGTGGAAAACACTATGGATCATTCAATGCTGTTTTCAGAAATACCCAGCTAGGGCCTAAACTTGACCAGTCTTTTCCTTTCTGCATCTGGTACTGGTAGAACACCTACTTTCATAAAGCAACAGGACCATTAACATTTTTTAAGCAAACATAAAAATATTTGTAAGGAAATTCTGAAAGAGTATTTAATGAAAATTATTTGGCTGTCCTTATGTTTTGGTTTGGTTTGGTTTGGTTTTCTAAGAGAAAACTGTGCCCTCTAGATAGAGCTTATATTTATAAGAAGCTTTAGTGATGGAATTTTGTTCTTCTGAAGTATCTTCAGAATGACTCTCAGCTTTTGTCTTTGAACCCCAGTGTTCCCTCCTCTGTGAACTTGGGTCTCCAGGTCTGCTTCACTGCCCTGTTTTGTAGCGCAGGGATGCACATGACTCTGCAGAGCTCCTGCTGGCTGCAGAGTGAACTCACAGTGACCTTTCTCATTTATAAAGCTTCTCAGCTTGAGGCTGCGCAGCCAGCACCTCCTGCAGTCAATGCCTGCCAGCCGCTTGGCTCTGAGTCCTCTCCGGAGCTCACTTACCACTTTTGTTCCCTTGTTCAAGAACAAGAGGATCCCAAGCTCTTTCTGTTACCTAGCAGGTCGATCTTTGTCATTTTGGGTTATGTTAATACCATTGGGCTTTTACAGTGTGACAGTATGTGATCCCAGACATCCTCACTTAGTTCTCAGACTAGCCCTGTTGATTTCCCAAGGGAAGACCACCAGAGCACTTTGGGACTGCACTTTAGAAGTTGGCTTTAGACGATTCCCCTCCCCAACCCCATCTTACTCAGACTTGCTTGGTTTCCTCTTCTTTTGTCCAAATCAGGGAGACTTCCTCTTTCTAGCCAAGGGTTGTTTTAAGGACCCTGAGAATCCCAGTTGGCCACTTTGAAATGTGCGTTTGTGCTCCTTGGTGTCCTCAGGCATTGTTAGGCTTTCCCTAACTGCATCAAGTTCTGGCAGCATCAGGGCCTCCCCGCGGGTCCCTCAAGTGTAGCCAGTTCTGGAGCCAGGCAGCCCCAGGAGCCAGGCAGCCCCTCAGATGACTTAGGCTCGGTGCTCTCATTTATAAAGTGAGGCTCACAGTAGTTTCTACCTCATTGTTGAGAGACATCATGTAAATTGTTCAATCCAGTGCCTGTCACTGAGCAAGAGCCAGTAACTATAAGCTGTTGTTATTGTAAACAGATCTTTAGCAATTTTAAAAAAACCCAGGCTTTACCAATGGCTGAAGTAATGATAGAATTGAGTAGGCCCACCCATAATTTTTCTTGTTAATAAATTATTTCAGAATTTAAAATGTATATACAATAAAATTAATACTTTGTCTTCTTAGATTTTTTTTTTCAAATTTGTTTTATAGGTTTTTTAAATTGTTTTTTGGGTGTTTTTTTTTTTTTTCTTGTCTGCATGTATGTGCATCACATGTGATGCCTGCTGCCTTGTGGAAGCCAGAAGAGGGCTTCTGATCTTCTGGAACTGAAATTGCAGATGGCTTGAGTCACTTTGTGGATGCTGGGAATTGAACCTGGGGCCTCTGGAAGAGCAACTAGCACTCTTAGACACCAAGCCATCTCTTCAGTCCCCTTCTTCTTTAGATTTAAGCTGAAAACTATCTTTCCTCCCTTGATCCTCTCCTTAGTTCATCCCATGGTGGATATTTTAATGGTACAAGGAGCATTTCCATTGATTTTTGGTCAGTATCTTATTTCTATTCTGCAGAGATGGAAATATTTCCACAGCCCTAGGCATTTACAAACTAAAATCCTGTGCTGCTCAGAGCTTTTAAAAAATGTGTCATTGTGGGGGGCTGGAGAGATAGCTCAGCAGTTAAGAGCACTGACTGCTCATCCAGAGGGTTCAGATATAATTCCCAGCACTCACATGGCAGTTTACAACTGTCTGGGACTCAAGGTCCAGCACCCTTGCACAGACATTCATTTGGACAAAAAACACCAATGTAACTAAAAAGAAAGAACCGAGTCATTGGAATTGTGCTGATATCATTGCTGATTTGAGGTGGATATGGGAAAACAGGAATAGATAGGTTTTAAATATATATGTCACTAAGCCAGGCTAGTGCTGTGCTTGTAACCCTAGCATGGGGTGGAGCTGATAAATCAGGGTTATGAGGAAGGTTTTTATACATACACATGTACACACATTCATGTTCAAGCACACACAAACATACATATGCTCAGCACTCATGAGGCAGAGATAGGTGGATCCCTATGAGTTTAAGGCCAGCCTGGTCTACATAATGAGTTCAAGGACAACCAGGGCTATGTAGTTAGACCCTGTCTCGAAACCAGAAAACAATCTTCCTCCCAGACCCACCCATGTACATACGCATATAGGCACACACATGTACAGCGCAAGCACAAACATCATGCAAAACTAGAACTAAAGATCAAATGAGACACCGGAAGAATTTGATTTTCCTTCATAATTAATCATAATTCATAAAACAACAATTTATAAATTATATTCTTAATTTTCTGTATTTATTTCCTTTAAAACAGTCTTCCAGTCTCAGCCTCTCAGGTGTTGAAATTATAGGTATAAGCCAGTGCGAATGCTGTCCCCCATCCCCAGAGACTTGATCCTCTTTCTTTGCATGGTGAAGCTGTAGTTGCAGAAGTAACAGAAGAGTCATGACTCTCATGCATCCTCCTTGCAGAGGAAAGAAATGGGAACTCAGTGAGGTAACCTCACCTGTTAAGTCTCTGCCCTCCAGTTCTCTGTCAGCTGCCACCCATCAGTGTACCAGTCACAGTATCTTGTCTGTCACTCCTGCTGCCCTTTTTTTCTGTGTCTGTATATAATATGTGTGTGATGTGTAGATGTGTTTATGTGTGGGAGTGTGGATAGACATTGCACACATCTGCATGTGTGGAAGTCAGGACATATTTGGCTGTCAGTCCTGGACTTCTGTCTGGTTTGAGTCAGGGTCTTTTTGTTGCTCTCTGTACAGCATGCTAGCTGACCCCAAAAGCTTCCAAGGATACAAACTTAGCCCCTAATGCCCATGAGACAGGTACTTTCCCCAGCCAGTCTGTTACAAAATGAGAACATAATTTTGTCCACAATGAGAACTGTTACTCAGATACTCAAGTCCCTTTTCCTAGTACATACTGCTGAGTAGTAGTGGATAAGTGGAGAGTGGGAAGGAAAGGAAGAAGAGGAAGAAGAAAGGGAGAAAAAAGAGGCTTCTTCCAGGAGACAGGGAGACAAAGACAAAGTTAGGAGAGAAGGAAAATAGAGGCTGGGAGACTGGGCATGGACATATAGCAGGGAGGTCAGACAGCAAGAGTGACAGACAAGACACTGTGACAGCTACACTGATGGCTGGCAGCTGACAGAGAACTGGAGGATGGAATCTAGCAGGTGAGGTCACCTCACTGGGTTCCCATTTCTTTCCTCTGCAAGGAGGATGCATGAGGGTCAGATGTGCCGGCTCTCATCATGGATCATTAGCTAGTGTTTACCCCCTAACTGGACTTGAACCTCCCATCTGAGTCTATAGCACTCCAGTGTTTACTACACCCCCTACGATGTAGCACATTTACATGGTCATCTTAAAATTGACTTTGACTCTGGGTTGGGGGTAGAATCAGACATGGCTTTTTGGAGCCTGAGTCCTACCTGTGTGTGCATGCATGTGTGTCTGTGTCAATGTGTCTCAGTGATCCAAATTAGCAATAAAAATGCTAATGGTAGTGAGACCTTCAGAAGGAGTTGGCTACCATTGAGTGGTCCAGTTCAGCCAGGTCCCATGGGACCCAGAAGACACACATATACAAAAGACAAAGAACCTCAAGATGAGCAAGTTGAGTCTATCCCTGGCTATCAGGCCTGCTGTACATGGCCTAAGACAGAAGAAGACCCCTGTGTTGTCGGCAGGCTCACTATGGACAGTTGGGAGTCTGCAGCCAGTGCAGAAACTTCTGCCTAGAGACATCCAGGGCATCACTGCTGTCTGCCTGTTTGGATTGAAAGCAGAGAGAGATATGTTTTGGTATCCTGCTCTGTTTTAAGATTTTGAGCATAGCTTATGTTTCATTGAAAACAATTCCTTGTGTCCCTGGGCTGTGCTAGAGGGTTTCTGGACAGGCTGCTTTACCCTACATTTCTACTGGCTTGCTTTGAGCTAACAGGTTGTTACAGTGCACTTTTTTAGTTCTGACCTAAAAATACTTTGCTCCCTGCTGACAAGCATGGTGGGTCAGCAGCACGTTGTGTTGTGCTGTGCTGTGCTGTGCTGTGTGCTGTTCTGTGTGCCATGTGTGCCGTGCCGTGCTGTGCTGTGCTGTGTGCCATGCTGTGCTGTGCTGTGCTGTGCTGTGTGCCTGTGCCATGCTGTGTTGTGCTGTGCTGTGTGCCGTTCTGCGCTGACCCCTCCTGAGTCTAGCTGGCTGAAACTGTTGGTGTCCTGGAGACAGGTATGGGAAGGAGCATCTTTGATACAAGTGTGCTGAGATTATAATCTGGCTTGTCCATATCAGAACCCAAGCCGAGGGAGGGTCCTTGTCATCTGATAGCTGGTGGCTGAGTCAATACCAAGTGCTCAAGTGTGGATGGGGAAGGAGTCATAATAATGCAGGGGCACAGAGGTAGGAGGGAGGCCCAGTGACAGATGGGAAAGGCAGGAGGATGTTGCAGGCTGAGAAGAGTCTGCCACTGGACTTGGTGGGATCAGTCAGGATCAGTCAGGTGACACAGCAGGGGCTGGGGAAGTAGGACTTTAAGGGGACTTCTTGCGCCAGGGCAGGCGGTGGTGGTGCACGCCTTTAATCCCAGCACTTGGGAGGCAGAGGCAGGTAGATTTCTGAGTTCGAGGCCAGCCTGGTCTACAGAGTGAGTTCCAGGACAGCCAGGGCTATACAGAGAAACCCTGTCTTAAAAAAACAAAAAACAAAAAAGGGGGGGGACTTCTTCCAAAGATGGAAGAGCACAGCCCTCACCTGGAGCCTACAGGGCCTTGCCACCTGCTTCAGGAGGAATCTGAAGTTTCCCTACCATGGATATAGGACTGACAGTATCATTTTCTGAGGCCCATGTTGACTTAAGAGCAGTGTCCAAAAAGCTGCCAACAGCTATATACCCTGCAAGGCACAAGATGTTCTGAGCATTGCTTGGATCACACTGTTAATAAATGGTGGCTGGCCAATAACAGGTAGGAAGTAGTCTGACTGGTTTTTCAGAAGGGCCCTTACATGGCAGGCGGTATAGAGGCGGGGTAACCTGTGGGCGCTGTGCTGACCTGGGCCTGGGTGACATGTTCTCTGAGGTTTTAGAAAATGGTGGTGTCTGTGTTTTAGATTCTTTAGAAGGCTGCCGGGGTGACTGAATGGATGAAGTGCTTGCTTGGCAAGTCTGATGACCTGAGTTCCACCTCAGAACCCACTGCAGAGAGCTGTCCTCTGACCCCACATGCACACACATACCCCAAATCATAATACTCATAAACATAAAAATATTTACAGTCCTTTCCACCAATAGTCGTAGACTACTTTAACAATAGATTAATTTTTTAAAAATGGTTTGTTTTAATTTTTATTTCTATGTATGCCACATGTGTGCAGGTGCCCACAGAGACCAGGGAGAGTATCGAGTCTCCTGAAGATATAGTTACAGGCAGTTGTGAGCCCGCATGTGGGTGCTGTAGACCTAACTCAGGCCTTCTGCTAAAGCAGCAAGTGTTAGCCACTCAGCCCTGTCTCCAACCTCCACAAAATCCTTAAAGGGTGATACAAGATTCCTTTATTTTTTTATTTTGGGAACAAGGGTTGCGTCTTCAGAAAGTTTAGTATTTGGGCTGTTTGACTGGATCAGAGGTTCAAGGGAGAAGTAAATGTTGTTTTAATTGCCTGGGTAAGTACATTGTATTAGAAAGATTACAAGGAAAATGTTAGCCTTAGGATGACTCAACCTGTTTTTTTAAAAAAGAGGTTTCTCTAGAATCCTATTTTATTTAGTATGTATGATATCAGAAGCAGAAAAGAATGAATGCATCATTTTAAGAGAAAGTTGCACAGTATGTTCTGGTCACTGATTATACCAGCCTCCAGGAAGCTCTTCTTCATCTTGCTCTTTTTGTCCTTTGGTATCATTGGGCACCTCAACAGCCCTGTGTAAGAATTGTTACTCTGGAAGGTCATGGGAGGCTGGGAGGGGGTCATAACCGTGCAAGGGTCCTCTTGCAAAGAAGTCATCTTTGCTTCACGAATCTAGCTGGAACCAGTCATTTTGCTTCTTTAAGAATACAGGAAGCACAAGATGGTAGCAGTCTCCAGCAGAAGTCAGGTCCACATATTACAGCTGTGGGGGCTCACACTGTCACTGCCTCCGTGACAAAGGTGTTCATAAAGAACCATGTTTTTATTGAGATGAGGATGTCAGGCTGGCCTTGGATCATTCCCTTCTTTGCTGAGTGCTGCCTGTGTCTCCAGTCTCCTCTCCCTGCTCCATCATGGCACCGCAGAGACAAGCCCCTCTTGGGCTTTCACTTTTGTAGTCATCCAGCTTTCACCGGCTGCTTCTCCCAGGACCTGCTCGAGGCCACCAATAGCTCTGGTGTTCTTACTTCTCCACTACAGTTCCTCTACACCCTGTGACTCGGTGTTACAGGGTGCTGGGAAAATTGGGTTGTGGGTGTGAGGGTAATACAAAGGCTGTATTTAGTTAAATGTGGTTTTGTTTTTTTAATAATCTGAACTGTGGGTAAGGGTCTGCGTTACAAGAGGGATGCAATGGCCTCCATCAAGTTCACACTGTGGGAAATAAGAATTTTCCTCCAAGCTCACATTATGAGGAATGCGTGAGGCAGTTAGTTACAGACTGACTTGAGAATATTCTGAGCATGACCTCATCAGCTGGAACAGAAAGGAGCCCTCTTCTTTGCAAAGGGTCTGTTTTACAGATCTGCGCATTGCGGAGATTCCTCTAGCCAGAGGAAATCTCAAAGGGGCCACCAAGGAAATAAAGTTATATTGGCAGGGCTTAAGTCCTTGAAATGAGCACAGGAAACGGGACTGTGTGCTCAGAGACATACTCTTTTCTGCTCCTCCCTGACGAGGAAGTGTCTCCCAGGGCCCAAGGTGAGGGCCATGGCAAGTGCTCTGCAGCTGGCTGCCTCGCGCTCCACAGGGACCTGGGAACCAGGGCCAACAGGAAGTCAGGAGCTTCCTGGGGATGTTTTTCCTGGAGGTGAATCCTGCCATCTTCCTGAGACAGTGAAGTCTCCTTCCCCTGGGTCTCAGGGCAGCCACTGGCTCCCCTCATTCCTCACAGCAGTCTAGCCCAGATATGCCACATCCAAGGATCTTGTGTAAACAGTTTTCATCAGTGACTCACAACCTTGAAGAGGGATTTCCTTTTATTTTAATAAAAAGGGTCTTTAACTTATACTCAAAGATCCAAACAGTTTTCCTAGAGTACTATGTAAACAAGTAAATCATGCACAGAGTTTCATAGCATGGTTCCTATTGAACTTCCCAACAATCTGATACCCTCTGAGTGGAGCCTGGGTTTTCTAGTGGGTTGGAGGTAGTTTTCAAATGGCACCAATTTGTGATGCTGCAGTAGACTAATTAGCAACTCTTCCTGAGTGTCACTCATGGGCGGCAACTCCCTACTAACAGCAAGAGAACAAAATGGGGACAATGAGCACATTTAAAAATCCAAATTTAATATATCTGAAATGTCATTTAGAAGAATACAGCGAAAGTGCTTGTGGTAGAGAAGAGAATGAATCAGTAGTGCATGGCAGTTTGTTGTCTGAGAATACCACCAAAGACTTGCTGAGAGAGGGGCTGGTGAGATGGCTCAGTGGGGAAGAGCACCGACTGCTCTTCGAAGGTCATAAGTTCAAATCCCAGCAACCACATGGTGGCTCACAACCACCCGTAATGAGATCTGATGCCCTCTTCTGGTGTGTCTGAAGACAGCTACAGTGTACTTACATATAATAAATAAATAAATCTTAAAAAAAAAAAAAAAAAAGACTTGCTGAGAGAATAGGAGGGGAGCTCTTTGAGGCATCTTTGTGAGCAAAGCTTTTGGACTTGGTGGTGGTGATGGGGTGGTTTCCTGACAGTAGAACTGGCAGAAAGTTAATGTCTTGAGCAACAAAAATTTGAGTACGTTCTGCAACTTTGGCCTGGTGAGCTATGATAATTCTTACAGTTGACAAGTATGGCTGACTATGAAATGAAGAAAGTCACTTGGCACTGATGCTCCGTGAGTCAGTTTTGGCATCAGCCTGGACTGGGAATTGGCTGGAAGGTTTTGTTGCTGCACTCGATGTCTCCATCCAGAGGCACGCATGAGCAATACTTCCCTTTGGGCTTTGGCTGTTAACTTAATGACCAGGATTGGGGGATGGGTGAGGGTGGGAGAGAGGGCTTAGAGGCCATCCTGCTGGATGAACTGCAGGATGGTTTTCTAACAGAGGCTTCACCCCCTACCTACATTGTTCACTTCTATCTTAGCCTTAGGGACAGGCCTGCTTCACTCCTCACTCTGGGCAGAAATGTGTCCTGCTTACTCCAGGTGTTTTTCCAGGCTACTTCCCCTGGTTATGTAACTGATCCAATCCAGATGCAACAGAATGTTTGATAGAAGAGGTCAAATGGCATTTGCGAAGAAAAGCACTTCTGTACGCATGACACAGCATTCATTTCCTGTATGGGCCCAGCTTTCCAAAACGCTGCACTGCTGCCCCCCCCCCCCTCGTTGGAGCTTGCAGGGAAACACATAAGTGCTCTTTCAGGACAGTGGGAGGAGCCTCTCTCCGGAGCTGCTCATTTAAATTGTCTGTTATGTAAGCATCCTGGCTTCTACTTACATGTTATTCTAGTGTTGGGGTTGGGAGCTGACTATAAAAATAACCTGGTCATGTTAACAAATGAACCATAATAGAGGAGACTATAAAGAAAGCTGAAAGCCTTGTGAACGACCCTCCACACCCTGGGTCAGCTGCTGCTCACATCTTGGTGTAGTTTCTTCTGGCTTTGCTTTTTATAAAATTGGGATGTTACTGTATATACCAGAATATAATATAAAATTTTAATGGATATATTATAAACATATTCCCAAGTGAAAGTATTTTGTTTATTTATTTGTGGTATTGAGAATCAAACCCAGGGCCTGCACAGTCCAAGCTGTTCTCCTGCCACTGAGCCCTGTCTGAAACATCCCAAGTGGACTTTGAAGTGTCCTGTTTTATGGATGGAGCATAGCTTGGCTTAACTTTATCAGTAGGTATTTTGGACCTTCCAATTTTTTTCTGTCTTTTAAATTGGTGTACACAAGTCATTGTGTGCATATCTTGGGATAAATTGCCAAAGATGCTGAAAGATTGTGAGACTGAGGTGATTTGTGTCCTCAGTCCCTGCAGGCAGGCACTGTAGAGGACCGCCTGCCGTCATGATGTCTCACCCACACGCCCGCCACTGTCTAGAAGAGCCCACTGGTTTGAAGGATTACAGGTTCCTCTGTTCCTAGCGAGGCTTCACACTTAACATGTCTAACGATGAGTTTAGTTTTCCATGAATTGTTTGTTTTTGGGTCTCGTTCATCCTTTAGTCACATCTGCTTTCCCTCCCTCTCTTCCTCGTAAATTTTTTGAGACGGGGTCTCATTGTGTAGCACTTACGTAGCCTAGAACACACTCCGTAGCCCAGGATGGCCTCAGACTCACTTTGTGACCGTGATGGTTGGTTTGTTTGGCCCAGGGAGTGGCACTACTAGAAGGCATGGCTTTCAAGTAGGTGTGCCACTGTGGGTGTGGGCTTAAGACCCTCATCCTAGCTGCCTGGAAGTCAGTCTTCCACTAGCAGCCTTCAGATGAAGATGTAGAACTCTCCGCTCCTCCTGCACCATGCCTGCCTGGATGCGGCCATGCTCTCCTTCCTTGATGATACTGGACTGAACCTCTGAGCCTGTAAGCCAGCCCCAATTAAATTTTGTCCTTATAAGAATTGCCTTGGTCATGGTGTCTGTTCACAGCAATGGAAACCCTAACTAAGACAGAAGTTGGCACCAGGGACAGGCCTGACCATGCTTTTGTTTGGAAGAATGTGGATTTGGGAACTTTGGATTTGGAAAGCCATGGAATGCTTTAAGTGGGGTTTAATGTGCCAACCTAGTAGGAATATGGAAGACAGTGGTACTGAGGGTCATTTGAACTGTGTAGGACTACTGGCCCAAGAGGTGTCAGTGGAGAAGAACTTTAATTTGTGGCTGAGAGACTGTTTTTGTGATGTTTTGGTGAAGACTGAGGTTGCTTTTGCCACTGTCTGAAGAGACTGCCTGAGGCTAAGGAAAAGAGATTAATTGCATTGACAAAGGATGTCTCAAAAAAGCCCAACAGAGACTTTGTTCTCTGGTTAAGTCTGAAGAAATGCATTTTCAGCAAGCATAGAAAACTGAGAAAGGAAAAATATAAAATATATGGTGTGCATTTTAAAGGAGCACCAGGAAGTGACCTGGAGCAGAATCCTGTATCCAAGGACATTCAATTGTATTAAGGGAGTAATGACCTTGGGACAAGATCCCACCCAGCTAAATTTAGGTCCAGGCATGGTAGTATAAGCTTTTAATTCCAGGAGGCAAAGACAAGCATATCTCTGAGCTCAAGACCAGCCTAGAACAGAGCAAGTTCTAGGTGAAGAAAAACTTAAATCCAGGCTTGGTGGACCACACCAATCCCAGTGCTTAGAAGCCAGGCATGCAGATCTGAGTTCAAAGTCACTCTACAGAGCAAGTTCCAGTATAGTTTAGGCAGTGAAGGAGCCTGTTTCTGGAAAACAGAAAGCTGGTGGTAGTGTAATAGAACAAGGGGGCCATGTTCCAGCCCCAGCAAGTAGCAGAACTCAGCAACTTTGGCCACATAGTTCAGGCTTTAGACTGAAAAATAGAAGGGACTACTGGGACAATTGATGCTGGTTAGCTGGAGCTAAGAAATTAGTGGTGATTAAGAAGAGACCAGCATCACTGAGGTGACATCTTCTGGAAAGTGTTTTCTGAGAGCACAAAGAACCTCCAGAGACAGCCAAGGTGTACCTCGTGCTGCAGCTGAGGCTTGACATTGTGAGAGGCCAGGGTAGGCCATTGGTGAAGGTGCTGCCTCAGTTACAGTTGATGGCTCAGGACTGAAAGGTCATGTAAAGGAGTTGAGGCTTGGCACCATGAAGAGAGTCTATGAGAGGCTATTGGTGAAACCGCCTAATTGCAACGGAAGACCCCAGTGTATTGGAAATGCCAGTACCATGGGATGATCACCAAGAACAGCAGCAGCAGTGGAGTGGATCAACCTGAGCTTAGAGTGCTACAGAGGGCAGAGCTGGAGAAGTGAGGCCAGCACTTTGGAGCAGCCCAGAAGATCATGTGTGGATCCCAGACATTGAAAGAAAAAGCTGTAACATTGAAGTTGCCTTGGAGACCCCAAGATCTTAAGAGATGCCAGAGCCGTGGACTATCTGCTGAGGAAAGCTGCTAACAGGCAATGGAACCAGCCCAGTAGAAAGAAGTTGTTGCAGTCAACAAAGACGAAAAAGAGTTGGAGATCTGAAGACCACATTGACATCAGACATGGAGATGCAGAGTTTGGAGTTTGCCCAGTTGGTTTCCTGTCTTGCTTTGGGGATTACAGTTAGTGATTGGATGAATCTCAGAAGAGACTTTGAACTTTGGACTTTTAACATTGTTGAGACCGCTATAGACTATGGGGACTTTTGAAGTTAGGTTAAATGTATTTTGCATTATGTTTAGGTATGGCCCCCATAGACTCATATGTTGAACAAGTATATGGGGACCAGAGTGAAATGTGATGGTTTGTATATGTTCCGCCTAGGGAGTGACACTATTAGAAGGTGTGGCTCTATTGGAGTAGGTGTGGCCTTGTTGGAGGTGTATCACTGTGGGTGTGGGCTTTAAGACCCTCATTCTAGTTGCCTGGAAGTCAGTCTTCTCCTAGCCACCTTCTGATGAAGATGTAGAACTCTCGGCTCTTCCTGCACCATGCCTGCCTAGATGCTGCTATACTCACACCTTGATGAACCTATAAGCCAGCCCCAATTAAATGTTGTTCTTATAAGAGTTGCCTTGGTCAGGTGTCTGTTCACAGCAGTAAAACCCTAACTAAGATAGAAGTTGGTACTGGGAGTGGGGTATTCCTGTGACAGCCTAACCATGTTTTTGGGAGAACTGTGGAAGGACTTTGGAACTTTGAGCTAGAAGACCAATTGAGATGTTAAGAGCTCTGTGGGATGTTCTGTAGGAGCTTGGAAGATAATGTTGAAAACAGTACAGAAGATGGAAGCCTAGCTTGTGAAATTTCAGAGGGAAGATTAAAGACTCTTGTCTGGGCCCATGATGTATTGATTGTGAAGATTCTGTGGGTTTGATTAGCTGGGGCTGAAGAATCAGCTGTGATTAACAAGATACCAGAACCACTAAAGCGAACCTTTGTGTTACTGTGACTATTAATGCTGGTTAGCTGGAGCTAAGAAATTAGTGGTGATTAAGAAGAGACCAGCATCACTAAGGTGAAATCTTCTGGGAAGTGTTTCCTGAGAGCACAGAGAAGCTGTGTTCCAGAGTCAGCCATAGTTGTGCCTTGTGCTGGTAGCCAGACTTGATACTATATGAGTTAACCAGAGGGTACTGGTTCTGAAACATGAAGGGGTAGCAGCTGATGCTTGGCACTGTGAAAGGCCAGGAGAGGCCATTGGTGAAGCTGCAGCCTCAGTGGCTGTTGAAGGCCCAGGACTGAAGGGATCATGCAGAGAAGTTGAGGCTTAGCACCATGATAAGAGAGTATGAAAGGCTATTTGTGAAAGTGCAGCCTAGTTGCAGCAGAAGACAGCAGTGTTTTGGAGATGCCAAAACATAGGATGACCACTAAGAACAGCAGCAGCAGTGGAGTACAGGCAGCTGGAAACTAGAAGACAAGTTGTGTGCTACAAAGGGCAGAGCTGGAGAAGTGATCCAAGCCCTTGGAGGAGCCCAGAAGATCGTGAGTGCATCTCAGATATTGGACAGTTAGAGTTTGCTTTTGCTTTTTTTCGGGGGGGGGGGGGGTTCGAGACAGAGTTTCTCTGTGTAGCCCTGGCTATCCTGGATCTCACTCTGTAGACCAGGCTGGCCTCGAACTCAGAAATCCGCCTGCCTCTGCCTCCCAAGTGCTGGGATTAAAGGCATGTGCCACCACTGCCTAGCTTGATTTTGCTTTTGATTGTGACTATGCCCTGATATTTTTCCCTCTTAAAGTGAGAAAGTATTTTAATGGAGCCTATAGATAACAGAATTGTAAAAAGACTTTGAATTTCAAAAGAGATTGGATATTTTGAAGGGATTGAAATTTTAACATGTGAGAATTTTTAAAGACTGTGGGACTTTCAGTGGTACTGGCTGTTTTTGTGTGTCAACTTGACACAAGCTGGAGTTATCACAGAGAAAGGAGCCTCCCTTGAGTAAATGCCTCCGTGAGATCCAGCTGTAAGGTATTTTCTCAATTAGTGATGAAGGGGGAGGGCCCAGCCCATTGTGGGTGGTGCCATCCCTGGGCTGGTAGACCTGGGTTCTATAAGAAAGCAAACTGAGCAAGCCAGGGGAAGCAAGCCAATACCATTGGCTCCTGCCTCCAAGTTCCCGCCCTGTGTGAGTTCTAGTCCTGACTTCCTTTGGTGATGAACAGCAATGTGGAATTGTAAACTAAATAAACCCTTTCCTCCCTAATTTGCTTCTTGGTCATGATGTTTTGTGCAGGAATAGAAACCCTGACTAAGACAATGACCCAGCCCAGCCTTGAATTTGAGGCGCTTTTTGTGCCTTAGGCCTCCTTAATGCTAGAACTACAGGTAGCTTTCCATCATTTTGTTATTATTTTAGGTGAATGCAGTCAGGCCCATCCCCAAAATGGGTATTATGGCCCAAGAAAATGAAGTTCTGGGAGGTGGGGGCGGAGGCTAGTCTTCTAAATCTGCATGATGGTTGTTAATGTTTGTGTGTGGCTCTTTTGTAAGTTTTCTACTCTTCTCAAGTCCAAACTGTTGTGCAAGTTTGATTTCTCACTGTGATCTCACTCAAGTGGAATTGAGGTTTCACTCCATAGCTCTGCACTGCCATGCCTTCTGAAGGAGACTGGCCTGCTCAGAAGCGCCCTTCTGCAAACTGTTATCACAAAGGTGTCAGAGACAGTTGGCACACAGTTCAGGATTATAAAGAGGGCGAAATGGAAAGCTGTCTGTGAGCAGTGCCATCTGTAGTGCAAACTCTGCTGGTCACCTCCAGCCTCAGCTGGGACGGACACATTTCAGAACATAAGAGACTGGTAGGGCCTTCACAGGCTAAAAATGTGAAGCCGCCCTATCTGAGTGGGAAGAGGAGGGGAAGTTGGCAGGAAGGTAGAGAGGCAGTTTTCTGTGGAGAACAACCATCTTGGGGCAGAAGCAGAAGGACAGTTTGAAGTAGAGATCACAAAAACCAGCTCTCACACCAGAATAGAGAGGGCTGGGATGGCCAATGTTTGGTTATTTATATCAACATTGATATAGTTAAGTGTTTTAAGCTAGCTGTAGCAGCACAGGCCTGAGAGAATGAATCAGGAGTTTTAAGGACACTCTGGGTTACTAGAAACCTTGTCTCAAAAAGTAAAACTGGAACAAAAAGAAAAAACAGTTTTAAAGAATGTATACTCAATATTGTAGGCAGTGGCAGATTATAGAGATGGATTATGTCTACTTCTGAGAAAATTCGTATTGGATCAATTAATTTTCTCCCATTTGGGGATGTGTGAGTGTGCCTGCGCTGTGGTGGGTGGGTACAGAGGTCAGAACGCAGCTTTCTGGAGTCCGTTCTCTCCGACCAACACCTGGGTCCTGGCTTATCAGATTGGGCAGCTGTTGCTTTTACCTACTGAGCCATCTTGCCTGCCTGAAAGAATGGATTTAAAGGCTTAAACTATTTGGGAGCAGGAATGGCTTAGTTTCTTTTCTGTTACTGTGACAGAACACCATAAACAAGGCAACCCAGAAAAGAAAATGTTTAATTTGGGGCTCATGATTCTAGAGGGTTAGAGTCCATGACCATCATGGTGGGGAGTGTGGCAGCGGCAGGCATGGTGCAGGAGGCAGAGCTAACTGGGAATGGTATGGATGTTGGGATCCTCAAATGAGATCATACCTCCTAATCCTTCCCAAACAGTTCCAACAGACATAACATTCAGATATGTGAGCATATGGGGTCCCATTTTGCTTAAGCCACCATAAGGAATTATCAAGTAGAGTGAAACCGTTTAGTGCTTTGAGTAATACTTGATAAAGACAACTAAACATTTTAATATGTAGATGTTAAACCATGAATTCAGCTCTGCTCCCCCAGGCTCTCTTCCAGGTTCATTTGCCTTTTCCTTATCTTGCAGAAGCCCTGCAGAGACCAGTAGCCTCTGACTTTGAGCCCCAGGGTCTCAGTGAAGCAGCTCGATGGAACTCGAAGGAGAACCTTCTTGCTGGGCCCAGTGAAAATGACCCCAACCTCTTTGTGGCACTCTATGATTTTGTGGCCAGCGGAGATAACACTCTCAGCATCACTAAAGGTAAAGGAGGGCAGGCAAGGGTGGGGGTTTGGCTAGAGTGGCCTACCCTTTGCTCCCTGAGATGGCAACTTTATAGTGTGAGAGCAGTGATGCCTGCAGAGCATCGCGCCCACCCTTGGGAGGCTCCAGGGCGACGTGTTTCCCCATGTTCCTATAGAAGAGACCTGAACCCCAGGCTGGAAACATGGGGGTTTTCTACTGTTTTTAATTCCCTAGCAAGAGCATATTTCCCTAAAACGCTTCCTTGCAATAGGAACAAAACTCTTGAATAAACTTGTATGACCTTAGATGACAAGGCAGAGTTGTCTCCTGTGTGCTCCTGACTAACAGGGAAATAAGATGTGCTGGAGAAAGGTTAGAAAGAAGAAAGCCAGTCACCAATGATATGTCTGTTTACTCTTTTCTCTAAGGTGAAAAGCTCCGGGTCTTAGGTTATAATCACAATGGGGAGTGGTGTGAAGCCCAAACGAAAAATGGCCAAGGATGGGTCCCAAGCAACTACATCACCCCTGTCAACAGCCTGGAGAAACATTCCTGGTATCACGGACCTGTATCTCGAAATGCTGCTGAGTATCTGCTAAGCAGCGGAATCAACGGCAGCTTCTTAGTGCGGGAGAGTGAGAGTAGCCCTGGCCAGAGGTCCATCTCGCTGCGGTATGAAGGGAGAGTGTACCACTACAGGATCAACACTGCCTCTGATGGCAAGGTGGGTAACACCCTGCCTGACTGGACCAGCAGGGAACTGATGGGTTGTGGGAAGCACAAAAGGGAATGGAGATAGTAGCCCAAGATGTTGAGTTCTGGCAGCAAGGCTCCATCAGGATGCCTCAAGCAGGGTGTGGTGGCTCATGCCTATAATCCCAACAAGAGGCCTAGGCAAAAGGATCAGGAATTAAAGCTATCCTTGGCTACACAGGATAAGTTCAAGGGTTGCCTGGGCTACGTGAAGACCCTGTTTCAGACAAAACAGATGACATCTTAGGAATCCTCCAAGTAAACAGCAGGCGTTTCCATTAGTTTCACAAATGTATAAGTACGTGGGGACCATTCTTATTTAAACCACCACAACATCTGAACTGGGGTTGGGGGTTGGGGGTTAGCGCATGATCTGGCTCCATGTATGGCGCTGAGGGGGTAGCGGGTGATCTGGCTTCTTGTATGACGTCACCTAGTGGCATAACTGTATTCTCTCTCCAGAACTGCAGTTAATGCAGATACATTTTATACACACACACATTTTGTTTGCTTTTGAGAAAGGATCTTGCTATGTAATACTGGCTTGCCTGGAATTCACTATGTAGCCCAGGCTGGCCTTAAACTTGTGGCAATATCCTTGCCTTTGCCTCTTGAGTGCTGGGATTACAAGTGTGCAGTGCCACACACAGCTTTGCTTCTTATTTATATGTAATGCATGTGCATGATTTCAAATGACAAAAACCAAGTACAGTGAAAATTAATTCTGTCTCCTAGCTCAGTCTGCCCACTGTTGCCAGCTCCTTTTACACTTACCCAGTATATCATTTTATGAAGCAGTGATGCCTGCACACTGATGCACCTGGCCATGCCTTGTGTGACAGGGTGTTTTAGAGGATTTCACAGTAGCACATTTGATCTGCCTCTGTCAGTGTCCTGTGGTGGCTTACACCTGTAAGCCTAATACTTGAGGCAGTGAAGCAGGAAGATAGCTGAGTTTGAATACAGCGAGCATAGTGAGCCACAGTGTAAAGATAGCAACAAAACCAAAAAAAGTCTGTGATCTGTTATGTTTGTTTCTCTGCACTAGTATAAGCATGGTCAAGATAATGGATGAACTAAGCAAAGGTTACATGCCCTTTAAAAGCCATTCACCATCTACAGCACTTACTCCATCCCTCTCACAGATAGCTCATGAGAGCTTGTTTTCCCTCGCAGGGTTATAGCATCTCACCAGATCATACACCTCCTTTGTTACATTACTGGATTCATGCCCTTATGTCATTCTTGTTCCACTTACTAAATTTGTTTTTCTCCTGCTTGCACAGGCACTTTCAGGTGTGTGGAGTCTGGGGGTCCTCTGCTTGTCTGAGTCTAGTGTGAGACTTCAGATAGCTAGCTGCAGCTGTGCCCTTCGAGTCCTTATCTGGAGCCCGGCACCCTTGGGACCTTTTCAGGATTTTCCCGGCAGCTCACACATTCATTTGTACCATATGAGCATCTCTACAGTCCTCCTGGAACTTGCTCTGCAGATCAGGCTGGCCTGCCCCTGGCTCCAGAGCACAGGGACTAAAGTCATGTTAGTCCCCATGCCCATCCATATGCCTCTCTGATTTCTTTCTTTTTAAGTGTTTACATCCTCCTGCCTGTCTCTGTAGTGTAGTGTAGGGTAGTGTAGTGTAGCACTGTGGTTTCAGTGCAGAATCAGTCTTTTACTGGTATGTTTTAATTCCTTTTCTCAGCACCGACCAGATGCCTAACCAAAGTGACTTACAGAAGGGAAGGTTTGTGTATTTTGGCTAGTCCTAGTGGGGCTGGCCTATCAGTAGGTACTGCTGCTTGCTCATATCCCAGAGGATGAAGAAGCAGAAAACAGGGAATACACAGGCTTTCTCTATCCCATTATTCAGTATACCTGCCCATAGGGCATGCTGCCAACATTGACTGGGCGTGGTCTTCTCCACCCAGTCCATACTAGACCCTCCATCAAGAAACACCCAAACTGTGCTTCATCGGGGAAGTGCCTAGGTGTTTCCTAGTTCAGGCAGGCTAGCCACACAGCTGTGTGAGGTAGAGCTAGATGTTTGCACTGGGGAGTGGACTCTGGGGTGGTGGCCTTTGAAAGAGCCCTCAGGGTAAAGAGTGCCTTTTCCCTGGAGCTTCTGGAGCTGACAGCTTGTTCCCATCTGCTCTCTTTTTAACATAGACAGGCTGCTTCAGGATAACTACCGAGGTCCACACTGAGCAAAACATTACTGTCTTATCCCCAGAGTCCTTTAGTCACCAGTGTCAGAACAGTGCAGCCAGGTGGATCTAAGAGGCAGCTCCGTAGCTTGTGCTTAGTACTGCTCAGAGTGGGGAAATATTGAGATCCCCCTGTCTAAAGACTGGAATGTGTCTCAGTGTGGAGAGGCCTTGCCCATGACCAGCAGCTCATCAGACTGTCTGAATGTGCCCCACATAGCTCTGCTTTGATGCAATCCTCTGATTACTAAGAACATTTAAGAACAGTAAGAAGCACAGACTGGCACTGATGATGCTTATATTTTGTTCAAAATTAGCCAATCCTCAGCCAACAAGTGGGTACAAAAGATTCTTCTGTAGGCCCAAAGGATCTGTTTCTGTCCTCCTAACTCGCGTTTCCCTCTCTCAAGGTGTTCTGTACTTTTCTGAGGCAGTCTTGGACAGGGCTTCTCCTGGGTGATTCTGCCTCTCTTGCCTTTCGTTCCTCCCCCTGCAGCCACAGCTGTGCATCTTTGTTCCCAAGAACCTCGAAGCCTTTCGTTTTCTTGAGGTTTCCCAGTGTCCATTACTTTCGTGGTCAGAAATAATAGTCTGGAGTTAACCAAACTGGAGCCTAGGCAGGAAGGGTTGGCCCCAGGGCCTCTGGGTTAACTGGGCTTTGCCTTCCCTGGGAGGGAACAGTGCTGTTGCCATTTTGGGAGAAGGAACTGCAACAGGGTGGGAACAGAAGGGTTTTTGCCTCCAATGGGGTCTGTGAGCAGCTCTGAAGACATGGGCTCAGTTATTATTTATATTCTTTTTTTAAAAAAATATTTATTTTTATTTATATGAGTACACTGTAGCTGTATTCAGACACACACCAGAAGAGTACATCGGATTGCAGTACAGATGGTTGTGAGCCACCAAGTTGTTGCTGGGAATTGAACTCAGGACCTCTGGAAGAGCGGTCGGTGCTCTTACCCACTGAGCCATCTCTACAGCCCTGGGCTCAGTTCTTAAATCCAGATGGCATGGCACCAAGGAGAGTCAGTATGGGGGTTTCTTCATGAAGAAGAGGCAGAATCCTGGCTTGGCATGCTGTATGCTATAAAGCAAGCATAGCACGGAACAAGCCCCTTACAGTACTAACTTCCCCTGCTTCTCTGAACATACCGTGAACTCCCCCTGCTCATTCTGATTATCACCAAAGCTCTACTCAAAACCTAGAGCAGGCAGAAGGCAGATGCCAGAGTGGACGCATGACTCTAGCCTGGGATGGAGCCACAGTGCACTTGAGGGCAGCTGACTGTAATATTTAATGATGATATGTAAATCTTAGGTTGGAGAATGAAGTCAGTCATAGCTCTTTGGGGAGTGGCAGAGACAGGGAGCTGTTCCCTCAAAACCCTACCAAGTACACTGTGTCTGTGACCAGCACTAAGGGGAGGGCTGTGGGCAACATTGTGTGGGTCCCAAGCTTATGATGGGGCCACCTCACCCCTTCCTTCACTGGCTCATGTCCTAGTCTAACTTACTGAGGCTCCAGAACAGTTCGTACAGCCTCTCCTAGGTGCTCTGAGGTGAGAGAGGGGCCTCCTCAGCCTGGAGGGTCCTGCTGCTCAGACGCAGCTTCTCACACAGAGACCACAGTTGTCACACAGGGTGAGGAACATGTGTTACTTTGACCTTCTATTTTAGTAGAATTATAGATTCAGGTTTGGCCTGCCTGAGTTTAAAAAATGTGTCTATATCTTATGGACAAGCAGAGAAAGGGAGCTTGCTCCCCCTTGTGGTTATCTCCTTTCATGTGTTTTAAGAATCTAATAGTAATACTGGAAGCTATAGAAAATAATTGTGTCTGTATTTTATTGCCACAGTGAAACAACGTGAAGCAGCTAATTCACAGAAACAGTTTTATTTAGCTCTTGGTGTGGAAAGCTGAAAATTGAAGCAGCGTGGTACAGACCGTTGACCCAGGAGCAGTTGACTAGTGGAGTAGTCAGTCAGCTGAGTGAGGGAAGGAACAGGCTTCTCATCAGAGAGGGATGGAGGGACCAGGCTGGCTCCTTTGTAACTCCCCCTCTTGCACTCTGGAGCAAGAGAACTCTGGGCTCTCAGGAAGGCCTTACACCCCTCCTGAGACCGCATTTAAAGCTTCCATACCACACCACACTGCTGCCTGGAGGCCATGCATATAGACCATGACGCCTGTGGTGCTCAGCATAACTCACAGCCAAAGGTCTTGTGTCTACTATGTGTGTCTTGGGCTTCCCCTCTCTCCTCTCCCTCTTCCTTCTTCCTCTCCCTCCCCTCTCCCCCTTCCCCCCCCCCGCCCCGCCCTGCTATCAAGATGTCACCTTTGTAGTCACAGCCTGACCCTGTCTTACCAAGTATCAGCACTCTCAGAGTCCAGCACCCCCACAGCCCCCACTGTGAATTTGCTGCTGGGGCAAGTCAGGTGCTCAGTGCTTGCAGTGCCCAGAGCCCAGCTGTCCGTATAGATGTGCATGGAGCAGTTATTTCCCACAGCACAGCAGCAGCAGGAAACAGGTGGCTGCATCCCCACCGAGTGCTTTCTGCCACTGCTGTCCCCAGTGCTGTGGCTCAGAGAAGCCTGAAAGAACTCCTACCTCAGTCTTCCTGGGTCCCATCTTGGAAAAGGCTGTGCTGGCCTGCAAAGTGCTGACAGGAACATGGCTGGGTATTGAGCCACACTGTCCTCCACCCCAGTAGATCCTTCAGATTGGACACTGAGGGAAAACATTTAATTGGAAGGTAGGGACTAGAAAGATGTCTCTTCAGGGTTAAGAGCACTGGCTACTGCTCTTACAGAGGCTCCCAGTTCTAATCTCAGCACCCACATGGTGGCTCACAACCACTCTCTGTAACTCTAGTTACTTATCCTGGTCTCCAAGAGCACCAGGTATGTGCATGGTGCACATACATACATGTGATTACCCATACTCATAAAACAAAAATAATAAAAAAATAATTAAAAGCAATAAATTGGAGATTAAAGGGGGGAATGTTGGGTGGGGTTTAGCAGAGACACATGCCCTTGGGCTTTTGAGCATCTGTGTGGGTAAGTTCTACCCCTGCTAGAGGCTGCTGCTTCAGGTGACGCTAAACAGTGTGTAGAGCCTTTCCCCTAGGGTTGTGCTCCGTGAATGAGGGCTGTTCCCTGTCTTCCTCAGCTGTACGTCTCCTCGGAGAGCCGCTTCAACACTCTGGCTGAGTTGGTTCACCATCATTCTACAGTGGCTGATGGGCTCATCACCACACTCCACTACCCAGCTCCCAAGCGCAACAAGCCCACCATCTACGGCGTGTCCCCCAACTACGACAAGTGGGAAATGGAGCGCACTGACATCACCATGAAGCACAAGCTGGGTGGAGGCCAGTACGGGGAGGTGTACGAGGGCGTCTGGAAAAAGTACAGCCTCACTGTGGCCGTGAAGACCTTGAAGGTGGGTTTGGGGCCTGGCCAAGGCCTGAGGGTGGATATCTGCCTCAGGCCTCCTTGCCATTGCCTCTTTGTGAGGCTGAGCATCTTCCATCTGTGGCTTTGTGCTGAGGGTCAGGAAAGGCTAGTTATGAGAGCACACTTGTTCTGTAGCTGTGTTCTTTTCAAAACCTGCTCTCTGTTCTTGTCGGGTGACATGGAGGCTGCATCCTTATGGGAGTTCAGAGAAAGAGGCACAGAGGCTGGACTGGAGGAGAATCATGAGCCACGAGTCCCATGTGGACTTCTGTGGGCTGATAGGAAAGGCACGTGTGTGGTGTCCTGGTGTGCTTTCCTTCTCTCACATGGCAGGTTTCTGCAAACAGAGTCCTGCTTGTCACTGGGCTGTGGCCTTCCTTGAATCACAGGGCCACACACCTCTCCACTGTTGACCTATGTGTTGTGTTTGCAGGTGGTTCATGTTCTTCCTTGAATCTGCATGATCCACATTTGTCCCCATGGTGAGAGTGTCCCCTAGTGTTGAACTACATTGCTTGCTTGTACATGTTTTGGACGGACTCTGATGATAACCTGTGACTGGCTGCTGTCCTCCACTGCTGGAAACACAGGTTTGACTGTGCACTTGTGTCCCAACTTAGCCAGTCAGTACATCTGACAGCCCCAGCTCTGCCAATAAGAGACAGGAAAATAGAAGCTAGGACTTTTGATTGCATAATAACTGTTTAGAGCAAGAGTGCATTACAGAATGAAAAGCAGCTTCCCAGTCATCATATTGAGCATCTCCCCTTCCTCTGGCCCTGTGGCAGACCAGCGCTGGGGGAGGGGAGGGCCAGAGGGCAGATTGCCTCAGGGACTCTCAGGCATTTTCCAAATTCAACTTTTTAAAATGTAATATGAGTTCATCATATTTGTTTGCCAAACAGGCTCAGTCCTGGGTGTCCACATCGGACAGACATGGACAAAACCCTGATGATGGTGGCACAGGGGGTCAGGGTGGTGCCGGGCTCTGCTGAGCAGGGAGGAGGCATTGTTGGCTGCACTGGATAGAAGAGTGTGAACCACTACTGTGAGGAAGGGCAGAGGCCAGGAGAGACACTAGGAAGCCCTAGCTAAGGAGAAGGAGCCACTGAGAGGCAGGCACTCAGGGCAAACCTAATGCCATCAGTTTTGCAGAGCAGAGGGGAAAATGCTGATGAACCATGTCAAGTACACCAGGCCACCATAGCTTGGAGGGAGAGGCACTGCTGACAGGGATTTACAAACACATCAAGAGGGAAAGCACGGGGTGTCTAGGTTTCAGCAAGGAGGGAAGGATTGTTTGAAACCCTTCAAGGGAGGGTGGCAAGGCCACTCAGGAGGTAATCCACATGGTGAGAGAGATCTGATTCCCACCATACATGTGCCAGGACACACGCTCTTCACACAGCACAAACAAATATGTGTAAAAATCAGAACATTAAAGAAGATGAGGGTTACACAGCTGGGAGGCCCCATCGATGGGCAGTGCTGCAGTTCTGCATAGCAGGAAGTACTCCAGAGGAGAATCTATTCTGGTGTTTTAAGACCTCAGCAAGTTCCCAAGAACTTCATTAGTGTATGCGCCATGGTTGGTAAAGGCAATAGGGTCTGTTGGGTAGGTACCTGGCAGTAATCCTGCATGGTATCTGACAAGGCAGGGCGCTCACTGTGGAGGTGTGTTAAGACACACGTGTACAACTTGTGTGTCTTAAGACTTGCTAAATAAACTGCCCCCACTCTGCCGAGCCCTGCAGGAGTGAGGCTCTGCCATCTGTTACCCATTTCTCAGATGAGCAGAGTAAAGGATTTTGACTCTTTACCTCCTTGGCAGGGTTGAGAACCACACAAATTACACAAATGGCCAGAGTTACTGAGTTGGTGTAGCCCAGAGCTCTGAGTGTGTGATATACTAGTTCATACAGCAGCTCCTTGGTTCATGGTGCTGACAGATTGCTAGAGTAGTAAGGCATTACCTCCAAGGCTGTGGGAGCTGGAGGCCTGAAGCAGGACTCAAACCCAGGCACCCAACTCCCAAGCCCAGCTCTGTTCAACCATCTCCCTCCTTTAGAGTCTTACTCCTCGGACCCCATGAAAAAATGAACATAAGCCTCAGTTCTGCTCCTTAGGAAAACCTTCCTCCACATCCTCTATGCTAGTGGTTCTCAGCCATCCTAATGCTTCAATCCTTAACGAGGTTCCTCATGCTGTGGTGACCCCACATACACTTACCTTAACGAGGTTCCTCATGCTGTGGTGACCCCACATACACTTACCTCATTGCTACTTCACAACTGTAATTTTGCTACTGATGTGAATTGTAAATATTTGATATGCAGGATATCTGATATGTGACTCCAAAGGAGTTGCAACCCACAGGTTGTGAAAGACTGTGTCATGGACTTCCCTTGCTGGCTTTGGCTGTGAAACTCCTCTCAAGAGAGTCCTACTGGCAGCCTCACAGAGAATTGCTTCCTCCCATCCTTAACCAGCAGGGGGTGCAAGGCCTGCTTGTGTAAGGCACTCCCTTCACAGTGCCCATGAAAAGACAGTACTCATTAGAAAACCAGTCCTCCTTCTAAACGAGTGGTGTGCTTGTTCCATCCATACAGCCAGAGGTAACAGCCACCGCAGTTGGAGTGTGTGTCCTTGGTGCCTGCTGGCGCATCACTGAAAACAAGTCTGGAGACTGAGGATGTGGCCCAGCTCACAGTGCTTGTCTAGTATGCACAGAGCCTTGGGCTTGATCGCTAGCATGGTCTACAGCTGGAATCTCAGCTCTTGGGGGGTGGAGGCAGGGGGAGCAGGAGTTTGAGGTTATCACGTGAGCCCTTGCCTCTAAAAAGGAAAGACAGAAGAAAAAAAAAGATTCACAGAAGAGTGGGGTGAGGGTCATAGGTCATTACGTTGCCAGGGTCTCACACAGCAGCAAAGCCAGGTCAGCATAACTGACAAGCCATTCTCTTAGCCCCCCTATAGCACCATCTCAGAGTTCCTGCTGTCTCCCACAGGGTGGAGCCATGCAGGCCCTGTGAAGAGCCCCCACCCCAGCCCTCCCACCCCCCGGCCCCTGACAAGTGTAAGCACAAGGAATAAAGAGAAAGGAAAATCCTCCAAGCACTTCTTTCACCTAAGCCTTCATGGTTCCATTTGAGTGTGTAAAAGGAAAATGTCTTCAGAAGGATGTAATGGATTAAAAAATAAGCAGAAGGACCTCACAAATTGGAATGGGGGGTTTGTTTTTGTTTTTAAAGATTTGTTTATATATTATGAATGCTTTTATCTGCATGATAGAAGAGGCCATCAGATCCCATTACAGATGGTTGTGAGCCACCTCGTGGCTGCAGGGAATTGAACTCAGGACCTTTGGAGGTGCAGCCAGTGCTCTTAACCGCTCAGCCATCTCTCCAGCTCCCTGGCATTTTTTTTTTACTTTTTAAATTTCAATATTTAAAAACGTTAGTTTACATGATTAATTGAATCATGTCTAATTCCAGCAGGGGGAGACAAACTCACACTGATTTTTCTGAAAGGAAAAAAGGCCCCATGATTGCCCCATACATGACGTGTGTGTGTGTGTGTGTGTGTGTGTGTGTGTGTGTTATGGGATGGAGACAGACATGCAGATGGACAGGAAGGAGTGATTGCATAGGGTGTGTGTGCCTGTGTGAGAGACAGTGGGGATCCACAGGCACAGCAGGAAGGTGCTTGGGAGTGATTCTGCCTTGAGATCGTGAGTCTTCTGGATCAGGGTAGGTGGCTCCACAGCAACTGAGATTTATGATGATGAGCCTGTGTGGTTTACTGTGGTGCATTGCTTTAGAACAGAAAGGTTAGAGTGTTAGGAAGTATCACTGGAGAATAACCGTGTCAAAACCATTTGTATTGTGCAGTACTGACCTCCTGGTTCTGGCAGGCATCCATAGTATGCCACCAGGTACATCTCAGTGCTGCACACCAGAGCCAGACTGGCTGTCAGGCAGCTGTGGAACAGAAGAGACTTGAAGAACCTAGCAGCCAGTGGTGGGTGGCATGGGATGAATGCCCTCTGCACAGCTGGGCAGCAACAGCCAGCATGCTGTGGTACATTAGAGCAGCCCATGCTGTTAAAGAACAGTAGATAGCATTTCCATAGTCTTTTAGAACCCATGTTTGGTGATAACAAGCCATCACACTGGCTGTGGTCATGATTTGCTTCTCAGTGTGGCTGACCAAAAAAAAAAAAAAAGCTCCAAGAAAAGTTTGGTCCATCCTCAGGAGTGTCACTTCCCTTTCCACAGAAAGAACTGGAACAGCCACAGTGCTAATCATGTAGACAGCTCCACACTTAGCATGAGGTATGGTGAAGCTGTCTTCCCAGGCAAGGCGATTTTCATGAAGCCTCTTCTGTACCACACAGGCAGATTCCCTGCAGACACCACATGTGGCCTACCTACTGTCCTCCTTGCCTCCAAAGCCTGGTTCTTGCAGCTTGGGAGACCCTGCCACTCACTGTTGCTGCTTCCTGTTTCTGGTAGTTGATTCAAAGGAACAGTGGCTTAGGTTCAAGGAGGCTGGAGAGGATAGACCACAACCCTTCAGGCTCAGCCTGAAAAGGTAGAAAGAGTGGTCTGCCCATCTCCGGCCCTGTGTTGTGTGGCCTACAAGATGATTCTGTGAGTCATCAGAGAGCTACTTTAGAGACTGATTTAGAATCTGGGTGATTGACCCCCTAGTCAGCGATGATTGCTTCATTAGGTGCTCATGATGTTGCATACCTAAGTAGCTCAGGGTCTATCTGACAGTATAAGGCACTCTGGAAAGTGGCTCTCTCAAGCCAGCTCCATTTCAGATGCTTCACACTGTTTCCTCTTTAATGTTAAGGGTGTTGGATCGATCGGGAAGCAAACAATACTTGTTGAAATAGTTCTGTAGTGTTTGCACACCTCACCAAGACCCCACAGAAGATCCAGGCAGCAATACCAGGCCACTGACTCATGGCCCCATTGACTCGCTGAGCCAGACAGAATACCTGACAAGAACATCTTAAAGGAGAAAAGATTCAGCTTGGCTCATGGTGTCAAAGGTTTCAGCCCATCACTGCAGACAGCATGGCAGAGCGGCTTGCTCAGAGATGGCAGGAGTGTGTGGCAAAGTTGTTCCCATGATTGTAGCCCAGGAAGAGAAGAGCTGCTCTAGAACCAGAGACTGGGTCTGACCTTTAGAGACCTGTCTATAATGAGAACTCCTTCTAGGCAAGCCCCACCTCCTGAAGGTTCCACAGCCTCCCACAATTGCTCCACCAACTGGAGAGCAGCAGTTCACAATGTGAGCCCTGGTTGAGAATTTCCCCTTCAGGAGTCTTCACAACACCAAGATGAGACCCCTTGAGCCTCTCAAGGGCAGTGTAACCAGTGTTCATCAGAAGCAGTGGCCTAGGCTGAGTGGAGGGTGCCACTACTGTTTGCCTTAGCCCTTGAAGCTGTGTCTGTCCTCTCAGGCACTTCCTTGCTAAACAGATCTTATGCATCTGAACTTACCTTCTGCAGGAGGACACCATGGAGGTGGAGGAGTTCCTGAAGGAAGCCGCAGTGATGAAGGAGATCAAACACCCTAACCTGGTGCAGCTGCTAGGTAACCAAGCACAGACTCAGAAGAGGGGCCGCCACTGCTGCTGTGAGGGGTTCTGCTCCAAATGTCTGGCTGAGAGGGCCTCACTTCCTGATAAAAGAGAACTGAGTGTTTAGGGGTGTGTAGGGGAGGCCAGGCAAGGCTTTGTCTGGTCAGTTCTCTCCTTCCATCTTCATGTGGGTTCTGCGGTCAGGCCTGCATGGCATGGCAAGTGCTTTTATTCACTGAGCCCTCCTACCAGGCCAGGAGCCCTTTCTTCAGTGCTAGGCTTTCCTAGGGCTCCTTCCCCTGAGCCCCATGCTGAAGCCTCTGTATCTTGTTGTCAGGGGTGTGTACCCGGGAACCTCCATTCTACATCATCACTGAGTTCATGACCTATGGAAACCTGCTGGACTACCTGAGGGAGTGTAACCGGCAGGAGGTGAGCGCCGTAGTGCTGCTCTACATGGCCACACAGATCTCATCAGCCATGGAGTACCTGGAGAAGAAGAACTTCATCCACAGGTAGGGCTGGGCAAAGCAGAGGGGCCCAGCCTTGGTCCTGGCAGCTCACTGGCCCTCAAAATGAAGGCAGACACAAGTGCCTGACGTAAGCACTGCTTGAGGCTGGCGGGACTAAGTGCTTCAGGCCCAAGGCCTGGACCAGTGGAGCAGCTAATCCCCAGGGAAAGAAGGGAAAGAAGTGTTTCATTTCTGAGCCATTTCGGATTTAGTGGAATATTAAATGAAATTCATAAAAGACCTTCTTCCTGATAATCTTGGTTCCCTCTGAAACCGAGCATTCCCAAGGCTAGCACTCAGTCAGTAAAGCCTCTCTCTGCCTGGGCTTAGCGTCATTGTGTGGCTTTTCCTCCTTCTCTTTGTGTTTCCTTGCCCACCAGCTGTCACTGGGTTTAGGGATGTTTCCATGGCTGGAGAATTATATACATGCAAGCTGGTTGCTGTTTTTAAAACCTAGAGTGTTTTGACCTTCAAGTGTGCCACAATTATCTGGGTTTGCATGCTTTGCTGGTGGAAGTGGCTTCCTAGCAGAGTGACAACCTGTGCAGGAGGGAGCCTGATGGGCTTGGCCCAACTCCGTCATGCAAGATGTTCTCCACGCCACTGTGGTGACCTTTCTTACCCAATTAACTCAAGTGTGAAACCTCGACATGAGATTTCATAGCCAGGAATAAGTAGCGTGTGTGAAATGCTGGCAGCCCCTCGGAAGACAGATCTTTTTCTGCTCCACAAGAGCCCAATCCAAATGCTCCTGTCGCTCAGCAAAGTGTACCCTCTGATGCTGCAAATTGAGATTTCCTGACTTCTGGCTCGCCTTGCATGGCCAGCTTCGTTCCCCCTCCATTCACATACTAAAATGCCTTACCAAAAATCCTATTAGGCACAACTCTTGTGTATTTAATTTCTCTCTCATTGCTGGTGATCAAGCTGTATCCTGCAGTCATTGCCCTGAGCTGCCTCATCCTCTCATTCCTTGGTTCCCAATTGCCTCAGAACTTCATGTTTAACATCCATGAACCAAAGATTAGACCCTTCCTCCCATGAAGATTCAGGAGGTGACTATATGGGAGAGTTCCTCAAACCCTTGAGTCAACATGAGGAAGCAAGAGGAAAGCAGGGATAGCACATACAGCTGCCCCAGGCACACCCTGTTACTGTCTTCATTTTGTGGCTGAGGTAGCTGAGTTCCAAGGTAATTAACATGCTCCAGATCATGGGGCAGGACCTGCTCCCATTGCCACCCTGTCTGCTCGTGGTGTTGCTGCTGTGGCCCAACTGATATTTGCTACGGGACTGTTGCTCTGCAGAGGGTCATTTGAAAGCTTTCGGGGACTACACTTGGTCTTCTTTTGTCAGCGTCATATCTGTCAGTAGTAGTGGAGCTACACAGCTAGGGAGTCAGCCAGGAGCACCTTCAGATGACCCTTTTCCTTCCTCAGAGACCTTGCTGCCCGGAACTGCCTGGTAGGGGAAAACCACTTGGTGAAGGTGGCTGATTTTGGCCTGAGCAGGTTGATGACAGGGGACACCTACACGGCCCATGCTGGAGCCAAATTCCCCATCAAGTGGACAGCACCTGAGAGCCTGGCCTACAACAAGTTCTCCATCAAGTCGGACGTCTGGGGTAAGGGCCAGGTCCTGGGCAGTCCTGGCCAGGGGTTTCCCCTTCTGCTTCACTGGCTCTTTACTGCTATACCTCCATCTCTCCTCCACCACTACATCCTCTTTCTGGTTTGTTTCTGGTTTAGTTTAAACTCCTGCTTCCTCTTTTCTTCAAAGAACAAAGCAAAAGTGACTTCTAGAATGATCCAGAATAGCACCACCTTCAGTTCTTCATTCTGTACTTACTGCTTGGATTTGATGATGCAGCAGCCGACCCTGCGGCAGCATCCAGCATCACGTTCTCTGCAGGAGAGCTGTTAGCTTTGGTTTGCGCTATAACGGGGCACTTCATCTGGGAGTGTCACCTGTTGTTTATTTTAATTTTTAAAAGAACAGTTTTGTTTGTTTGTTTGTCTTCTAAGATAGGGTCTCCCTAAACAACTCCAACTGTCCTGGAACTCAATCTGTAGACAGGCTGGCCCTGAACTCAGAAATCTGCCTGCCTCTGCCTCTCTCTCCCAAGTGCTGGGATTAAAGGTATGCACCACAATGTCCATCTTTAAGAACTTCTCATGCCAAGGGTGACCAAAGAAGGTAGAGTTGAGTGGTGAGCCCCGTTCCCTGCCTACTCCCTTGCCTCTTGTTATTTTAAAGCAAATTCCACACATATTATTTTGCACATACACGTTCCAGTATTTGCTTCACCTGGGAGCCAGATACGGTCCCTCACTACATGGATGTGTTCTATGTATCTCTAGCTTGTGTCTGCCATCACTGGTTTTATTTCCCTGCTGTTCATTTATTGATAAATTCTGTCACCTTTCCTTTAGACCTTCCAGAATCTAGACTTTGTTCATTGTATCTCTGTGCTATGATCTGTTCTGTGCCTCTAGCTTTAGTCTTCTAAGAAGCTGCACGCTCAGACCTGGGTAGCTGCTGACATCTAAGTTGACTTTTCTTTCATTAAGTACATTATCAGAGGCGGGTGCTTTTAGGTTGGTTGATCCGTAATGCTTGCTTTTTCTTCCTCTAGTACAGCGGTTCTCAACCTGTGGGTCATGATGCCTTTGGCAACCTTCTATATCCAAAAATATTTACATTATAATCCATAACAGTAGCAATGAAAATAACTTTATGCTTGGGGTCACCACATCATTAGGAAGGTTGAGAAACCGCTACACTAGAGGACTGTGGTATAGTAGCTGTTGATGACCAGTGGTCGTTTGCTAGGGGCTGTCTGTCATGTGCTCAATCTCCAGCTCCTTTCTTCCACATTCAGTTAGCCATGGAGTATAAAAGGAAAGCTCTATGTGCTTGATTGTCCAGTGGTGGACTTGGTGTAGGAGTGGTGGGTTCAGAAGCTGCCTCTCAGGACTCCCACTTTTCCAAGTGCCCTGTGGTGGTGGCAGTTATATTTGCTAGTCTTTTGTGGTGTTGCTTTGAGCTCTATGTTGACACATCCCTAGGCTCCAGTGTACTGTGGTTCTTCTCGTCTTTGGCCATCAATCTTTGTCCTTTTAACATGCCCCATAGTCTTCCATAATAGCTCTGCTCTGGGGAGGCAGAAAGCCATTCCAGGCCTCTTCCCTGTCCCGGACCCCATCACCTGGTTTCCTGAGGAGACCTAGTTCTTTTAGTGGGAAGAAGAGCACCAAAATATGGCAAGTTCTCACGATTTCTGGAAAACATTTAGAGCGGAAGGGACTTGGGAGATAATCTCACCCACCTAGGAAACAACCCATGGCCTGACAGTCACAGAGCTCTCTATGATCAGAGCATGGCAGCTGACATGGAGGAGCCCCAGGGGTTCACCTTCCCCTCTCTCCCTTACTGCTTTAGTGTAGCATGTGTAAACAGCTTTGCTCTGTCCTACCTTTCCTGGGCTATTGTTAATAGAGAGCTGGTAAATGTCATTTCTGGGACTGCCCTACAGGTCTCTCTGCTGCACGGTGTGGAGGTGTACATCCTGTGCTCTTGCATGTGTGTGTGTGTGTGTGCACGCGTGCGTGCGCGCGCGTGCATGTGTATATGAGAGTGTGTATGTATGTATGCATGTGAGAGAAGTGTGCTGTGTGTGTGCACGTGTGTGTGAGAGAGTGTGTGAGTGTATGTGTGTGTGAGAGAGTGTGAGTGTATGTGAGAGTGTGCATGTGTGTCTGCGTGCTTGCATGCATGTGTGTTATGTGTGTTTGGGTGTTTTGTGTGTATGTGTGTGATATGTCTCTCTGTTTGTGAGTGTGCTCTGGCACACGTGTGACTGTCGGAGGACAACTTCTCTCCTTCCACCTTTATGCTGGGTTCCAGAATTGAAAGGTCATTAGGTTTGTGCAGAATGCCACCTCACTGGCCAATGCCTCACTCACCCTGATGTCTTCCTCTCCCTTCTTTCTTTCAGCATTTGGAGTATTGCTCTGGGAAATTGCTACGTATGGCATGTCACCTTACCCGGGAATTGACCTGTCTCAGGTTTATGAGCTGCTGGAAAAAGACTACCGTATGGAGCGCCCTGAAGGCTGCCCAGAGAAGGTCTACGAGCTCATGCGAGCATGTGAGCCTCCCCACCCCATTCAGAAAGCCATTCCAGTGGGCCCTTGGCACTCTGTCCCTGTATTCCCATGCTGTTCATGGAGTCTGGCTTTTGGGTGTCTTTCAGTGCATTTATTTACAGATGCAATATTTATGAGTTGCTTTGTTTGCCTTTGGGAGAGATATTTTTGGTTTGTTTGGATCAGGGTCTTGAACTATAGCCCTGGCTACATAGTAACTCTCTTGCTTGAATCTCACAAGCTCTAGGATTACAGGTGTGAGCCACCATGCCCAGGTCGTTTTAATTTTTTTAAGCATAATAAGGGTTAGATAGATGCCAAACCTGGGTATTATTAATAGACACAGATTCCTAGGTTCTGCTTCTAAATACCTGGCTACAAATTGCTCTGGGTGATAGAACTCTGGTGTTTATAACATGTGAGTGTATGTGTGCATCTGTGTGGTGTGTGTGTGCGCGCATGGTCGTATCATCTGTGTCCATATGCCCATTCCCTCACCTTTTTCTTCCTAGTGTATTAGAGACACTGCTCCTGTGTTTAGATCTCCTCACCCTGCTCACCACCTTCAATCAGTGCTGCTGCCTAGCACTTCACTTCATAGCTTGAGACATCCACTCATTTTTTTACACATCTGTTTGCTTTAATTTCTTTATTCATTCACTTATTTATTTATATACTTATTCATGGCAGCATGCATTCCTCATTCACTTATTTATTTATTTACTTATTCATGGCAGCATGCTTTCCACAGCATACAGTTTTCAGGAGTTGATTCTCCTTTTCTATGTGGATCCCAGTGATCAAGCTTAGCATCAGTCTTGGCAGAGCATTTGGTCTTTTTGGCCCTGTGTTTGCTGCTATATATAAGGCAGAGAGATACACACTTATCCTTTCCCTGCATGTAGCACTGATATTTCTAAAAGATGGGCTGTTGATTCAAAGGTTCTATGCTGTGGATAAAATTATCACCTAACAGAGGGTTATAGCAGTTTACACTCTAGCAGAAATGACAACAAACCAGTGAAGCACGCGGCGGCCATGTCCTCACTGACATGCCAAAGCACCGGTCCTTATCATCTTTTTAAAGTTTTTGTTTTATTTGTACGGTTTTGCCTGTATGTATCTCTGTACGTTATATGTGTATCTGGTAATAATGGAGGCCAGAAGAGGGCATTGTGTCCCCAGGAACTGGGATTTCAGATGATTGTGAGTCCCATGAGTGCTTGGAACTGAACCTGGGTCCTGTGCTAGAGTAACCAAAGAAGCAAGAGAGATGCATGTCTTTGCTAATGAGGACAGTAGGCTCTGATAACATCAGTAAGGATAGTGACAGAGACAGGCTGTTGCCTTGTTAATTCCCTGTCTATCAGTGGAGTTTGGAGAAACGTTTATAGATGCAGGGTTTTTTTTAAAAAAAAGATTTATTTATTACTATACACTGTATAGTACACTGTAGCTGACTTCAGACACACCAAAAGAGGGCATCAGGTTTTATTATGGGTAGTTGTGAGCCACCATGTGGTTGCTAGGATTTGAACTCAGGACCTTTGGAATAGAACAGTCAGAGCTCTTACCCGCTGAGCCATCTTGCCAGCCCATAGATGCAGTTTTTATTGTCAGTGTCTCTGGAGTTTTGCAATCCATATTTCTGCCTGTATTTAATGTCTTCTTAAATCTTTAGTATCTGTCATAGGACACAGGAGCATTTGCCATTTTAGCTTGTCACAGCATCAGCTGTCAACAGGCTTGGAATGCCCCTTTCATGTCCAGACTGGTGCTTGGGAACAGCTAGCCTGGTTGGTTAGCAATGCTTTCCAGCTGCTCTGACATGGGTCTTCTCCGTCCAGGTTGGCAGTGGAACCCCTCTGACCGGCCCTCCTTTGCTGAAATCCACCAAGCCTTTGAAACCATGTTCCAGGAATCCAGTATCTCAGATGGTAATGTACCTCCCAGGGGTGGCAGTGGGTTGAGAGGTTGGGCTGGGCTAGACAAGCCTTCATTTCTGTCCTGGTGAGAGTACCCAGGCCAGGCAGCTCTTCAGAGGCTTTGGTGGGGCTCTGTGTCAGGTAAAGTCACACAGCATTCTAGAACATGCTGAGAGCTGCTTCTTCAGCATTGTGTTCCTTTTCTCTCTAACTGCCTAGATCTTAAGAAAAAGAGAATCCCAGGAACTGGAGAGCTAGCATGGCGGCTAAGAGGACTTGGGGTCAGTTCCCAGCACCCAAATGATGGTAGCTTACGACGCCAGTCACAGAAGGTCCAGTACCACCTGCTGGCCTCTGCAACCATGTGGTACACTGACATACATGCAGGCAAAACACCATACACATACAAAAGATAACTTAAAATATGTATAAGATAGGAAAAAAAGCAAAGAAAAAAGAATCCCTTTCAATATGGTACCTTTGCTGATGACTGCTGGGTCGTATCTGTGTGATCCTTAGAGGTGGAGAAGGAGCTGGGGAAACGAGGCATGAGAGGAGCTGCTGGGAGCATGCTGCAGGCCCCAGAGCTGCCCACCAAGACCAGAACCTGCAGGAGAGCAGCTGAGCAGAAAGATGCGCCTGACACCCCTGAGCTGCTCCACACGAAGGGCCTGGGAGAAAGCGGTATGTCTACCTAACCTTCCCACTCCTCATGCCAGGCAGGTGAACAGAAGAGAAGTTGTCAGTGGAGCTGGCACGGAAGGGCGTCAGTCCCTCCTCAGCGGTCCAGCCCAGGGAGGAAGATCCGCCTCTTGCCCAAGAGAGCCTTTCAGCAGTTGCTTAGACAAGCCAAAAACTGGGACACCTGCCAAAAAAGCACACCCATCTTTGCATGTGTTCTTCACGGCCCTGTGGGCATCTTTCTGGGTGGTCACAGCACTAAACATGGGGCCATCAGAGCAGCCCAGGCACAGGGTTCCTGTGGTCTCTGGAAAGGCTGTCTTCTTGAACTCTTTCCCAGGCTCAGCTGGGGCAGTGGTGCTGGGTCAGGAGATGCCTAGAGATACACAGGGGTAGTATGAACAGCTGTGTGTCTGCAGCTTCCTGCATGCCGGCTGTGCACTGGTAAGTACCAGGAGAACAGCATGCTCCTCTCCTGCAGACCATCCCACTGAAGTCAATTGGCCAGGGAGGGGCGGGTCCTGGTACCTGAACTCAAAACGGCCCCCAGGGCTCCCATCATGGGTTGATGGGCCTGGTCGAATGGAACCAGGCAAGACAAAGTTTGATTCTGATAGGAATTCATAAAAAATATTTACTCAGCAGAAACCACAGATTTGTTTTTTGAAACAGTTGTGATTCTAAACCTGTACTCACACTGATGAGAAGCTGAATTGTCAAACCCACAGAACTCTTGGGACTGTCTTAGCCAGGGTCACTATTGCTGCGATGAAGCACCATGACTAAAGACACTTGGAGAGGAGAGTGTTTCCTTAACTTATGCTTCCATATTAGAGAGCCATCAAAGAAGTCAGGACAGGAACTCCCATATTAGAGAGCCATCAAAGAAGTCAGGACAGGAACTCGAGCAGGGCAGGAACCTGGAGGTGGAGCTGGTGCAGAAGTTGTGAAGGAGTGTTGTTTACTGGCCTGTTCCTCATGGCTTGCTCACCCTGCTTTCTTATAGAACCTATGACCACCATCCTGGGGATGGCCCAGTCACAATGGGCCCAGCCCACCCCATCAGTCACTAATTTAAAAAATGCTCTACAGGCTTGTCCAGAGCCTGGTCTTTGGAGGCATATTCTCAATTGAGGCTTTCTCTTCTCAGATGACTGTGGCTGTGTCATAAAGTATCCAGCACACACAGGTGCCAAAGGAGCATGTTTGGAAGGTTTGCATATGAACTGAGGGTGTGGCTCAGTGTGAAGCACTCGCTGGGCAGTTGTCAGTCACATATGCTAACATATCTGTAACTCCAGGTACTCCTTAGAGACAGAGGAGGTGGAAGCAAGAGAATCCTCAAAAATTTAAGGGTCAGCTAGTGTTACATACACAGCAGTGAACAACAGAGACACTACCTCAAACAAGCTTGGAAGGAAGGACTGGGGTTGTCTTCTTACCTCTACATGTATGCTGCTACATGTGCACATGTGTGTGTGGCCTTAAAAAAAGTTTACATAAACAAGTAAGTCCAAGTTGTAGAGCCACTGGATCATCTCCCCCGCCCCTGAAGGTTGTGACATACAAGCTGTCTGTCCTTCCCTGCTGGCTGTCATGCTGTCAGGTCATTAGCAGTGGGAGAGAGAGGCTGCCACAGGAGCATGGGCTAGGAAAAGCTGGTGATGAGCAAGTGTGTATGTTTCTTCCCATCAGTGTCATTACTGAAGTTTTGGGTGAGCCAGGAGTGCCCCTAGCATCTGTGCTCTGGATGTGGCTCTGTAACTCACAGAGTCTCTCCACCTTCTTCAGTAGGACTACAGTGTGGAAAGGTCCTCTGCTCGCCTTGTTCTGATGCTCATCTCTGCTAGTCTTAGGACAGATGCACAGTCTACCTCAGTCCTAGAGGCTGAGGGAAGGAAGACTCATAGAGTTGGCCGCAGCGCCTGACAGCACAAAGGCTTTTGTTTGTTTCGTTTTTCAAGACAAAAAATCTCTGTGTAGTCCTGGCTATCCTGAAATTCACTCTGTAGACTGGGCTGGCCCTCAACTCAGAGATCTGCTTGCCTCTTCCTCCCAAGTGCTGGGGTGCAGCCACCTCTGCCCAGCTATGTCATTCATATTTTAGAAATACCCACATGAAGTTTTATAAAAGTCATCTTTCCCTGTTTGTCACAGCAGTTGATTGTCATACCCCCATTGGACAGCTGACATCTTCCCCTCTCCAGGTCTTATCTTGGCATTATCATTTTGCTGACATTGGAGGGACTCCACAACCTTAATAGGTTTCAGGATGAGGAAGGCAGGGTCGTTCCAGCCCTTTGATCTGGGAGAGAGACTTGTACTTCTACTGATAGTGACAAGGGTCATACACGCTATTGCTGACAAGGACAAGCTGGGGGGAATGCCACAGCTTTGTCTTCTGCCCTCCAGTGGCTCTGAACTCCATGCTGCCAGTGCCATGAAGGCTGAGGGTGCAGAAGCACCATGGGGAGTCTCCCAACAGAGGCTCAGCCAGCCCGTCCTGGGCACTGTTGCTCATTTCTGCCCTCTGTTTCAGATGCACTGGACAGTGAGCCTGCTGTATCGCCACTGCTTCCTCGGAAAGAGCGCGGACCCCCAGATGGCAGCCTGAATGAAGATGAGCGCCTTCTCCCCAAAGATAAAAAGACCAACCTGTTCAGCGCCTTGATCAAGAAGAAGAAGAAAATGGCACCAACACCCCCTAAGCGCAGCAGTTCCTTCCGAGAGATGGATGGCCAGGCAGAACGCAGAGGGGCTACTGAGGATGACGGCCGGGAAATCAGCAACGGACCAGCAGCTCTCACCTCAGATGCAGCAGAGCCTGCCAAGTCCCCAAAGACCAGCAATGGGGCTGGCGTCCCCAATGGGGCCTTCCGGGAGCCGGGCAACTCAGGCTTCCGTTCTCCCCACATGTGGAAAAAGTCCAGCACACTGACCAGCAGCCGGCTGGCTGCTGCTGAAGAGGAGAGTGGCATCAGCTCCAGTAAGCGTTTCCTGCGTTCTTGCTCAGCCTCCTGCATGCCCCATGGGACTAGGGACACAGAGTGGCGGTCAGTCACACTGCCTCGAGACCTGCCATCTGCTGGTAAACAGTTTGACTCATCCACCTTTGGAGGGCACAAAAGTGAAAAGCCAGCTCTACCTCGGAAACGCACCAGTGAGAGTAGGTCTGAGCAGGTGGCCAAAAGCACCTCGACACCTCCTCCCCGGCTTGTGAAGAAGGCTGAGGAGGCCGCTGAGGAAGTCTTCAAAGACATGGAATCCAGCCCTGGCTCCAGCCCTCCCAGCTTGACTCCCAAACTACTCCGTAGGCAGGTTACTGCTTCTCCTTCCTCTGGCCTCTCTCACAAGGAAGAGGCCACCAAGGGCAATGCCTTGGGCACGGGGACTCCCGCCACTGCAGAGCCAGCACCCCCCAGCAACAAAGTGGGCCTCAGCAAGGCCTCCTCTGAGGAGAACCGCGTAAGGAGGCACAAGCATAGCTCGGAGTCCCCAGGGAGAGACAAGGGGAGGCTGTCCAAGCTCAAGCCTGCCCCACCGCCTCCGCCTGCCTGCACAGGGAAAGCAGGAAAGCCTACACAGAGTCCCAGCCAAGAGGCCGGGGAGGTAGGTGGGGCCACCAAGACAAAATGCACAAATCTGGCTGTGGACGCTATGAACAATGACCCCACCAAGGCTGGCCCACCTGGAGAAGGACTGAGAAAGCCTGTGCCCCCATCTGTGCCAAAGCCCCAGTCGACTACTAAGCCTCCAGGGACCCCCACCAGCCCAGTCTCTACCCCCTCCACAGTGCCAGCACCTTCACCCCTGGCTGGGGACCAGCAGCTATCTTCTGCCGCCTTCATCCCCCTCATATCAACCCGTGTGTCTCTTCGAAAGACCCGTCAGCCGCCAGAGCGCATCGCCAGTGGCACCATCACCAAGGGTGTGGTTCTGGACAGTACTGAAGCCCTGTGCCTTGCCATCTCCCGGAACTCGGAGCAGATGGCCAGCCACAGTGCCGTGCTGGAGGCTGGCAAGAACCTGTACACCTTCTGTGTGAGCTATGTGGACTCTATCCAACAGATGAGGAACAAGTTTGCCTTCCGTGAGGCTATCAACAAGCTGGAGAGCAACCTCCGAGAGCTGCAGATCTGCCCCGCAACAGCCTCCAGTGGGCCAGCTGCCACACAAGACTTCAGCAAGCTGCTTAGCTCTGTGAAGGAGATCAGCGACATTGTCCGGAGGTAGCAGCAACCAGTGTATGTCAGCGAGAGATGTTGCAGTCCACAGGGCTTTTGTGCCTATAAAGATGGGGACAGAGAACTGGGGAGCTGGCGTCTTTCAGCTTTACAGAGCATCAAGCAGAGCCAGGGTCTGTGGAGTCGGCCCTTCCTCCTATGCTGTGCTCCAGCTGCCCTGCACCTTTCCTACCCAGCCCAGGCGCCTCAAGCTGTCTCTCCTCACTGCCTGTGGGTGGGCCTCCTGCTCTGAAGACTGCAGCTGGCCTGCCTGGCCACCAGGCTTCTCACTCCCCGGTGCCTCAGACCCAGCTCCCCAGTCAGCCTGGAGTGCCCTTCCCTAGAATGACCTCCTCTGATGGATCTTCTTGTCGCCAAGGCATGGGCGCCCCTGGGCTTGCTGTCCCTGAACTTTCTATGCTTAAAAACTGTCCCAGAGAGCCTGTGCTCACTGTTTTTTCATTTGAAGGAAGCTGTTGCTTTAAGGGTTATGAGGTGCTAAAGCCAGGGGTCCAGGCGGGTGGGTACTGGAAACAGGAGCTGGGCAGTGTGGTCTGTCACCTGCTCTCAATATCCTCAGCAGTGTGCCCTGCATTCCTGGATAGCAAGCTTGAGTTTCATGGGTGGCAGTCACTGGCTGGCCAGGCACTAGCCAGGCCAAGCCTAGGACTCCAGGGGCTCCCCAAAATCTGAATTTCTGAGTAGTCTTCATCCCCTCTCCTGCTCTAAGGGCAGGCCCATGCTCTCTGGTCCCTGCCTTGATGACGAGGGTCCAGCCTTGTGGTGTTTTGGGGCATTTCAAAGGTCTATATAGAAAGGAACAGCCACTAGGTACAAACAGGCAGGGAGTGGGGCTCTCCTGAGCCCTGACCGCTGCTCAGAACTGCTGCTTAACCACTGAGAACAGTGCTTAGCCCAGAGCTCCTGGGAGGCACGAACAGCACGCTGGGCTTGGGTGTCCTTGCAGACTCAGCCAGGGCAATCCTTCCTTCCTGAGGAAGCAGGACCAGAGCTGAGCACAGGCACAAGTGTGGGCAACTCCTTGACTGACCCGGAGCAGCCAGCTGCAGAACAGGGCGCCTGCGTAGGCCTTTCACTGGGCCAGAAGACACCTCCACACTCCCTGCCTCTCTGCTCCAGGTGTGCGGGGCTGGCCGCAGGCCCACACTGATCACCTAGATGCAGGGCTGGTAAGGATGATTTCCTCTGGATGTTCTTCCATGGTTCTCATAGCACCTCACCTCTTTACCTCCAAAGGCTGTTCTGCAGCCCAAGGGAGGCCATGCCACACTGCCAGTGACCTTGAATAGCCAGACACCGCCATGCCCTGACACCGTGCTCACAAGGTCCTGTTCTGTTGCTGCCATGGGGTGCCACTATATTTTGTATTACACTTTGATATTACACTCTTTTTTAAAATAGACTTGCGCTCTTATAAATGACATGTAAATAGTTCACCACTGTGCCCCCTCTGGCACACCAACAGCATTCCCCTTTTTCTCAGTCCAGTACATTTGTTTCTGTATATGACTCTGTTTTTTGAATCCAAATCTCTCTGTAGTATTTTTTAAATAAATGTTTACAGAACTATTGACAGACTGCTTGGTCTGTGATTCATCCCTGCACCCCTTCGTGTCCCAAACGGTCACAGCTCGTGTGTCCTGAGCACATGGTTGCCAGGTGCCCAGCTCTCGGCAGCCTCACAGCAGATGGTTGTGGCCTATGTCAGGCCTGGAGTAGGAGCTTCTAAGCACCTGAGATTCTTGCTGGCAGAGTGAATCCCTCCCTGGCATGCCTCTGCATCTGAGCCTACTTCTTGCCCTGGCTCTGGGAGGGCTGTGTGTTAGTCACTAGAGCCCATGACAGAGATGCCAGGGCCATAGGCTGGGGTGCCCTGCCACCCTGACAACTCGACACAGCAGCTCTGCTCCCCTGGTGGTCGTCACAGATGTTGAAGTGGATCTAGACACTGGCCCTCCTGTAGCCAATAGGGTCATCCTTGAGTGGCTGCTTTGTCTAACAGGAGCATCAGGAGGTTCCAGGGACAGCCACCACAGCTACCACTGTGCTTTTGTGTGTAACATGGGCCTAAGAGGGCTCCCTGTGGCCTCAGGCAAGGCCACTGGGGTGAGACCTGTCACCTCTGCCCAAGCCTAAAATACTTCCTGTCTCCCAAATAAGGCCTGGCCTACAGCAAGTTCCAGGGCAGTTAGGGCTACACAGAAAGGAGCCCTGGCTTGAAAAAAAAAACAATAAAAACACTGATTTTCTTGACCTTCATAGATTGTAGCTGTTCCCTAGAATCTAATAGCTGTGGGTTGCCCAGAGAAACACACCCCCGCATATGCCCATTCTGAGGGGCCGGTGAGATGGCTCGGTGCACAAAGCACCTGCTGCCAGACTAATGATTTAGTTCATCTCTGGGACCTATATGGTAGAAGAAGAACCAGCTTCCACAGTTGTCCTCCGATCTCCACATGTACTCTGTGGTCCGTGTGCATGCACACGGGATTATGTACACAGAGGAGAGCAGAAATGAGATCCGTGTCTGCCCGTGTCACCACGTGGAATGCTTGCACCGCCCTGGCCAAGGCATTTGCAGACAATGCAGTTAGTTACATCCTGCCCAGTGGAAGCGCCCCCCAGGCTGGGCTCTGAAATGGTGAACTGGCTGGCCTGACCACACAAGGGGTACCAAGTTCTCTGGGAAAGTTTCTCTCCCTCTCTCTCTCTCCCCCTGCCCCACACCCCCCGAGCTCTCTCTCTCTCTCCACCCCACCTCTGAACAGCATGGGGGGGGGGGTCACCAGTATATTTTTTGAGAGACAGATTCTCCTTGAACCTGAAACTCACCCATTGGCTAGGCTAACTGGCTAATGAGCTCCAGGAATCTAGCTCACTCCACTTCCACCACTACCAAACACCCCACCCACAAGCAGCCGGTGCTGGGATGACAGATTGTGTCCAACTATTTTATATAGGTGCTGTGGATCTGAGCTCAGCTCCTTATGGTTTACATGGCAAGCTCTTTACAGAGCTTTGCTCCTCTGCCCCCTGGGAAGTCATTTCTAAGTCTGGTTTTGCACAGAGGACATTAGGTGGCCAGGAAATAAACACTCCACCCCCACCTCATCTGCCTTCATCCCTGTTAGTCACGTAGCCTCTTGCCTGGGACTCTGCTCCAGCTAATGCCAATTCTGCCATCTAGACACCTGTGGGATTCTGTTCCCCAGGGGCTTTGGGACTTGTGCCTATAGACCATGAGCACAGGGTGACCAGGGACTTATCAAGGTTGGGGGTTGTGGATCTCCTGTGCTGTCTTTGGTACTGGAGCAAGTAAGAATGAGCAGCTGCTGTCCTAGGCCTTTCTTTTTCTTCTTCCTTAACTATTTAATTTCTATTTTAAACACAAGAAAATTGGACAGACCTTTTCTATCTGTTTAAGCAGCTGATAACCTGTAGGTGTACGGGGACGATTTGCCTTTTTCTTTCTTTTCTTTTCTTTCTTTCTTTTTTTTTTGTTTTGTTTTGTTTGTTTTTTGTTCTTTGAGACATGGACTCATTAGTCCAGGCTGGCCTCCATCTCACTATGGAACCAAAGCTGGCCTTGAACTTCTGATCCTCCAGCTTCAGCCTCCTGAGGATGAGGAATTACAGGCCAGCACCATTATGCCTGCCTCTTGCTTGTGTCTTGAATAAATCTGGTTGAGAGCAGGCGATGGATGAGCAGCCTGAGGCTGGCTCTACCCCCCGGGTGGGGGGAGGGTCGTTCTCAGAGGCTCTCCTTCCCCAGTCTGGAGAGAAGTGATTTTCTCCTTCCCAAGAGGACAGTGGAGGGCCTAGACCCTGCCAGAGCGTGGGAAACTTGGGGGCAGGGGGTTAAAGAGGGAGCTTAGCGCCATGTAGCCAAGCTGGTTTAGCAGATCAATGCTTTAGCAGCCTGACTGTTCTGATTTTCAGGGCTATTGAGCTCCAATGTACAAGCAAACTGGAAAAAATAGCTTTGTTGGTTTTCTTTTAATGATTAAAGGTAATGACAGCAGATGCGTTCCTTTGAAGGCCTCCCCCTTTATCTCAGCCCTCTCCGTTGAGGTTAATCTAATCCTGCTAAATTAAGAACCTGCCTGGCTCGGGGTGCAGCTCAGTGGTAGAGCACTTGCCTAGTATGCACGAGGGCCTGAGCTTGGAACCTCAGCACCACAAGAGAAGAAAATTTAAAAGGAGCCTTACCTCCCCACAGTGGGAGTGAGGGTGTGCAGGCTCAGCCTCATGGGTGAAGAGAGGTGCCAGGGCCCAGGCTCCAGAGTGCCCTTCTGCCCTGGCTTGTGGTCTGGCCTGTCTCACCTTATCTACTATGTGTATGAATGAGCCAGGGTACTACCCCACAGAAGTAGGGTCGGCATACCCGGCTGGTGAGGGAGCTAGTTGGAACCACAGCCACCTCTCTGTGTCCACAGATGACCCATGTTCTCAGGACTGTCTTCATAGACACTGTCCCAGGGAGTGTGGTAATGTCCATGGTGTCCACACTAGAGGAGAGCAGTGGTATCTTTTTGCTAGACACACATCTTCCTGAGATGGTAGGGAAGGCAGAGTGATGTCCCTTACAGATCCTAGTGTGCTTGTCTTGTCCCTGTGACTGTAGCCTAGGACCTATGTGCAAAGTCCCAGGGGAGTCGATGGTGGCTCTGGGGGAAAGCAGTGCACCACTTCGTCAGGTGTTTGGCTCTGGCCCCCCTCCTCACCTCACCTCCTAGCCCTGCTCCCCAGTCAACATGGCTCTTTTGTGGCTCTGAACTGTCAACCTTAATGAAGTGGCTTCCTGGCTGCTGAGGATTGAAAGCTGCTACTGAGGACGTAAGTCAGTAATAGAATGGAAAACACTGGAATACTGTGAGGTGCCAAGCTGGGCCTGGCCCAGTGTGATTCTAAAAGGCTAATAAAAATCCACCAATTAATTGTGACAGCTCAATGGAAAATTATTCAATTGTGAACGGGGGCAAGCCGCTACTAGCAAGGAGGAGGGGAGATGTTGCCATAGTAACATCAATATAAGTTCTCATCTCAGCAGTCACAGCCAGCCCTGGAGTGAGCTGCTTCTGACGGCTGTGTGTGACCCGGGATGGGATGTAGGAGACTCAGCAGCCTTTGAAAGGGATGCTCTGCCTGCCCTAGGTCTGCACACAGCCTAGACCAAGCCTGTCCCCTCTACACACACCTCCCCCCGCCTCCCCCAGGTGGAGATGTCGGGTTTTTTTTCCCTTCACACTCATTCTGAGAAACACAGGGAACAGGGAAGCTGAGAGGGAAAGAGCCTGTGCCTTCTCTCCCTCTACCTTCGCCCAGTTGCCAATTAAGGGGCTGCTCGGAGAGGTGTGCGGGGTACAGGCAGCCTGATTTCCATCTCCCCAAAGTGAAGGCTTCAGGAACTCAAGAAAAGAAGTTTCTGGGGCCCAGAGGACCTGGAAGGAAGAGGCCAGCATCCCATTATGATGCTGCAGTTGTTACAACTTTTATTTCAAAAGATACACATGGCAATTCCTAGTTTGGGTATTTGAAACTCAACCTTGCTTAGCACAAAAAAAAAAAAAAACAAAAAACACCCCTTCAGAGTTCAGTTCCCATGAGGCCCTTAGATTGGCTAACACTACCATGAACAAGGGGGTGATGGGCAGCCAGAGGGATGCACGGGCCATCCATGGGCAGCTTGGTACCTACCACTGCGGGCTTTCTTGCCAGAGGCGTCTTGTGCTAATGGGATGGAGAACACACTGACTGGTTTGGGTTTGTTTGTGTCTGGGTTATTTTCTTCCCCTTCATTTCTCTACTTTCAGACTCACATTCTATACACAGCGGAGTACGCTCTTTCACAGCAGCCCTTCAGATGTCAGCTACCAGCGTCCCTTCAGGGACTGTCAGAACTTTGATTTCCCGCTGTAATCTCTTGGTCCACCTACCGACAAATGAACAACAGAGCCAGAGGCCTGTTGTATCCACAGCCCCATCCCAGCCTCAATGCCCTGCCACTGTGGGCAGAGGGCTGCTCCAGTCAGACCAGTGGGGAAAGTTGGAGGCTGAGACAGACAGCAGCCAGAGTCATGGGCTGGGACAAGGACACATTGTCTTACTGACCAAGACATACTTTGTCCTCCTGTGTGCAGGGTTTTTTGGGGGAATGGGGGTTGAAAGGAGCGTTGATTGTTCTTTTTTTTTTTTTTTAAACACCACCCAGGTGTTTCACTTTAGCAAAGTTGGAAATGAAAACATGAACACACACCTATTCACCACCACTAGACCACCACTAGTTCGCTGTGAAACGCTCTCTGGGTCTGGGTTCTTGAGGGTGGGGCCGGGGCAACAGTAGACAGTCAGACCGGGCAGAGTCCACACAGGCCCTCACCGTCCGAAGCGGAAGCTGAAGCCCCCCTTCCTCCTGCTGTAGCTGCTCAGCTCCTCTGCCAGAGTCCCCAGGGGGCCGCTGGCCTTCTCAGAGTCAGTGGGCAGGAACCCTGCAGCCTCACTGCTAACGTCCTGCCTCCCTAGACGGAAGCCGGTGTGTTCCCTGCGTGAGGCCTGCTGCTCCTTGGCCATCACAAGCAGGGCCTGTGGCTGTGGTCTTTGAATTGAGTGAGGGGGGTGTCCCTCAGCCAGCTGGGCCCAGCTCGTCCTGGCTCCGATGTCACCCATGTCTGTGGGTCCCCTTCTATCCAGCACGGGAAAGCAGACACTCAGAGGGAAGAGGAGGTAGAGCAGAGAGCGGAGGCTCCTCATCTGAGCAGGGGAAGGAGAGAGAGGGGAAGGGGTTAGTGGCCAGCATTTGCCATCTGCGATCCCTGGCCCCAGGCTTCCCAAGGTCTGAGCAGCCTTTGGAGGGATAGCTGCTGACTGTGCTTAGTCTGGTTCCCTAGCAGCCAGCACACCAAGCTGTCTCAGCCACCACAGGGGCTGGCCGCACCAATTAGGCTGATTCCCATTCACCTGCAGCCAGGGGCTGCCTGCCTTGGTGGCTCAGTAGTAGAATACCAGAGCTGCCAGCTGGCTTGCAGAGGTACCTGGGTGGCCCTCGGGGCTGTGTGCATTTGGGTTCAATTTTCTATTATAATTATTGACTCTTGGGCTGTGGGCAGAGTGAGAAGCTGCCGTGTGTGTTTTCAACTTGATAATGAATAGGTCTAGCAGTTCTGCTGGGAAACCCCACTGTCTCCCTAATTCAGGAACAAGTTGCTCTTGGGAGGGGGAAATGGGTCTGGTGGCCCTTGTGTAAGTCAGATACCCACTTGGGGAGGAGCTGGAGGCAAGGCTGGGGACAGCCAGCACCCACTGAGCTCACTGGACAGGACAAGCTCTGGGCTAAAGATTACACACACGAGTGGGCTTCTCTTGCCAGTAAGTCTGTCTGCAGCAAACTCCACCCCACCACACAGCTCTGGGCTCTAATGTCAGTGTGGTTTCTCCGTATGCCAGTCCTTGCGGAAACGGTTGCTTCCTGTGTACAGCCATCCAGCCCCACAGCCTGGGGGCCACCCACAATACCTCAGGCTCAGACAGGCTCAGGGTTTGCCCTAGGTCCTACAGCTTTCTAAGCTGAGTTCAAGGGAGCCTCATTACTCTGTGCTCACATATCTGTCCCATTGTTGGGAACTGTTCCCTTCCCTCACAGAGGAAGTCTGTTTAGCAGTGACCATGGGTGAGCTGGGCTGGGCTGGCTCACCCTCTGAGGAAGCTCCTGAAGCTGGAATAGAGGAGGGGAGGACTTCTTTCCAGAAACAGCTCCCTTGAAAACATTTCAAAGAAGTGAGCGCAGCCAGAAAGCTTCAAAAACAACAACAAAAGCAGCCCTGCTTTCTACCCAAATCCAGCTTGCTAAGCCCCCTGGTCCCCAGGGGCTGGAGTAGCCTCCAGTCTGCTGCTGCTACAGGGGCTTCCTCAGGCATGGTGGAGAGAGCCCTCCCACCACAGGGGACAGACAAGTCTCATTCCCTACTCCCCATGGGAGGGGAGGACCAGGAATGTTCTTTATCCTAAGAGATTAATACTTCCTGGCTGGCATCTAGGGCTGACTGGCTCTGGTGGAACTTTAGCTGAGGATGGAGCTGAGGGTCTCCCTCAATCCCGCCCTTCCCGGTGTGTGGTTCCCGGTGCTTGCTGTACTTGCCTGCACCCAGCTCACCTGGTGAGCCTGTCCTCCCATCCCACGCTGTACTCACTGTGCTGTGAGTGGGCTGCTCCAAAGAGGGCAGGTGAGTCTCTGGGCCCCAATGTCAGGCAGAGCTGCTCAGGTCCTGGTCCAGCAGACATGGTTCTGGGGTTTCCCTGCTTTATGAAGATCTCTGGTGTGGTGAGCCCCAGCCTGCCTGATTGCTGTGCATTCCTAGCCCTAGGATTCCTTTGGGGCTGCTGGTGGTGAAGGAAGGGGCACTGTGGGCCACAGGACAAAGAGACAACGCAAACAGGATGTGGTCTGATGAGAGTGGCGGGTGCCACCCATGCAGAGCGGAGCCTCATCACTGGTCAAATGCAGGCTCAGACCCTGGCGGTCCCGGGTGGAGACACGGAGGGGCCCACCCTTGAGAACCCCAATGGTGCTGCCTTGGTCTCCCTCCGGAGACGGTGGGCTTACAGAGGCAGCTTCCTCACTGCTGAGGGGGCCGGAGGGCCATGGACACCCAGTCCCTGCTGTAGGCAAGTGAGGTGTTCTGGTGAGAGATACACGCTTCCTTAAGGAGCCTTCGGAGATGTGAAGCTGAGCAGGAATTCTTGCTTCTGAGAGGTTCAGGTTTTAGAACTCATGACTAAGCAGGCCCCTCTCGGGCTCCAGCTCCAGCAACACACTCAGTCCATCCCAGTGATGGTACGCTCTGTCTCTCTCACCATGCGGCCTCATGGCTGGGCTGTACCTGATGCCTGGATATACCTTTTCGGACCACAGGGCCTGCCCTTCTGAACAGCAGAGTACAATCATACCCACCTCCCCAGTACCTGTCATGGTGGCCAGGAGAGATAAGGGTGGACCTTGGCAAAGGCGGAGGGCAGGTGATGAGGTCATCAACACTCATTCCTCCCACACTGGCACGCGCAGTAAGGACAGGGTTGTCGGTCACCACCACCCCTAACCACACACCATGGCTTCTCTTCAGCTTAGTCCACGGCTAGGTGCTGTTCTTACTGGCCCGCATCACCATAGTGAGTGTGTGTCTACAGGGGCTGTAGACCCTTCATCTTCACAGCCCACTCTTTTTACCAGACTCCCTCTGGAAGCTGCCCATGGGTGCTCTGGCCAAGGTGTGGTCACTGCCCATTCCAGGGCCACTTCCAGTGCAGTTCTTCCAGTGACTAATGACAATGTCCTACCCACACCCCCAGTTGAGACCTGGATTCAGCAGCTGCATGGTAGGGTGGGACCCTTCTCCCTGTGGCCCACCCCTTCCTCAGCTCACACTGGGCTCCCACCTGCCATGCTGTGCTTCTTAGCTCAGACGGTTGCCTTAATCAAAGGCTTGGCTCTGAGGGCTGGGCAGACTCCCAAAGTGCTTTCCAGGCGCACTCCTGGGATCCTGCCTGCATCTGTTCCTCTGATCCTTGAGGCCCCATGTCTTCAGCTGCTGTCCCGCATGATGAGGGGCCTTGCCAGTAGCTGGTGTCCAGGGCAGCATGGAGGCTGGGGCTGAGGGTGTTTCTGATGTCATCCAGCAGGACAGGCCCCGTCAAGGTTAGAGGTCGAGCAGAGCAGGGAGCAGTGTTACAGGAGGAATTGTGGTGGGTTTTTTTTGGGGGGGGGAGGGGCAGCTTTCCAGAAGTTTCCAGGGCTCCCTGAGCTGCAGTCCCGAGGGCCCAGAGCTCCATGCCGCCCGTCCATGCAGCCCGTCCAAGCTCCCCTACAGCCTGGCTTCTGGACCCATCCTTGTCTCTCATGGTGTGAGGGAGGGCTGGGACTGAATGTAAAGGTATATTCAGGACAGCCAGTCTGGGCTGGGCCCTTGCAGGCTCCTGGCTTCATCTCAACCATCCCCCTCAGCATAGGACCCAGCCTGGAACTCCATGTGGCTATGATCTCTGAGACTGATGATGTCACAACACTCCTCATGTCATGAAGGACACACTACACCCTGAGGGTGGCAAGACCAGCAGGGTACCCTCCCCACAAATGTTCACCACCAATCAGGCCTCTCCAGTCTCCCCACAGATCCCTGGGGAGATTTCTTCCCTCAGTACTATGCCCTGTAGATGGCTGGTCCCCGAGCCCCTTTATAGCTCTAGAGAATTCTGTGAGATCGGGTTGGTAAGACCCATCCAGCTGGCTCTTGGAGCCACAGCCAGAGCAGTTCAGCTGAGGGAAGCAACATGGCTGTGGCTTAGCAGTGTCAGGGAACAGGCTAGCTGACAAGGCCCCCACATAGGTGGGTGTGCTCCCACAGAAACAGGTACAGTCACTGTGGATCTCTGAGGGCCTGGCTCAGAAGTCCTGGCCCTGGCATCTCTCCTCTGCCCCCAACCTCCATCCCTCTAGCCCTGTGTCCCAGGATGAGCTGCTCAGAGGATGGGACACAGAGGATCCTGTGAGCAGTCTGAGAACTGGTGTCCTGTGGACATGGTCTCAGGACAGTCTCACAGTACAGGCAGGAGTGAGGATCCCTCCCGACTGCCCCTACGCCGGGGTAGGAGGTGGGGGCTCCACACATATATTTCCTGCAGTGTGGGCACTCAGTCAACCCTACTTTTCATGGAATAACTTGAGCTTCAAGTTGAAGCATCAATTAGAAATAAATGACTGTTGGGCAGGCCGGAGTGAGCAGGATTGACCAGAGCGAGCAGAAGTTCTAAATTCAATTCCCAACAACCACATGAAGGCTCACAACCATCTGTACAGCTACAGTGTACTCATATACATAAAATAAATAAATAAATCTTTAAAGAAGAAATAAATGACTGTTAATTAGTTCCTCAGAGTGTCGACTCCTCAGAACCCCGGGACCCCATCCCCTGTAGTGGCAGTTCGCCACCACAAAGACACCCGTAGGCTACACAGAGCCAGCCTAGGTGAACCTATGAGACCTAGACTCCAGGACACAAGCCCTGCTGGATGCAACCTATGCAGAAGGCTGGCCTGCCCCTGCCCAGCTGCCAGCCTTGCCTGTCTCTGCCTAGCCAGTGACTCCTTGGGAGTGAGCACAAAGCCATCTGGAGAGGAGGGCAGACCAGTCCCAGAGCCCTAGGTACCTGCCTCGCCCTGCTGTGGCATGGGGCATGGGGCAGGACTGTAAGTGAAGGCTGGCACTGGGTCACCATGATACTTTATTTAAGACAGGGATATACAAGACACCGAGGGCACACAGCCCCAAGTAGCGACTGCCCCACACTATTTGCCCAGGGGGTGCTGCACTGACCTTCAGAGCTGCTCCCAGCCCCAGGATCCCATTGTATCCACCAGCATGCACACCTGCACAGATAGCCTCAGGTTGGACCTCTCCCCCACCCCCAATTCCCCAGCAGCCTGACTCTGGGCCTCTGGATTTATGGATCCCTGCAGTTGCTGGGTCATCAGAACCTCAGGCAACCTTCACCAAAGGCAGACAAGGAACTGAGGCTCTGAGAGGCTCCTGGACGCTGGGTCCGTGTTGTTTCATCATGCTTCTGGGTTCCATGGGACTTCTGCTGGCACGTCGCTCCTCAGATCACAGGGCTCAGGGGAGCCGCAGCCTAGCTCTTACCCCTGACTCGTCCGCATCTCCCGTCTCAGGGTCAAGTCACCTTTTTTGAAGTTGGAAGCTCACACTGTTGCTCATAGACTTTCTGGTCATCCAAGGCCCTGCCCTCTTCCAGAAGTGCTGATTAGGGCTAAGACCTGCAGTGATCATGGCCACAGATGCCAATTCTCCACCTAGAAGCTTGGGGTGACATGGATGAGAGGGCAGAGAAGAGCCAGGAACTGGAGATGCCACTCCCTGCATGCTGGCTAGGTGGCCACTACCCAGGTACAGCTATCTGGGAGACCTTTGGTGGAATCCACAGAGCCAGCTTGGGCTTGGAAAGAAGTTCTGATGCTTTGCAAAGTAGAGACAGACATAGTGACAAGCCCCTAGTGTGGGGTGTGGAGACTCTGCCCAAGAAAGCAAGCAGCGTGGCTCTGCCAGGTGATATCATTGACTCACCCCGGTTAGTCATTCCATTGCCAAACCAAAGGAGGTCTGGTGGGTCAGGAACCACAGCCTGCTGACAGTATCATGTCTCAGTGGACCTGTCCTGCCCTCCAAAAGCTTCCCAGCATTCCTGTTTCCCATAGTCACTCTGATCACCAGTGGCAGCCATCGACACAGACATCAGACCAATGAACACAAGCCAGAAGGTTGTGGCCCAGTGTGCAGGAACTGTGCTCCCAGGGACAATGCTCTCACCTGCCCTTGGAAGGTGCACACCAGGAAGGTGAAGGACTGTTGACCTGGTCTCTCCCTACTCGTCCCTGCCCATTCAGCCAGTGTTTGGCAAAACCACACCCCCTAGAGTACCAGCCTGGCCTGGGAGAGAGCTTGGTGTTCCTGGGGCAGTGGCTGGGCTGAAGGGCTGTCATTTCCAATGTGACCAGACAGGGATGCATGTCACCCCTCACCTGTCCACCAGCTGCCCTGGTGGGATGAGCTTCAGTTCCTGCGTCCTGCAGCCCAGCCCTGGCCCACAGCCCTCCTGTCCCACACTCAAATGTGTGAATCCGTTGCTTCACTCGGAAAGGGTTTGTTTGATACCACATCAGAAAGCACTCGGCACTTCTGAGCGGTGCTGACGCGGCAGCTGGCAACAGAAGTCACTTTAGCATCAGCCTCGGGGGCGGGTAGTGTCTGCCAGGATGGGTTTAGGCTCCCACACACCTCTGCAATGAAGCTAGCTGCCAGGTGTTGGGGACAGAGAGGCAATGGGAGGGGACTTCCCTGTGTATCCCTTGTCCCATCAGAACCTTGGCTACTCTACCCATGTTTCCTGCCACCAGCTGGGGACCATAGAGACAATAACCAGCCTTGTCCATCACCTAAGACGGCTTTGACTCTCACAGATGTGCTACAGCCCCTGGCTGAAGACCTGAGGCCCAATGTGAGGGACTGAGCAGGTCACACAGTTCGTCAGTGGGGTCAGGCTTTGGTACAAGTCTGGCAGAAAGAAGAGGCATAGGTCTCTGCCTCCAGATAGAGGAGGCCACCACTGCCATCTTACCATCCGGTCCTTTGAAAGCCCCTGTCAGGTTCCCACAAGAGCATCTCAGCTGCCAAGCAGGCAGCTGAGTGCAGGGCTGCAGCCTGCCTTCCTGGCAGATCACCTGTACAGGTGCTGGGAAAGCCGGACAAGGAAATGTCCAGATGCCCAACCTGCTTGATGCTTTGTCTCCTGCCCCCAGTTAGGCCCTGATGGCAGTGTCCGTGACAGCCAGCAGGGGGCAGCGTCTCTGCAGAGATGGTAGTCTTTGGCCATGCTGAATCCCAGGGCTGGCTGGCTTCAACTCTCTGGCTTCTGAGAAAATCCTAGAGTCAGTCCATAGAGGTTGGCAGAACACAAGAGCCTGGCACAGCCTCATCCCAGGAGGTTCTCACTGGCTTAGGCCAGTCCCACCCTTGCCCCACAGGCAGGTGATGTGGGGCAGGACCAATGGCTGCTCTGCAGGAGGGCAGGTGAGCCTTGTTTGAGGTGGGAAAGAGCAGATGAGCTTTGAAAGCAACCAGGAGAATAGAACCCTCCACCCCAAGTCTGCCGAGACCCAGGGAAGGGTGGCCTAGGGAACTGATCTTGGCCTTGGGACTCTGTAGACAGCTATGCCACGGCCCAGTTGGCCACAAGTGAGAGCCGTGGCAGCTGTCTGAGGTCCTCTGATAAGAGGTAGGGTCTCCAGGCCCTGAGGGATTAGGGTTAGGGCAAGCAGATGTCAGATGCAAGAAAGTCTGAACCTTCCACTTTGATCTGCTGGAGGAGGCCGGAGTGTTGTCTGACCCCTATTCTGGATGTTTTTGCAAAGCCAGGAAGAGTGGGAAATGCTGCCCTATCAGGACGCAGCAGACAAAGCATAGGGACCTTTGAAAGGTGGGATTTGTGGTTGCCAGGTGCCAGCTCTGCTGGTAGGAATAAAAGATTATGTCGCCTGATAAACAGGGACCTGGTTAGAAGGGGTGTCACTGGCTCAGGGAGCTGAGTTTCAGGGCTGGCCCTAGGCCATCCCTATAAAGAGCAGGCCAGCCATGCACAGGTGGGCAGAGCATGTTCTTGCAGCAGTGGGCATGGGATGAGATGTGTGGGGACTAGACATAACCAGAGGACACTGGCGTTGGGCAGCGTGCCAGTCTAGCGGTCCTCACGGACCGGCCGGATCTTCATCTCTGAGAACTTGAGTGAATACTGCCATCCTGTCCAGGAGGACCACTCGACACCATCCGCGTAGGAGGCATGTGCGCCACGTAGGTACTGCCCGTTGAGGTTGGATGTGTGGCAGTTGCGGTACCACCAGGCTCCTCGGTAGAAGGCGGCACAGTTGTTCTCCGAGTGGTCGCTGTCCCGGTCCTTGGTGGTAAACCTCATACCGCTGTGCTTCAGGAGGGAGTCACCTGCACAGTGTGTACACACAGTGCTGGGCACCTGGCCAGACAGCCCGCAGAAGCATGCACAGGCCCCTGAACACTGTCCACCAACCATGTGAGTCTGGGTGTGCGAATGCACACGCCACCCCTCAAACCTGTGTCCAGGCCTCTCACTTGCCAACTCCATGCCAACTCCACGCAGGTATCCTGGCTGTTCCTGTGTCCAAGCTGACTCCAACTTCCTCCCAGCTTTCTAACTCACCCACTCCTTTATCCAAGATGAGCCCAGAGGTCTCATCTGCAACTTAACGGCCCTCCCCCGCCCCCAGAAACCAACCCCCGGGGATCTCCTGGCTCCAGCTCTGGGCTCAGCTCTTCCCTCTGTGAAATGGGTAAACCACCCAGGCTCCATAGGGTTGCAGGAGTGAGGGCCCCACGGACCTGTGACCTAGATCCTGACCCCAGAAAGCAGAAGGCTTTGACCTGGCAGGCCAGCTCCCCCTGCTGCACCGGAGCCTCACCTGCAGTGCCGGAGTAGTCAGCCACGGTGAGTGGGTATCCATCTTCCTCAGGGTCCACAGAGAACAAGCCTACACCAAAGCTCCCGTAGTGGGCATAAGCGGTGCCATTGTCAAAGTCTTCTAGGTCCACGTGAAGCTCATATGCTGCTTGTGTAGTTAGGGCATGGATCCGCTTGAGCCCTGAGGACAGGGGAGGGGAGGGAGATGGATGAAGTCAAGGGATGAGGGAGGGATACCCTCCACTCACCCAATCAGGAGCTGGGGACAACTGCTAAGTGTGTGCTCTGCTCTCTGGGCCACTTCCTTCTCCCTGCAGGTGTGATTTGGGCAGGAAGCTAGAGACCTAGTAGTCATGTCTGCTTTTCTGTGTTCGCTTTATGTCGGGCTGTTCTTCCCAAACTTGGTATTGGTGTCCCATGTACCTGTCAATCTCAGGAATTTCCTCTATCCTCTCCATCTTATTTTTTGAGGCAGGGTCTCTCACTGAACTTGGGGCTCACTGATTCAGCCTGCCTGGTGAGCCCCAGGGACACCGTACCCCCATCTCTACACCCCTCCTCAGCACCGGGACATGTGGTGCAGGTACATGACATTGAACTTAGTTTTTTGGTTTCTTGGTTTTGTTTTTTGTTTGTTTGTTTGTTGTTGTTGTTGTTGTTGTTGTTTGGGTTTTCGAGACAGGGTTTCTTTGTGTAGCCCTGGCTGTCCTGGAACTCACTCTGTAGACCAGGTTGGCCTCGAACTCAGAAATCCGCCTGCCTCTGCCTCCCAAGTGCTGGGATTAAAGGCGTGCGCCACCACCGGCCGGCTTGTTTTTTTTTTTTTAAACATGGTATGAGGATTCACATCGAGGTTGTCCTTATCAACTGAGCCATCTCCTCAGTCCCCTAAATGTACAAATTTTGAGGTGGCACCTGGTAGAGAAAAGGTCGGAATTTACAGTTCAGATGGGTGGCAGCACAGGTGGCTGAACTCGGCCTTCTGAGCCTCTGTGTGCTGTTTTCTGTCTGTCCTTTATCGGCCTGTTGCCTTTCTGTTCAGCCTTGGGAAGGTGGCTGGTCTCCCATGCTGACCCAGTCACCTCCTTCTTAAGATTCGTCATTCTAGTTCTTCCTGGTTCCTTGTGAATTTCCCAGTCAGCTTAGTTCCCTAAACACAACTCTACAGTCAGTGTTTGTTGCGACCCCAGTGAGCATAGAGGGACCAGGCATGACAAGTGCTCGATAAATACTTCTCAGTTCACAGAGCTAAGGCAGTGCCTGTATCTCCTGCCATCCCCAGGCCTGGCTCTGCACACCCCTGCCGCCTACCCCCTTCCTCTCTCCCACTCTCCCACTCTCTGGCCCTTGGGCCATCCCAGGGTCTCACACAAACAGGGCACTTTCCCTGCCATCAGGATCAACTCTTGATTAAAAGGGCATTTAATTAAACGCCTCACAGGTTCACACGCCTATAGTGCTCCATCAGTCCCTCCCCGAAGGCTAGTGTTTGGGTTATCGTGTGCTCAAGAGCTTTGTGGACCCACCCCGCTCAGCCCCAGTATTCTCTGCCACGCAATCAGCAGATCACCCCAGGATCCCTATCCCCTGTCCCCTCCTCCTCTGCTCAGAGCTGCTGACTCAGTTCAGCCCTGAGATCTAGAGGCTGTGGGGTTCACCCAAGAGCAGGATCCCACTACATCCCGCCTCCCTACCTGACCTACTCTCCCAGGGCTAGTGTTATCAAGGCAAGCTGCTCTCCCTTCTTGGGGCATGGCTTGCACAACTGTGCAGGGCTGATAGACAAATGCTCAGGCAGCAAGTGACAATGACAACAGCCCGCACCTGGAAGCTAGGTAGCAGTTTAAGCACCTCCTGTATCGTGACCAATCAGGCAGCACAGCCCATGATCGATGCCAACGCATGCGGCCCAGAACTAGCTGCTGCTAGCCAAGGACAGACAGGGAGGTGGGCACAATGATGTCCCATTGTGTGGGTGGGAGAAGGAAGGCTCAGAGAGGGGCAGTCACCTGGCTAGATCACACAGCTGGCAAGCAGCAGAGCAGGGATTTGAACCCAGGCAGAAGGGCTCAGACTCCTATTCTTCTTCAGGCCTTAGCTGGGACAGATTGCATTTCCCAGGAATAGTGTATGATGGAGACAGCCCCAGGGGGTGCTGGGAGATGCCCTTTTTCATCATTATACAGTTACTGGGATCCAAAGACCTACAGTCAGCATGCCATAGTTGGGGTTAATAGTCCTGGGCTCTGGACGCATCTTCCTGGAACCTTGCACTGGTGCTGGCTAGATGGTTCAGTGGGTAAAATGTGCTTGCTGCCAAGCCTGACAACCTGAGTTCAGTCCTCAACATAGTGGAGAGAACTAAGCTTCCTAAGTTGTCCTCTGATCTCCACACTCACACCATGGCGCACGCGCACACATGCACACACACACACACACACACTAAATGACAACAAATTAAATTAAATTAAAATAACAAGGGCTAGAGAGATGGCTCAGCAGTTAAGAGCACTGTCTACTCTTCCAGAGATCCTGAGTTCAAATCCCAGCAACCATATGGTGGCTCACAACTATCCATAATGGGATCCTATGACCTCTTCTGCTATGTACTCATACATAAAATAAATAATTCTTTTTTTAAAAAAACCCACACACATACAAAAAAACAAATACATGAAATTTCAAAGCATGGTAAATAGTGCCTGAGGAATGACAGACACCTGAGGTCAACCTCTGGTACATACACACACACACACACACACACACACACACACACTCACATGTGTGATGTCTACCTATAGCCATTATATATAAAGAGCATCTGTAAGTCAATAGAAACAGAGAAAGCCGTCAATGAGAAGGCATTGGAGGGGTAGGAAAGCAGAGGCAATGCCACAGGGATGCTGAGGGCCTCCCAGTTGACATTCTTGTCAGGGCTTCTCGTCTGCAGAGCTAATCAAGTCCCTGCTTAAATGCTTCCTCCCCACCTTCTACAGCTGCTGATAGATTTCAATTAAGATGCCACCAAGCAGCGAGCTGCGAGCCGCCAACCCTGCTCAAAGCTTATGGGTGGGAAGGGGGGACAGCCTCTAACCGGCCACTGCCACTTCTTCCTTCACATAACCACCTCAGGTGGCTGAAGAGGAATTTCCCACCCATACCTGTTTGCAGTCCCTCCTAACACGGCGTCAAAGCATACCCCATTCCCTCCCGTGGAGCTGCCTGGGCTTCCACACCCAGCATGGACGATGGGACTTGTGGCCTCCCCGCTTGAACTTCAGCTTTGTCATCTGTAGAAGGGGGTGATGGGGACATTTAAATGGCCCCACAATGAGCACAGCAAACTCTGACCATTGCCCAAATGGTGTGCGGCCTCCCCCTATGGAAAGTCCCCAACTGGGTACCAGGAGGGGGTGGATTCTGCCCTCCTGGCCTCTGGTCAAGGAACATGGACTTAAGTGACACCATAGGTCAGCATGCTGGTGCCTTATGGGGATCTACCTCCAACTTGTCATGGGACCTGCCTTCCACCCTCCCACAAGTGCAGTGAAAGTCTCTTCTCACCAGGGAGCCACCTAAGGCCACCTGGTACCCACACCCAGGATTCTAGCCCTCAGTTGGTGCAGGGACTGGCCTCTTACTGGGGCTCACATTCAGCACCCCAGCAAAGCCTCTGCTAGCCCTGGAGCATCCCCAGTCTTTCTGATGCCTGAGATGGGGTCCTCATACCCACCATAGCTGAAGTGACCCAGGGCTGTCCAGAGCTCCTAGACAGTCCCCAAACAGGACTATGCTTCCTGCTTCCTGCTAGAGTTACTGAGACAGCCCCTCCCTACCTCCTACAAGAATCCCGGGAACTAGAGAGCAGCTATGTGGCCTGGGGCCAGTGCCTCTGCCTGCTGAGTTTGGTTTATTATTGTTGTTGTTGTTGAGACTGGGTCTTAATATGTAGCACTGTCTGGTCTGGAAATCCTAAGCACACCAGGCTGGACTTGTAGCAATCCTCCTGCTTCAGCGTCTCTGGTGCAGAGGTTATAATCGGGAACCATCAAGTATAGCTTTTTGTTTTTATTTTTCTTGCTGGTCTTGAATGACAGAGCTCAGTCTGGCCTTAAACTTCGTAGTCTGGCTGGCCTGGAACTGGGGTCCTCTGCCCCTGGGTGCAGGGGGGGGACACATTACCCAGCTTTCCCTGTCACACTGAACACCGCATGTCCACGGGACCCACGTGTAATGGTCTCCTGTTGGTTCTATTCTCAAGCTCTCAATCACTTGAATCCTAGTTACTTCCACATACCAGCGAAGGGCCTCAGAGACTAGAGTGGAATCCGGTTAAGGACAGGCAAGGACCAGGCAGAGTATGGAGTGTCCGGGGTGTGGAAGCTTACCTAGCCAGTGCTCCCCTGTAAGCTTGCCGAAGCCCTCCCGGTAAGCCTCCCAGCCTCGAAAAAAGTTCACAGAGCCATCCTCCCGGCGCTGAAACACCTGCAAGAGGAAAGAAGGCACAGCATTGGAGCCAGCAGTTAAGGAGCCCACACTCTAGACTCCCACCCTCCCTCAAGGCTCTCCCTCAAGGCTCTCCCGGCCAGCATGGGACACTGGGATGGGCTGGGGTGGGGTCCAGACCACCCACTTCTCTCAAGAGCTCCTGGCTCTGGAACCTGGAACAGACCAGAGTCTCAGAGGCTCGTGGTGACTAGAGGCAGGTCTGACTAACCCACCACAGGTCCCTGGAATGTCCCCACAAGAAGGCGTCGCCACAGGCAGGAACCTAAGCTCCCAGGCCCACTTCTGCTGTGGATGCTGGGTTGATCCTTTCTTGATTCTCACCAGGAAGCTGTGGCCCAGCTGACACAGTATTTGCTAGCTGTATATGAGCTCTCTGGGTTTTTGTCGGCCTGTGTCAGGCATGGTGGCATTGCACTAGGAGATGGAGGCAGGAAGAGCAGAAGATCAAAGTTATCTGAAGCTACACTGAAAATCCAAGGGCATGAGCTTCATGAAATACTGTCTCAAATGAAAGAGACAAAGTTAAAAACAGAGGGAGAGCGAGGAAAGGAGGGGGAGAGAGGGAAGGTTGAGGGAGAGGGGGCAGAAAGGGGATGAGAAGGAGGGTGGGGAGAGAGAAGGAGGGTGGGGAAAGAGGGAGAGAGGGAAGGTGGGGAGACAGAGGGAGGGTGGGAAGAGTGGAGGGTGGAGAGAGGGAGGGTGAGAGGAGAGAAGAAAGGAGGGGGAAGAGAGGGAGGGGGAGGAGAAAGGAAAGATGGGAGAGAGATAGGAGGGGGAGAGAAGGAAGAGAGGGGCATATGCCTAACGCTTTTATTGGAGTTGTTGTCTGTTTCCTTTCTGAGACAGGATCTCCCCTGTACTCATCTATCTGGAACTCACTAGGCAGCCCATAGCAACCCTCCTGCCTCAGCCTCCCAAATGCTAGAATTATAGGCATACACCATAATGCGAAGTCCATTCTCAAGTTTTTAAGCAACTCCTCACCTTAACCTTGACCCCCGGATTCCCACCTCTCACCCAGCTCCTCTCCACAAATCACATACTCCCAGTAGGAACCAGGGGGTGTGGCCTGGGAACCCTTTATCCAAGCCACTCCTCGAGGGAGGCCCATGAACTCAGAGCAGGCTTCGGGTGTGACTCGGGTACCAACGAGCCGCTGAGCCGCCAGAGCCGCCTCTGTTCTTTTTAATAACATTCTCGATTTGGGAGTCTGAAGTCCCCTTGGTTAAATTGCCTTGAAATAGGGACGGTGCTGGTCCCGGCCGAGCTGACGAGTATTTACGCGATCGCTGACAGTCCCGTTCTGGGGCGGCCTGGCCCACACCGCCTTTCTGTTTAACAAGCCTTTTCCTGCTCATTTGCAGAGGCAGGCGCCCACCTGCCTCCATCTGTGTCTGTGTCTGATGTCAGAGCTCTGGCTGCCACTTTCATTACTAAGCAGCCCGGTTCCGGCAGCTCGGAACCGCCCGGGTGCCCGGGCAGAGCATCGGCGTCTGCTCTAGAGATGCACCATGTCCCCAAGGACACGTCAGTCACAGACAGTTGGGCAGCTCTGACGTCACATGCTAGAGGGAAGATGACACTTTTTTTTTCTGTTTTCCCCGACCTGGTCCTGCCCTGAAATATCAAGTCCTCAGGAGGGACCCGCTGGGTAGAAGGAAGTTCGATAAGGCTTGGGGAGATCTGAGCGGTGTGGAGAGCCGTATTGACTGCTGCACATTGGGACCCTGAGCACGCGCCCTTTGAAAGGCTTAATCCTGGCAGAAGCTTAGGCCCTCCCGAAGGCAAGGCGAAGGCGGCAGACAGGCTGAGCCTGCTTCTGCTGGAAGAGGAGGAGGAGATCTGCAGGACCAGCAGTCTGGAAGCCCCCACCCCACCCACCGAAGGCCAGCTCCCACTGGAGGCCCTAGGGCCCCCACCCCGGGGGACCCAGCTCCGCCAAATGGAGTTGGGTGCTAAGGGCCTGGACTACAGAGTCTAGCTGCCGCACAGATCTCCTCACCTCTCTAGACCTGTTTTGTCATCTGTGAAAGACCACAGGCTATCAGGATCCACTGAGCCTCGTGCCGTGGATGTACAGTCAGTGCTAGCAGGTAAGATAAACAGGAGCTTAGTAGGCAGGCTGGTCTCCTTTGCTCCTATCTCCATCTTACCCAGCTCTCTCTTCCAAATGGTAGCTCTACACACCTCCTCCCCAGCCTTCTCATGCTACCAGCTTCTTTCAGGCATATGGTCCCAACCAGTCTCTCTGGGGAAACTAAGTCCAAGGCACAAGGTCCAGACTGCCCTAAGGGATCTTAGGCCAGGAAAACACACACACGCACACACACACACACACACACACACACACACACACACACACACACACACACGGACGCAGAGCAGATCTAGGGCAGAGGGGAAAAAATTGGTCTGCACAGAGAAATGCAGCTTCCTAGGGAGAAACGGAACCCTGACCCCCACTGGCCTGTTCTATAGCTCAGCTCTGCCCTTCTTAGCCAGCTCTGCGTCCCAGGGCTTCTACAAAGAAAGCCTTCTAGTGCCTTGCCTAGTGAAAGTGGGGTGCCAGGTTTCCAATCCCCCATGGGAATGAAACTTGTGGAAAACAGACAGGGAAGCCTGATATAGACGGGAATGTCAGAGGAACAGCACCTCCCACAGGGAACCAGGCCCAGCGTGTGGGAGCCAGGCCCAGCGCATACTGCAGGCAGTGAAGCTGAATGTGTGTGGGTCCAGTTGTGCCCCTCCAGAAAGGCTGAGGGACAGAAGGGACCCTAAGGTTTCTGGATAGAGCCTCCCTGTTCTATAACCCATCCCCAAAGAGCTCAGAGCAGTGGGCTGGGACCAGCCAGCTCTTCAGACGCTTTGCAAGGACCCTGTGGTCCCAAGCTATAGTTCCTGGAGCTTGGCCTGGCCCTGCCTTTCCCTAACCCCAAAGGGCGCAGTAAAGGACATCCAAGCCAGGAGGGCAGAGCACCAGACAGATGGTACTGAGCGGTTGCCTCCCTCCGCGGCACCCGCTGTTCACTACATCCCTCCTCCGGCACAGATGGGCCCTGTGCTGCTTCTGTGTTCTGTGTGTTATGGCAGATAAAGCTGGGACAGCGGCAAGGTAGCTAGCACATGCTCAGCCACTGCTCCACTGCTGACTCAGCTGCTTTTAGCCACCAGACTGTCCCCACTGCACTGTGGACTCCACCTGAATGGTCACTTGAGGCAGACACATCCCCTACGCCCACCAGGGCTTCTTGCTTCATTTCTACCCAGCAAAATGACACCAAAATTAAGAATGACCAACATTTGTGTTAGACTGTTAGATTTGGTTCTAAACAAACCATAACATTGGCCTTGGGAGATAGATCAGCTCAAAATTGCTTGCCATGCAAGCACAGGGCCTGAGTCAAAACCTTTAGCCCCGGGCTGGAGAGATGGCTCAGGGGTTAAGAGTACTGACTGCTCTTCCAGAGGTCCTGAGTTCAACTCCCAGCAACCACATGGTGGCTCACAGCCATTTGTAATGGGATGTGATGACCTTCTGGTATGTCTGAAGACAACTACAGTGTACTCCTATACATTAAATAAATAAATAATCTTTAAAAAAAAACAAAAAAAACAAAAAACCAGAAAAACCCTTAGACCCCTATAGAAAACTGGACGTGGCTATCTGCACCTTTAATCTCTGCATTAGAGGACAGAGACAGGTGGATCCAGCCAGCTGGCCTAGGAGAAATGACAAGCTTCCGGTTCAGTGAGCAATCAAGTTTTGAGGTGATAATGTGGAAAGCAATAGAGGAAGACATGCAATATTCTCCTCTGGCGTCAGCATCGCATGGAGCACATACCCATATCCATGTGAATGCACTATACGCTTGTACACACATCCCTGTGAACATACTGTGTGCTCCTACACACATCCATGTGAATGCACTGCGAGCTTGTACACACATCCACATAAACGCACTGTATACTTTTATCGTACAGAAATACGCAAAGCCAAGCCAAGTATAAGGCACACAGTGGGGAGGCAGAGACGGTGGATCCCTGGGGCCTACCCGTCAATCTTTCCTACTTGGCACACTCTCAAATTAAAAAAAAAAAAGGTATATAAATTGGACACACACACAGACATGCATGCACATATACAAAGGAAGCCCAGCATTTTCAACACAGGGCATTGCAGTTGGACTAAGACACACTATGACCTACCCCTGCGCCATCCCTGCCATGGCTTAGGAGATGGGACTTTGAGATCTTTGAACCAGGGCTCAGAGAAGTGCATGTTCCACCCCCCACCCCCACCCCCACCCCCAGCCTCACAGTTTACATCGGAAGCAGGAAATAAGCAGGCTACGCCATTTCCTACTGTGTCCTCTTCTGCTCTACTCTATTCGATTTAAAAAAGCAGCGTTGATCACAACACAGGAAATTGATTTCGCCACCTGCCAATGGATCCAGGCCCACAGTTTTAAGAACTGTTGCCATCAGGTTCCTGGTGTCTGCCGTGGGCCATGCTAGTCACAGGTCGAATATCGAATGACTGAGTGTCCCTGCACACATGCTGGTACCCACTGTGGCACAATGTGTGGCCTGACAAATTCTGAGAGGTCCACATGCTCCAGCTAGCCAGATGGACAAGACCAGGGTGCTGGGCACATGGGTGTGTTTCGACTCCGACGCCCGAGGCGAACTGCAGCTGTGGCTTTGGAGTTCTGAAAATCAGCTGGATTATAGTAACGACAACAGGATTGCGGACTTTAATTAGAGAGCAAGATTCAGCTGGACTGGAGGAAGCCGGACAAAGGCCTGGAGTGTCTACCTCCCCTCCTTCAGCCCCAGGCTTCCCAGGTAGGCAAAGGCTGAAGACGCCAAGGCCAGAGCAAAGTAGTTATTGATCAACCCTGGGCCTGCAGTGGGTGTTGGCCCAGCTCCTGAGCTTCACTTGGCTTCCGGCTGGAAGGCAACAGAGAAACACTCACCAACGCCGAGGCCTCCTGGGCTGGAGCCATGAGTGGGAAGGCAGACAGCGTGTGTTTTCTTGGTTCTGATTCTTAAAACCCGGTCTCCTGCTGCCACTGGCTCAGCTTGGAACTACCACCCAGGGGGCTCCGCCAAGGAAGCGTGCGGTTCACATGGTCCTGCAGACGGTGCTGGGTGGTTGCAAAGGACAGTCAAGACTGCACTTGATGTAGCTGATTGTCCTAAGAGTGTCAGCAAAGCCAGCCACATCAACACCTGGTGCCTCCCCAGCCTCCTTCTCCACAAGTCTGGGCCTAGTAGAGTATCTACTGCAGAATAACCCTGCCAGGCCCACTCCAGGTCTGCAATAGTACTGAGCTTGGAGCTGGAATGCTAAGTGGCCGGTGTACCTCAGAGGACGGAACAGGCCTTACACTGCAGTTGTGCAGGAGTGGGCTCCCATCTGGCAGTTGTTGAGACCAAGACTAGGAGTGTGGGTGATCTTTGGGGTTAGGTATAGTCAGAGACTAGAGATGACAGGGCATATGCACACCCCATGGAGATGTCCTGTGGCCTGGTAAATAAGAAAGTAAGCCAGCACACCCATGAGCGCAGCTGTCTCTCAACCCAAGGGAGCGCCCTGGGGTAGCATCCAGGGGCAAGGGTATTAGAGACTGTTAACAATACCCAAGACCCGGCTTCTCCCATGGATTCATGGCTGCCCCAGCACCCATCATGTACTGAGCATAGATGGATGAGCAGAGCATCTGAGAGCTGGCAGTCCCCAAGACACAGGCACACATAGGCCTGCAGACACAGCACAGATGCATCCAAATACCTCAGTTTCCTCATCTAGTAAATGTAGATTGTGACAGTCCCAGGCCCTATAGTTTATGTGAGGAATCAGAGCTCAAGGGCTAGGGATGTAGCTCAGCTGACAGAGTGCTTGCCTAGCATGCACAAAGCCCTGGGTTCAATCCTCAGCACCGGGTGTGGTGAAACACTCCAGAAATCTCAAAACATGGGAGCTGGGGGCAGAAAGATCAGAAGTTCAAAGTCATCCTTGGCTACACAGCAACATGAGATCCTGTCTCAAAACCAAACCAATACACACACACACATGAAGTGCTGGCACACAGCATTCAAACATGGCTCAAAGGATGCTCTGAGCGGTTGGGAACCCCCTCTGTGGGAACTGGGGTACTCAAGGAGGTTGCTATACTTAGAGTTACACTGAGAGAAGCAGGGGGTGAAGGAGGGGTGCTTCCCCACAGGCCATGACCCTGGGGCAGCAGTGGTTCCTAGACCTTAGAATGTCCACAGGAGAGGACACTTTAGATTGTCCTAGTCTGAGGGACTTGCTGACCTGGGGAGAGGGAGGGGCCTGCCCAGCAGGTGATTCTGGGAGTAGAGGAGGGAGGAGCCAAGGAAATGCTCAACTTTTGAACATATCCTTTAAGTGCTCTGCCCCCATGGAATGCTCTGCCCACTTCCCATGGCCGCCTGACTTGCAACAAGTCCTGAAGCCTTCCTAAGCCATGTTTCCACCTCTGAAGCCTTTCCTTATTCCTGATGATGAACTAAAGTCAGCATAAGCCGGTGACACACAGTAGGCCCGATACCTGTCCCCCAAACCAGCTGGTGGCCCGCAGTATGTCTGACAGTTGCCCCCAAACCAGCTGATGGCTCACAGTAGGTCTGGCAGCTGCCCCCCAAACCTGCTGATGACACACAGTAGGTTGACAGCTGCCTCACCCACACCCCCTGCAAAAAAAAAAAAAAAAGACAGTTGCTGGTTCCAGAAGGAAACAGCCCGCTCCTTGTTTGTGACTGGAAATGGTACCCCCGGGCTTGGCACCCTGCCACGTTTCCCAGGCTTGGCAGCCAGTGCCTGCCGACTCTGGCAAAACAGTGCTCTAAGCTGCCATTTATCAAGTGCTGTGCCTAGTGCTGTTTCACGTGTGGTGTCCCATGGACACGGTGCGCTCCCCAACAGACGCCAGAGTTGTGGAAATTGACCTGCACCAGGTGGAGGCAGCCTCCTCCAGCAAATCGGGAGAAGGGAGAACAGGAAGGAGGAGGCACCTGTCTCTTCAGTCACTGTGAAGGTAGGTGGGCTCTGGGCAGCAGTGTGGGAACACTGTGGCTACAGCATGTCACTGACCCTCCCGAGGGGAGGGGGCTGGCCATAGGCTCCCTGGCAGCCTTGCAGCCTGGCCTCCCCAGCATAAGGTCCCCTGGAGCTTTTCATCTCTCTCTGCACCGACTGCCTGCCAGGCTCCTTTGAAGTTCTAGAGGGCAAGGCTCTTCTCCTGCCCCACAGCCTAAGGAGGAAACAAGAGGACTTGGGGAAGGGGGGCTTCCTCTCATGTGGAGCCAATTAAAGGCACATCTGAACGCATGATCCTTCTAGATCAGTGGGAAAACACCTGGTGCCTAGCAGAAGGTGTAAGTGGATAACAGCCAGGTGGTGTAGTGTGGTGTGGTGTGTGGTGTGGGGTGTGTGTGTGTGTGTGTGTGTGTGTGTGTGTGTGTGTGCTGAGTCTCTACTGGAGGAGATATGGAAACCACCCATGATTACACAAAGGTAAGGCTTTGGCAACAAAGGCTATCTCCCCCTGCCTGACCAGCTCTCCCCTCTAGGAAGCATCATGGGGCCCCAGAGGGGAGGGTCATGCATCTGAGCAGTGTTAGGAGAGGAGGACAATGCAGGTGCTGTCCCAAACCTAGGTGATCTTGAGAGAACACAGTCCCCACCCTGCCTAGCACAGAGGTGAGAGATGTAGGGTGGTAACCCAGAGGTGCAGGAGCCTAGAAAGTAGGCCAGGGCGATCAGAGAGGCCTCCAGAGGGTATGGCTGGGGCTGCTCTATACCCAGTGAGGAAGGTCTCTGGTCTGGGTCACAAGATCATCCATCTCATTTTCTGGAGAAGGTTCAGCAGTGTCCTGACACCCCTTCCTGTGCCCCATTCCTCATGTGAGGTCTCTTTCTGGCCTGGCTCGTGTGAGCCTGTGGTGAGTGTGGGACAGCATAGAAAGGGGCCAAGCGAGCCTGAGCACCACCTTGAAGCATCTGTCCTTCTGCCCCGAGGTCTGTCCAATGGCAAAGAGCTCCAGGCAGCATCATTACCACACGGCACCCCCATTTCCAGAAGCAAGGACTCATGGTCCATGGAATTCATGCTTCAGAGTTTCCTTCCGCGATCACTGCATCCCTTTACCTTGCCTGTCAGGATCACCCACTCCCTATGGAATCCCTGTGATACAGAGAATTCATTCATGCCTCAGAAGGCACCTCCATGAGCCTGTCACCCACATGTACCACTGTCGAATGTGGTACATCGAATGTGTGTGAGCCCTGACTCAGACTCTCTTATACCAAATACCAGATGGGTTGGCAATAGGAAGCAGCCACAGTCCAGGACAAACCTTTCTGCTACCCACACTGAGCCGCGCTCTGTCCACCATCACCAAGTCTCTAGATCAGGGCCTCTCCAGTGACCCTCAGCCTTGACACAAGCCAGCTTCCTTGTCCTTCTGCCCTCTCAGCTGTGAGCTTGCTACTCTGCCTCAGTCCCAGACGGCTCCCTGTGGCTGATGCTCAATTAATTGTTCAGTAGCAATTAATTGCATTGACTTGCCTCCGAAGGCCTGGACTTCCCCTGGCCAGGCTGGCTGGGTAGCAGAGGCAAACCTCTTGCCCTCTCTAGGTTTCCCTGCCAGCCTTTGGGAATAGAAGGGGCACGGGGCAATGCCAGGCAGGAAGTGGTATTCAGACTACAGAGAGCCTCTTGGGTTGAGTCCAGTCCTGCCCACCCTGGTCTCTAGAAGGCATGCTGTAACAGAGGAGCCGACTCAGAGGTTTGAGGCCCCCAGCACAGCATCCAGTCTGCTGGGGAGGGCCATGCAGTGTTGGTGCCTGAAGCTGGGCGGTTTTGACGGAGAACCTAATGAGGATGGATGGGCCGAGAGAGGCCAGCACCTTCCCAAACAACAATTGAACATCCAGGAGACTCTGTGTGTGTGGAGGGGGTGATCCTGACAGACGCCAGCAGGCATCTAGGGGAAGATTGCTTCAGACAGAAGCCAAATGGATATGAACGTTTCCCAACCACGCAAGCACTTTGCAGAGCACTCTGGCCTCTCCTGCAAGAGCCCCCACTCAGGCGTAAGGGCGTCAGGTCTAAGCTGGGCACTGTTCCTCACCCATCCCAGTTAATCGTCCCTGAAGCCAAGGCCAAAGGAATTACCAGGCCCAGACCCTGACTGACTCCTCAGAAGATTGGATCCAAGTCAGTGGAAGACAGATGTGCGGCCGTGTCGGACGGAGCCTCAGTTGGGCACCAAGCCCTGCCAACCCTTAATTCTGATTTCTGGGCCTGGAGGGGGCCTCCTGGCCGGTTTGCCTGCCTAGAGATCCCAGAGGCAAAGGCTATAACTCAGCCTCTTTGCAGTTAGGAAAACAAAAGAGCTTTTAACCCCAGACACGGATCTGGTACGTTTAAAAGCTCTCCCCTAGAGCCTGAAGACAAGTTTAGAGATATGTCCATCTTCAGGGTCTCTGGGGGATCCTTGGCTGCACTCAGACTGGCTCCTAATTGCAGGCTTCGCTCTGCTCCTTCTCTGCTCTCTCTCTGACTGCCCCCTCCACCTCCATCCCCCTCTGCTGGGGACACCGACCCCTTTCAAAGCCGACTCAGGTTGCTTGCTCTACAAGTCCCAGGCGCTCTCTGGAAACACTTCCTACCCTTTTCTGCTTTGTAGCTTTATCTGGCGTTAAAAATCCTCCTTGGATGTCCATCAGCCTAGACATCAAACACCAAAAATAGTCAATGCCAAGGGTCTCAGGTAAGCAATGGAGGCAACCGGGGTGAGCTAAGGTCAGAGACATGAAGAGTGTCTGCCCGGCCACACCAGGAGCAGTTGGGTCTGTATTTCACTGAACCAAGCAATGGGCCTCCCTTGCTGAAGAGTGAGGTGGGGCAGGGCTAAATATCTGAGTGAGCTCCTGGTAAATCACTGGCTTCCAGGTCAGCGTGGACCAGGAGGCACAGGAGTGGACTTTGCAATTTCTTCTAAAAACTGTGAGTGAGCCAGGGGTGATGACGAATACCTTTGATCCCAGAGCTCAGGAAGCAGAGGCAGGTGGATCGCTGCACAAGAGCTACACAGAGGGATCCTGTCGATAGATAGATAGATAGATAGATAGATAGATAGATAGATAGATAGATAGATAGATAAGACTGTGAGTGTGCGCATTTGTGTGTGTGTATGTGTGTGCACATGTATGTGTGATTGCCTGTGACTGGGAAGGTTTCAGGTTGACCTCTGGTGTCTTCTTCAATGGGACCCCACCTTATTTGCTAGCCTTGTCAGCTGAACTCCACCTATATCCGTAGACACTTGAGAGTGAGTGTCCCAGCTCTTCCCAAGAGCACACAGTCAGACCACTGCTGAAGCCTCCTTCCACACCCACTCCCCAGTACCTTCCATGGCTACCCATTGCCTGTCCCCAACGCCAGCTTCATCTCACAGCCACACACTCCAGCTGACTGTGCCCTGAGAAGTCACCTGCTCTCTACTACTGCTGGTGCTCAAAAGCCACACCCCCCCTCCCAACCCTGGTTGCCCCCTTAGCTACAGCAACTTCCAGCTTAAATCCCTGCAGGGGCCTCCTCATCTCTACACTTCCAAGATCCACAATACACAGTGTTCAAACATGTCTACTGCTCATGTTGCTACTGATGAACAGAGCAAGGGTTTCCTCCAGCCAAGCCCAGCACTTTATTCTGCACAAAGGAAGAAGGGATTTGCTTGCTTGTTTGTTCGTTTGTTTTGTTTTTGAGACAGGGTTTCTCTATGCATTTCTGGCTATCCTGGAACTCACTCTATAGACTAGGCTGCCCTTGAACTCTGAGACCCGCTTTCCTCTGCCTCCCGAGTGCTGGAATTTGCATTTTTAAATTTCACACAGTAGTTGACATGCAAGGAGCCTGGGAGGCTCTTGAGATGGTCAGAACCTACCAATGTGGGAAAGGAATTGCAAGCTCATTTCCTACCGTGCCCCTCAGCTCTACCCCAGGACGGAGCCACGGTGCATGGGATAGTTGCTTGATGCCTGTGGTTCAGTACCCTTTGAATAATACTGAAGAATGTGTGACTGTTTTCTTAAGTTCTCAGTGAGAACAGCCAGTCCTGCTCCTTTTTGTCTTATTTCCCCTGCAAAGGCTCCTGCAGATCCCACAGCCCAAGCCTACATTTCCTGCCTGGTGCTCTGCAGACAACTGGTCAGGTCTGGCTTGCTGGGTGCACCAGCTGCCCCAGCTCAGGGGAACCTCAGAGTACCTGTGGCCATACCATCCATCCTTGCTGCCTGATAGAGTCCCATTCTCCCACTGTTCAATGAGGCAGGCATCTGGTAGTATGGGGGTGGGCAGAGAGCCCCTTCCTTCCTCCACAATGACATGTACCTACCTACGCTGGATAGATAAAGAAGAGTCACAGGTCCCTGGTACTTCTACATCCCAAGGCCTCACCCAACACCGAAGCACACCCTGAGAACCAAGGCTTAGGAGCAATGGCACCTCTTACTCTGCATCTGATCCCCGAGGGCACACTCACCTGGTGTCTATAGGGAGTGGGTAGAGTTTGAATTAGGCAGAATATGCTGGGCAGGCTGCCTCTGCAGATGAATGCACAAACCAGACTCACCGTCCAACCTCCGCCATCAGTGCGCATGTCACAGTAGACCTGGAAGCCAGCTGGGTAGTGAGTGGGGAAGACAGAGTAGACACCATCATCCTGCTGTCCACTCAGGAGAACATCCAGGCAGTCCCGAGGCCGAGAGCCTATGACAGGGAGCTACATCAGGGTGACGGTCGCCCAGACACTACATTCTGTCATCCCGTCCCCCCAAAGAGGACTCTGGCAATCTCTGACAAGTCTCTCCACTGGAGGTCAAAAGCACAAGCCCTCTGTCCCAAATAAATCCTTGAGGCCTTGCTTTCCTCATCTGGAAAATGGGCTTACAAGCTCAACAGGCCAGGCTCTGAGTCACCCGGCCACAGGAAGTCCCTTCTCTATAGCAGCAACTTGTCCTTGTCTATGAGAGTCAAGGGACAGGTGATGGAGAATGGAAGGCAGCCCTCACTACAACCACCCATTTCCCTGGAGCTGGGCACCAGAGCCACCCAGCGAAGGCAAGCGTATCTCACTCACCATTGGCACAGCCTCGAGGCCGGGCTCCCCGGGAAGGTGCCCTCTGAAGGTCAGCCTTGACACGGGGCCGGCCTAGCCCCCGCTCCCTCTGCAGAGCCTCCAGGACGTCACTGACTGAGTTCACCAGGTGAGCCATGTGACCTTGACTCTCAGAGAGAAGCTGCAGATGGAGCATAGAAAGCCTTAGCGGGAGCACGGGTCTGCAAGGCCCCTGCCAGTAAAGGCTTTCCCCAGGCTTGCTCTGATCTCAGGGTCATGTTCATGGCACTTTGAGCGGTCAGTGGGGCTCTAAGGGGTTCAGAGGGCAAGGGCTCAGGTGGAAGCTTGGTCACGTCTATGCGTCCAGCCCAGCTGATGGAGACAGTGCAGGAAAAGGCCTCAGCAGACATCAGCACAAGCTACCCACCAACCAGTTCCTCCTGAAGCCGCCTTCGTTCCGTTCTTTCACTGGGACAGGGAGTCATGTGGCTCAGGTTGACTTTAATCCTCTGATGCTCCAGTGTGGAGATTATAGGCTAGTGCCAACCACGTACAATATATGCAATGCTGGGGACCCAGCCTGGGGCTTCCTGGGCAAGCATTCTACACACTAAGCCATGTCCCCAGCAAGCCTTGGTTAGTAGGAGAGAAAAGAGTTATCATCACCAACCTAGCCTAACGAGGTCTGGTGAGCTCTCATATGGAGCATCAGCACAGCACCCCAGGAGGGCACCCCAGCACGGCGACATCAGGCCTCATGGGACCCTCTCTCTACCTTCCTGGCTATAGCACAGACCACCTACGGTCTCCTCTAAGACCCCCACATGAGGAGGCTAAGGCAAGGGTAGTCCCTGCACCTGAGAAAACAGACCTGAGTATTGGAAAGGGCATGAAGCCTGGGTATAGGTTGCTGCATTCAAAACTGGGCCCCAAACATACCCTCTGCTCCCTTCCCCACCCCACCCCCGTTTGAACATTGTGGGGAGTCTTCTTAGAAGCCTGGTGTACATCAACAGGGCCCCACAGTACGGCAAAGAGCCAGGACTTGAAATTGTTACTTTTATGTTCCAGGAGGGAATGGGAAGCCTGGGAGAATCCCCACCCCCCAATCCCTGCATCCTAACCCCTACCTACAGGGGAATCAGGATTCATGCCACTTCCTCGAGGCAGATGAATGGCAGCGAAGGAAGGGTGAAACCGTCCTATGACCACACCAGGTGTGGGTGGGGCCAGGCCCTGGTATTCTCTGAGTGGGTCATGGCTGTGTGACACCCTCCCTGCCCTATCTGCAGGCCAGGACTGTCACTATCACCTGCTCTCCATAAGACTCCAGCCACGTGAGGTAACTCTTACCCCTCCCATCTTCCCCTCCCTCCCTGCCCATGGGTCAGAGCACACCAGAGCAGCATAGATCTTCAGAGGCATCTTACTATGCTGGCTGCTGGAGGGGCCTGGGGGTCTCCTGCCTCCCCACCTGCCCCCTCACCTGGGTTTCAGGAGTGCATAGGGCCCAGGTGGGGGGAGGATAGCGGGCAGCTGACAGCCAAAGCAAGCTAGGTCTTGCTCACCGAACCTGTCACTTGCCAGATAATAGCCCATCGGAGGAAGAGAGAAATACACCCACCCAGCCAGCAGTTTATAAAACGTGATTCTCAGCCCGTCCGAAGGCAGAGCCCTGTGAAGCTGTAGGTCCTGTTGGTTTCCCCTCTGCTGAGCAGGTGATTCTGTGGTCTCCAGGAGCACTACAGTGGGCTACAGGAGCCCACCACAGTGACCTACGGTCAGGCTCCCTGGAGCCCTTGTGGGGACACAGGCAGCTCTTGGTGAGGGAGTGAAAAAAGTCCCCTTGGTAAATCTCACTGCATGGCCCATCCTTTTGAGTCACCATGGCTGTGACATTCAACAGCTCAGGCCCAGCCCCTCCTTCTCCCTGGCAGGCCAAGGAGACCTCGGTTTAAACTAGCAAATGATTACCACTGAAACATATAAACCTGCCCCGAATTAATAGGGAGTCAGTCCCTGCTCGCTGAGCCGCGCAAACCATCACGAGAGAAGCTGGCGCGGCAACCAGAGGCTGTGAAATCAGGGCAGCTGCTTCCAGCGAGGCTCAGCAGCGGCCAGGCTTCCACCAAGCCTTTCCCCACCGAGCCTCAGTCTGCCCCTCTGCAGAGTGGGTGACAAAGGCACCTGCCCCTGGGGTTACTGCCTTGATATGTGCCCACAGGGTGGAACATGGCTTCCACTCACAAAGGGCTTTCAATGATGATAGTGTCTCTACAGGCTAGAGGCTGCTGAGCCTTGCACAGTCCGGAGCACCAGCATCCCCTTGGGCTTGGCCTGAAAGAACCTATCTAGAGAGGGGATGTGGCCCACCCAAGATTGCCCAAAGCTAAGGTGGATCCCACACTGTAGCCTCAAGTCAACAGGCAGAACTGCTAACCTAAGCTGGGCAGTGAGCAACCTCTGACAGTCATGGCTTTGGGGACAGAACCTCAGATCTGTGCCGATACCAAGGGAAGAAGCTTCAAGATGGGGTGAGACCTGGCTGGTTGTCTCTCCATGATCCAGACGGGCAGAAAATGTCCTGAATGATCCTGAACCTGGTGAGTGGCTGCACGAGAGACTAGGGGCACTGAAACCCATCTGCATTTCATGGGGCATTCCAGCTCACAGGGCACCTCTGTAGCCAGCCACAAGCTGACCAGGGCGGAGCTGAACCTGCGTGTCACCCGTGTCACCCGAGAGCCCTGGCAATCTGTTTTGCTGATGGGCCTCTCTCTTTCCCTCCCCTTCCCTAAGTTCTCAGCTTAGGGGGAGGGGCGGCAGGAAGCTGGCTGTGTGTCCCCCAGCCCAGGGGACCCATCACCCTGTCAGTCACCCAGACAGGGAGACAAGGGCTATAATTTCTCCAGCTGCAGCCTTCAAGGGGAGGGAAGAGGGCCACTGCTCACGAGCTATGGGTGACCAAATGCCTGGTCATCTTGGGTGCCCAAGTGAGGGAAGTTATAGAAACAGCTGTGCTAGCCAGTTGTGTGGAGGTTGACTTCAGTGCTAAGCTGAGTCAGACGGTGAAGTGGCACAGGAATGGAGGCTGGGCAGGGCCCTCTGGGTTCCACCTCAATCCTGATCTAGCTGTGGTACCCATGACACACCAGAGCTACTTTTCAGGCCTCAATTTTTTTGATCTGGAAAATGGCAGAGGCAAAGGAGACAGTCCTGAGCCCCTCCTCCTACAAGGAGAGCTTCTAGCTGGTGCTGAGGGCAGAGCCAAAGGCAAAACCTTCCTTCTAGCTCCACTTGACCCTTGAAGGAACTTGGCTGGGTCCAGGGGAAGAACAATGGGGAGAGAAGGGGGGAGGAAGGGAGGAGGGACGGGGAGGGAAGGGGAGGGAAGGGAGGAGGGGTGGGGAGGAAAGGGAAGGAGAGGGGAGAGTTTAGAGGCCAAGGGTCTGGCTGGGCTCCCCACAAGGGCATAGCATCCCTGGGAAGCTATGGGCAGTTCAGAATAGAGCAGTGGCAAGTGTGTGTGGAGGGGGCTGCACCCCTCCAGGAGGACACTGGGCTGTCACATGACAGGCTGGGTGTCTCAAGTCTCCTCACCTCAGTCTGCAACTAATGAATGACAGGGGTGGGGGGACAGGGAGGGAATGCCAACTAATGAATGACAGGGGTGGGGGGACAGGGAGGGAATGCCTACCTTGCCTACAGTTCACAGGTTCTCAGTCAGCCTGGGAAGTTCCCCTAGCCCTGGGTCTACAAGGCTACAGAGTTACCATGAATTGGAGTGGTGGAGAAAGTGGGTTGGGACACTGGTCGTGGGTGTGAGAACATAGCCCTCCACAAATGAAAGAACAAGGCCCCGGTTGGAACACTCAGGGATGGAGGCTGTGGATATCATGCACTCAGCACAGGGTGCTAGCGACCCCACCCCTCAAATCAAGGCAGCTCATACATGAATGAGAGAGCGAGCGCACGCACACACACACACACACACACACACACACACAGCATATGCAGATCTACCCTCACCTGGATGAGGCGACCCTGTTCACTCTGCAGGGTGCTGAGGCCCTGGCCCAGCAGGGTGTGCCCCTTACGCAGCCCAGCACATTCAGCCTGCAGCTCAGAGGCCCGGGCCAGCAGCCGGGGCAGCTGGTCAGCCAGTGCGTCCAGCAGCTCAGGGGCACCGTCCAGCCGCGGCTGGGCCTGGTGCTCACTCAGTGTCCGAAGGATGGAGGCCTGGATGCCTTCCAGGCGGGAGAAGCTGTCGCTGAGGTCAGGGCATCGAGGGTCGATGAGGAGACTGAGGTGGGAGCTGTCAGCCCTCTCCACGGTGACCAGGGCACTGTTGGCCCCGGCAGCCCCTGTGCTGACGATGGGTGGGGGTGCCGTGCCTGGTGTGTGGGCATGGTTCAGGAAGAGAACCACACCGGTGACAGCCACCGCAAGCAGCACTGCCAGGGACAGGAGCACTGTGCACAGGACGTAACTGCAGCTTGCTCGCTGTAGGTCAGCCCAGGACACAGGCAGAGACAGACAGACAGACAGACAGACAGACAGACAGACAGACAGACAGACGGGAGAAAGGAAGGCAAGTGTTAGAGGCCAGCTTGTGCCCAGGGAGTCTTGGGAGGCTGGAAGGGCAAGAGACCCCAAAGAAAGCTGTATGCAGCCCAGGGTCAGAGAGACAGAGGCAGGGAGAGTAAAGAGGCTGGGGCAGGGGAGTGACAGACAGATGGAGAGCACACTCTTTCCTCATCCCTTGTGGAGCCATCTCTCTACCTTGCTCTCTTCCTAGAGCAGGGCCCTGACTGGACAAAGGTCAGACAGCAGGCAGAGGACCCTGAGGCCACTGTGGAGAAGGGCTGAGGCAATCAGGCACTGTGCCTCCCCAAGCAGGGGAGATGCCAGGGACAAATTGGGCAGAGCTGTCTGTCGCTCTAAGGATGGGGCTGGTGCACCAGGGGCTTAATAACAACTGAAACCAAAACCAGTGTCACTTGTAATTTAAGATGGTGCCATGACTGGGTAGCAACAAATGCCTTGGGGACCCACTAATTCTACCAAGTCACTCATAGCCCCTGAACATTTATACACAGGAAAATCAGAAGCCCAGAGAGGGCAAGCACCTGCCCAGAATCACACAGCTAATTAGAAACAGCATTCTGATTGGATCTGTGCCTCACCCCCACCCCCACCCCCGCTTTCTGGGAGGGGGCAGGCACCTCCTATATTAAACCTCAACTCTCTCCCACACACTGCCCCTACACCCCCAACTTCCTTAACTGGAGATACCTCTTTAACTGAATTAGTATATTAAAGCCCCTGGAGCCGAGCCGGGCACGTTACACTTCTGCAATAAATATTAGTGGCTTTTATTATCTCATGATCAATGCGCGCAGAGCATCTGGAGGTGGTTTTTATCTTCCACCCAGAGTGTTATTTCCGAGTGTCCTCCGCATTGGGAGGACACCTTCCCTTTCTCAACACGGCAAGACCTTTTGCATGTAGCTGACTGGCGGCTTGCTTTTCTGGCCATATAGAAAATACCCATTGCGTTTACTACTGAGAAAGCAGTGAAGCAAACTGCTGTTCTCCCATAAATTCAAACACCATCTCCTGGGGTCTCTTGGCATCAGAGGCTGAAGGCAAAGGGCTGGCCTTCTCTAGGAAGCCCTCCTTAACTGCTTCTTCCCCTCTCCCCAACTTGGAGGGACTCCTCTCCGATGGGCATCTCAAGACAGATTTCATCACCTTTCCACTCACAGGATGCCCCACGAGCCAGGCTCTGGGCCACTCCAATAGAGGCATCAGAAGGGGCTCAGACCCTGTGTCTGCTCCAGGGTTGCTTGTGTCCATAGACTTGATTCTCGGCCTTGCTGGGGCCATGTTCCCTTTGGGGATCTGACAAAGGCCAAGGACAAAGTTTCTGGGGGGTCTAGGAGCTGGCAAATCATGGGGAAGGAAACCTGCCCTGGACCCTGGACCCCATGCCCAGTCTGACCACTGGGCACAAGTAAGTCCTCACCTGTGAAGTAGATGAATAGACAGAGGCAGGAGAAGTGGGTGAGCCAGGCCATGCCTTTGGGACAAGCTGGGATGCCTAGCACCACAGAGCCTTAAGACTTCCCGGCAGAGCCAGAGCCTTCGATTCTGAGATGGGGCTACCTCCTCTTCATGATGGCACATACAGAACGGGGCAACCTCAAGCTGAACCAAGCCCCTTAGCCCAGGCAGGCCGCAGCCTGAGGGAGCCTTCTGGTCTCCATCCCTCAGCTGTGTGCTTCATCCCTGCCCCTGAAGCCTGCAGGCAGTGCCTGCTATGAAGGCTCTGGTTGGCTGAGATGGGGAAACTGAGGCCCAGTGAGCAAAGACCCAGTCCCAAAGTGACACGGTGGGGGGAGGGGTGGGGGAGAATGTGTTAAGACACCTGGAGTCTGGGTGGCCATGGGTTGAATGACTTCCAACATTCCTTCTGTGAGAAGCAAGGCTGGGGGACAGAGCTATACTGGCAGCTAAGTGGCTGTTACACCAGCTTCTGGCCCATCAGGAGACACCTTGCCCTGAGCATCTCTAAGCTGTGTCCTCTAATTTTGTAGCATTAAGGTCCTCCAGCCAGCTCAGGGGGGGTGGGGAGGCTTAACATCTTCAGGACTTCATCCTGATGGATTGGGCACACATCTTCCCAGGGGAGTGGGGACAGAGGGGGCAGAGATGGAGAGGGTGGAAGGAGTTGCAGGGTCCCTTGGAGCCAGTGTGGCACGGGAGCTCAGCGAAGGAGCAGTTCACTCCTGGAGGAGAATTAGTCTTCAGAGATCAACCTTAAAGATGAAGAGCTGTTCGCTTTTATAGGCTGCGGCTTACGTGCCTCGCAGAGAAATCGCCCGAGATAATAAGGGGCCTGGGCCAGGCGGCCAGCACGGTGCCTTGGGCTGGAGCTTATTAATCAGTCTTTGGCCAGGCAGAGCAAGGTGCACCCCAACCTTCACATACAAGGAGAGGGAGTACAGAGCCTCCCAAGGACAAGGCATCGTGCCTAGAAGGAACCGGAAGCTCGAGTCAGGAGATGGGGTTGAAGGCTTGCATGTTCTTGGCTTAAGGGAGGTCTTTGATCCCCTGCAATAGGGGTCAGTGGCAGCGGCTTCTTACGAAACCCCTGGCAGGTCCTGTGAGACAGTCATCAGGTAAAAGGGCTGGCTGGTAAGCCTGACAACCTGAGTTTAATCTCAAGAGCCCATACAAAGGAGGAAAGAGGAACTGGCTCCCAGAAGTTGTCTTCTGAATCTTCCTACACATGCCCTGTGGTGCGTGTAACCCTGCTCCCCCACCACACAAAATAAATAAAAATGAAAAAAAAAAAGTAAGCCATTGTCTAAGAAAGCTAAGTGGGGTTTGCCTGAGGAGGGATGCAGGAGCCTCCCCGAACACCTCTGTTGGGAGGTGACATTTGTCCAGTATATCTTGGAGCCATCAGCCCTTGAGAACTTGGAATCTGGAGGACGAGGTTCAATACCAAGGGGTCCCGATAACCCCCACCCCCCATATGGCATTCACCCCCTCCTGTTTGCTTTCCCTGGTGGCCCAGTCCCACGGGTGGGAGACAGAGAGCCTCATCTTGGCTGTCGCCCGGAACGAGGTGTGGTGTCTGGAGGGCCACTCTGTTTCCCCCTCTGGGGAGTCCCAGACAAAGGCTGCAGCTGTGCTTAGGGCAGAACAGCACTGCCTACTGTGCACTGAAGATCTGGGGAGCTCCAGCTTTCTGGAAGGTTCTAAGAGCAGCCACTGAAGGTGCCCAAGGTGACAGAGACGATGCTGCCTGCAGTATGCATGACTCCTAGGGGCTCTAAGATGCTCACACTGTCACTCCCCAGGGAACCTTTGGCGTGGCTTTCGGTTCGTTGGTAAAGGGTTTCCACAGGTGTCTGTGAAGGACCCCCAGACCCTGCCCTCCTCCACACAGCTCTCTAGAGCCTTAGCTCCACACTCCAACCTGGCCACATCTCTATCACCTGCTTCAAAACCAGTGTCACCAGTGGCCTGAACACAGAGCAGACAGGACACTCACTCTTTCCACCCCTCCAGGCCCCACACACTGGAAACTTAGCCATGACCAGACCCAAGTGCATATTCTTGGTGTCTGCTGCTCCCTCCCCAGACATAGCTCTATGTGACTCTCCATGACCATCTCTGCCAGGCCTGGGAGCCTCAGACAGGCCATGCTGACTCAAGAGACAGCTGAAGGGGGTGGTGCCTCCAGTGGTCTCTTCTCCCCTATCCCAAATCTGATGATGACTTCTCATACTCTCGTAAATGGTATCCACATGGCCTGTGGCTGTTCCTGACTTGTAGGTTGGTCCCCCAGGGTATTCTGTGTTTCCCTGAGGCCTAGGCCGCATCCCCTGGTGTGATGTAGGGTCTCCACTAATAGCCATGGAGTGAAGTAATGGGACAAGGATTAAAGCTGGACCCCAGGAAAGACTTCCCACAGTAGCTTTCTGGGATGTCTCTAGTTTTAACTGAAGCACAGGCTTAAGCATGGTGGAGAGGCTGACTGCTGGGGGCTGTTTTGGGGTCCGCTCCAGAGAAGTCACCACTCCCTCCAAGGAGATATGGTCCAGGGTGACATCTTACAGAGATCCCAGGGGAAGCCCAGAGTCTTATATTTGAACACCTGACAAATGTCACTGGACCTCATCTTCCGGCCCCAAGGTCCATGAGACCATTCTTGTGCAGGGGAAGGAAGGTGCACCCCAACCTTCACATACAAGGAGAGGGAGTACAGAGCCTCCCAAGGACAAGGCATAGTGCCTAGAAGGAACCGGAAGCTCGAGTCAGGAGATGGGGTTGCTCCATAGGGCACCCTGCTCCTAATGAAGTTGGAGTCAGCCACTTGGCCAAGGTCATCCATCCAATGAGGAGACAGTAGTGAAACACAGCCAGGAAGAGCAGGTCCAGGGAGATCCCCAGGAGTGGCCACCCCTGACTGCGAGGAAGTGTGAGAGCCACTGCTCTGCTCAGGTCTGGCTAAATGACTAGGCTCTGGAAGCAGCTGGTTCAGGGAAGAACAGGGTGCCCTCCCTCCCTCCCTTTCTTCCCCTTTGCTGGATCTGCTTCCAGAGGTCACAGGTTTGGTCCCCCTACCAGAGAGCCTAGCTCCAGCCAGCTCATCTTTTATATCTGCAGCCTCCTAGGGTGGTGTGACCAAGACATGACAAGCAAAAGTGTGAGCTAGCCTGGCGCTGGAGCAGTCTCCTTCCATTGGGAGCAAAGAGGAGAGTTGTGACAGGGGACAGGGCTGCTTGGAGAACCAACCCGTGTGTGGGTACATGGCACTCTGAGGTTTACAAACACATCAGAAGGGTTGGTCCCTCTCACAGATGTGCCAGCTAGGAACACAAGCATGTCAGGGATCATGATATAATGAGAGAACAAGGGGAGCTGAGGCACACCTCTCTCCCTCCCACCCCCTGCCTCATGTAGCCACGAGAACACACAGCGTGGAAGGTGTGTCCGATATCCCCATACCCAACATAGACCCAGCTGGGCTCTACCTGGTGCAGCTGGGAGCTGGTTCTCAGGGGCAGCAGAGTCTGGGAAGCCACACCTGGCCCAGGACATCTTGAAGCCCCATTTCTAGCAGACTCCCCAGAAACCCCCATCGGTCCTCTCCCATGTTCCTCCTGGCGTAGTTTCAAGCATCCGACCTCAGCAGTGGCCCTCACCTCAGCTGGGCTTCTGGAAAAGGCTGCAGCCTGGGCAGGGTGGGGGGTGGGGGTGGGAGCAATGGGGGAACTTGTGGCCCCAGGGAACTAGAGCCAGGGGCACAATTTACAAAATAATGAAATTGCCTGGACCAAGAGCCCCACTTCAGGCAACCAGGGAGGCCTCCAAGAGGAAGTGGCCTCTTTCCCACCCTCTGTAGAACAGGTAGGGTGTCCCTGGGTGTGCAGTACTTGGGGGCCTGGTGGTGTCAATCAAATGAGAAAGCAAAGGTCTAGAAGTAGGATCCGGCCCAGGGAGGCAGATAAGAAGCAGTTAGGACCCATAAGGAGGACCAAAAGGAGGGAAGACTGGACCAGGCTGGAGCAGCCTTGAAGTTTCCACTGCTACTTTAAGATCTCTGCAGGAAGGGCCCTGACACCTGGGGACACAGTGAAGATAGGAACAGTTAAGAAGGGGAACAGACCACCCAGGGGGCAATGTGGACTGACCACCCAGGGAGGGAATGGAACTGGTCTGAGGTTAGAAAGGCAGTCCTTGCTCTCTGGCTCACATGCTGTGTGGCTTGGGCATATTCAACCTCGCTGATCTTCATCTGGGATGTGGGAAGTGTATACTTGTGAAGAGCCAGCTTTGCAAGCTGTAGCTAGCTAGCTGGTCCCATCGCCAGACCAGTGTTACTGGGAAAGAAAGGCAGGTTGCAGCTTTGATTAGTGAGGGGTGGCCACGCCCACCCCTGCCACCTCCTCCTTCTCTGGTTGCAAACTCTCCCGGTTCCTTCCCCAGTGACATCTGTCTGGAAGAAATTTAAAATTTAAAACGGGCAGCCCCATTATCTGCTCTCCTTGGCGAACGGCCTCCTCAATACGCCTGTCTATCCCAGTCCCTTGATGGCTCAGCCTGGGGCAGTCCTGCGGCCACCCCTCTGCCTTAGACGCCCGATGCCCAGTACCTCAGCAGCCCCTCCCTGCTCTGTCCCAGCTGGTGCAGTGCACAGCCCTGGGCACCCTCCAAGCCGGGACACTTTACTGTCCCTGCAGAGGCAGTAGGGAGAGAGGATCAGCCAATCCCAGGTTCAAATCCCTATTGGGCTGAGTGGCCTCGGGCTGCATGCAGCAGGACCTCTCTGAGCCTTGTTCTCCTGAAAGTCAGAGAATCACAGTGCCTAGGCTTCTTATAGGAGATTAATATTTACTGTTTCCCAATTGAATTTGGGCGCCTGGGTAAAGAGGGCGGACCTGGGGGGCCGGTCTTGCTCTTGAAGACTGGAAAGATGTGCGGGGCGCCAGGCACAGGTTAAGGAATTGCAAGTGAGGAGGATCCCCATTGAGGCCGTGGGCGAACGGGACTCTGCGCGCCGGTCATCTGTCGGCTGTCCCCAACCAACTATAGGTCCTCTCTCCCTTCTGCACAAGGAAGCACAGGGGTCTCCGGTGGGGGTGGGGACTGGCTGCAGCCGGTGCCTTCTGCCGGGAGCTCAGAGTTCAAGATTCCGCTGAGAGGAGGAGGAGAGCAGGTGCTCCCACCAAGCTCCGCACAAGCTCCCCAAACTCCAGCCCCCACACCCATCCCCGCGCCCGCGGGTACCTGCGGTTTGTCGCGCGGTCGGTCCTCAAGTTGGGACGCGCTGCCCACGGTCTTCCACCGCTCGTGAACCATCTTCCCGCAGGACCCGCAGAGGTGCGGGGCAAAGGCGAGTGCAAAGGAGGCGAGGGGTGCGCAGGCTGTGTTGCACTCGCAGGAGGTCCCCTCGGTGCCGGGGGATCCGGGGTGGCCCGGGAGCGGCGGCCGCCAGCTAGGCTGCGTGTGAGCGCGTGTGATCGCTGGGAGCGCGGGCGCGAGCCTCCGAGAGCCGCCCGCGCCGCGCCGTCCCCGCGTGCCGCTCCCGCGCCTCCCGCGCGCTCCGCCCTCTTCCTCCCGGCTCAGTCTCCGCGTCTTCGCCTCGGACTCTCAGGGCCTTTTATTGCTCCCCGTGGCATCCCGGGCACGCGCGCGCCCTCCCCGAGGGCTCTGAGAGTGACTCCCGCTCCAACCCGGTGGCTGGGGAGTGAGGGGGGGACTAGCCAGCAGCAGCGGGCGTGACGGCAGCCTCGGGCTCCCTGAGGAACCTGCGCGCCCTGCGGCGCCCCGAGCAAACTTCCTCTCGGGCGGAACTCATCAAAGTCCCTAGGTGTGGGGATCACCCCTAGGGAAGGGGCTAGGCAGAGACCGGGGGTCCCTTTCGGGACTCCGGGGTCCCAGGTCCCGGGGCAAGTGTGCGCGTGGCCCGCTAATCTCCAGCCCAGTGGCAGGGCGCTGGAGTCCCCGACTCCATGCACGCCCCCATGATATCTGCCCACTCGGAGTCCCCGCCAACACCTCGCTCCCCCACGCCCCAAAGCCGGCCTGGAGCTATCCCAACCGCGGGAGGCGGGATCTGAGCCACCAGTGGGGGCTTCTCAGTCGTCCCTCCCACCAGCAACACTTTTTAAAGCGTTTAATCCGCCCGAGCAGCCTTCGGAGGTAATTGACAAAGTCCTTAATCTGCGCGGTTAACGAGCTGCTGTTGTGGCTCCGACCGCGTGGCTCCCACGCGCCCCACGCCGCGCCCAGCCAGCCGCCCATCCCCCCAGCTCCGCAGAGACGCCTGGGCCCCCCGCTATTTCTTAAAGCTGTTTTCCGGCTCCGGGGCTCTCTGGCCGCCTTGCTGTTCCCTGGCACCGGCGTCGTCTCTCTCCTACCGGTTTCCAGTCTGTCGCCCCGTCTTCTTAGACTTCGTCCCTCTTCTCGTCCCTCTAGGCGCCTGGCAGGCGTGGGGCAGACTTTGTGAGGGTGGAGCCCGTGCCTAACACGGGCAGAGTGGTCCCCGGGATCACAACTGGAGCTAGGCACCTTGGTTACATGCCATCCCAGGCTGTCACCAGCCAGAAACTGGGTCCCACAGTCTACACTTCCAGTGTTACCAGTGGCTGGCGTCTCTCGAAGTCCCAGCCCTGCTTCCCACCAGCAAGCTTCCGGAGTTACTTACTGCCCAGTAATCCCAGACTGGGATCAGAATCCCGCTCCGAATCCCGCTCCTTGAGGAAGCCTGTGTCACCCTGCACACCGCCCCCACCCCCGACTTCCTCATCACTTAAGAGGGTTGTAGGTGTCCTAGAGATCCTTCAGGCCTAAGCTGGAAACTGTGTGATTACTGGCCACTGAACCTCTCTTGACTCAGGTTTGACCAAAGGGTTAATAGCACCTCACTCTGAAGGGCTCTTTCTTCTGGGGTTCAGAGGCAGGCACCCCTCTTCTGAGGGGTTAGTGTTAGCTAGGGCTCAAACTTTCCTGCTGTGACCTCAGGCAGGCTTCTCGCTCTCTCAGAGCCTGTTTCTTCATTGAGCAAGCAAGGATGGACTAGAAGAAGGGTTTCCCCAAGCCGCTCACAAGAAGCAGGCATTAGGGATCTCAAGTCTGATTCCGAAGTTCCCCTGGGAGGAGGGGTGGGGCAGAGTTTGATACCAGGCAAGGTGTGCGCTAAAAATCACCCTGGGCAGTCCTGGACAGGAGAAGGAGTCCAAAGGTCCCAGGGTGTATGCGAAAAGCTGTCAGCCTCTTTAGGATGGGGATACTCGGTTCAGGGGATGCCACTTTGATGGTTAAGACAAGGGAAGCCAAGCACTGAGTGGGAGACACAGTGAATTCGACAAGCAGGTGTGTATGGGCACCTTCAGGACATCGGCTTCCCGGCCCGTGGAAGGACAGGTAAGCGGGGGCCACCTAGTGGTTCCTCCCGGCAGTGTTTGCTGCTGGGACGTACTCAGCAAGAGTCCCCAGTTCTCCTGCCTCCTGGGGTGCAGATGGGGTGGTCTTGCCCTATCACCACTCTGCAACAACTGTGCTCTCAGCTCAGGTGACACTAGGACAATCAGTGGTGGCCCAGGGTTGGCAGGAGCACACCCCATTCTTGTACACAGCACCGGCACACACAGGCTCATCAGCCCACAGGGATGGGTGAATGAGATGCACTAATGAAGGATAAGCTCCTGGGAGGAGCTACAGAGCAGACCAACACTGTCCCCATGTGCTGTGACTTTTTACCAGGCTGATAGGGGACAAGTACTGCTGAGCTTAGCATGCTGGCCTCTGCAGAAGCAGCCTTTTAGCCAGCTCAGGGACCAGGTAGGGCCTCATGGAAGACAGAGCCCAGGACCTCATGAATTACAAAGACTTAATCAGAACTGTCTGCGCCCTGATCCCTTCTCTCTGGCTCACCATGTATTCAGGGGTGT